>NC_057715.1:73247165-73309901 GCF_004010195.1 Chiloscyllium plagiosum
GTCTCAGATTGATCTCTTTCCTCACTATCTCCCTGGGTCTCACCCTCCCCACCTTACTAGTTTAAATCCTCCCAAGCAGTTCTAGCAAATTTCCCTGCCAATATATTAGTCCCCTTCCAATTCAGGTGCAATCTGTCCTTCCTGTACAGGTCACTTCTACCCAAAAGAGATTCCAATGATCCAAAAATGTGAATCCTTCTCCCATACACCAGCTCCTCAGCCATGCGTTCATCTGCTCTATCCTCCTATTCCTGCCCTCACTTGCTTGTAGCACTGAGAGTAATCCAGTAGTTTAAATCCTCCCAAGCAGTTCTAGCAAATTTCCCTGCCAATATATTAGTCCCCTTCCAATTCAGGTGCAATCTGTCCTTCCTGTACAGGTCACTTCTACCCAAAAGAGATTCCAATGATCCAAAAATGTGAATCCTTCTCCCATACACCAGCTCCTCAGCCATGCGTTCATCTGCTCTATCCTCCTATTCCTGCCCTCACTTGCTTGTAGCACTGAGAGTAATCCAGATATTACTACCCTTGAGGAATTTCTGCCTTCCCTTTTAAATTTCTGCCTAACTCTCTGTAATCTCCCCTCAGTGTCTCAACATTTTCCCTGCCTATATTGTTGGTTCCAATGTGGATAATGACCTCCTGCTGGCCCCTCTCCCCCGTAAGAACATTTTGCACCCTCTCTGAGACATCCTTGATCCTGGCACCAGGGCAGCAACACGCCATTCTGATTTTTCTCTGCTGGCCACAGAAACGTCTGTCTGTACCTCGGACTACAGAAACCCCTAACACAATTGACCTTTCGGAAGCCGACGTACCCTGTTTGCATTAGAGCCAGTCTCAATACCAGAAACTTGGTTGTTCGTGCTACATTTCCCTGAGACTCCATCACCACCTACATTTTCCAAAACAGCATACCTGTTTGAAATGGGTATATCCACAAAAGACTCCTGCCCTGGGTGCCTACCTCTCTCACCCTTCCTGGAGTTAACCCATCTATGTAACTGTATCTGAGACTTTCCCCCTTCCTATAACTGCCATCCATCACATACTGTTGCTGTTGCAAATTCCTCATCGCTTCTATCTGTCTCTCCAACCGATCCACTCGATCTGATAAGATTCACATCCAACAGCATTTATGGCAAATATAATCCACAGTAACCCTTAAACTCTCTTTAAGCTCCCACATCTGACAAGAAATACATATCACTGCAAAGACCATTTTTGCTCCTTCACAGTCTACAGACCCAGAAAATAACACCGCCTTATTCCTCTACAAAATACTGCACCAGATTAAATTAATAGCTGTGGCTTATATTTTAAGTTTAATCAAGAGACTTATCTCAAAAAATATATAATCAAGAAATAACCCACTGTACTCACTAATACAGCCTTTCTCTTGGACATAAACAACAATGAACTTATCTGATTCTGTGTTGTGAACTTCACCCAAACTGGTTCCTCCAAGATTAGTTGTGAAATTCACTGTTTGTTAACTTTCCCAGATGCACTCCGATGTCCAGCGACACATGAATTCAAAAACAGCAAAGGCAGTAACTGTCCAGGTTCTCTCTCCTGCACTGTCCTCACCATGTGCTTCCTTTGTCTGCTCTTCTCCCTTTCAAACTGCTGTTGTTTTGACTTTTTTTTCCAAAGTTCTAAAACAATGCAACAGCATATAAAACAGTAATTGCTGCTCCTGGAATTTGAGGATATCATCTCCAGCACCTAAAATACCTCAAAAAAAGGAGCAGCTCTTACAGCCAGAGATTTTTCCTGTCCTCCATCTTGGATTATTCAGAATCCTTGCGAGCAATACAGGCAGATCACATAGTTAAGTAGCAAAGATAAGTAAATAATAGGTCAACAGCAGCAAAAACAAAAAAAAAAGGAATAGGTGAATGTTAAGAGTTTGTGAGTCCACTCAGTATTCTAAAAACAGTAGGGTAGAAACTGTTTTGAAACCGGCTGGTGCGTCTGTTCAGGCTTCTGTACCTCCTCCCTGATGGCAGAGGTTGCAGTAAAACATTGCAGAGTGGGATGGATTGTTGAGAATGCTAGGCAAAAGGGAGGACTGCAGATGCTGGAAATCAGAGACTAGATTATAGTGGTGCTGGAAAAGCACAGCAGGTCAGGCAGCATCCGAGGAGCAGGAAAAATCGATGTTTTGGGCAAAAGCCCTTCATCAGAAATGAGAATGCTGGCAGCCTTTCCTTGACAGCGGGCCTGGTAGGTGGATTCTATAGATGGGAAGGTGGCCTTTGCGATTGTCCGGGCCGAGTTCACCACTCTCTGTAACAGTCTCCAATCTTGAACGGTACAGTTACCATACCAGGTAGTGATACGTCCAGACAGAATGCTCTTGATGGCGCACCTATAAAAGTTACCAAGGGTATTCGTCATCATGCCAAATATTCTCAGCGGTCTGAGGAAGAAGAGAAGTTGTTGGGCCTTTGTAACCAGTGCGTCCACATGAAGAGTCCAAGAAAGCTTGTTGTGGATGACCACTCCCAGGAGCTTGACACTCTCCACTCGTTCCACCTCTGTGTTGTTAATGTGTAGGGAGACATGAGTAACATCCGGCCGAAAGTCAATAATGAGTTTCTTAGTTTTGCTGGGTTGTTCTCAGTGCATCATTTTCCAGGTCTTCCACCTCCCATGTGTAGTCTGTCTCGTCGCCATCTGAGATTCGACCGACTATGATGATGTCGTTAGCAAACTTGTAAATGGCCTTAGTCTGGTATTTGGCAATGGGTATACAGTGAGTACAGTAGGGGACTGAGAACGCACTCCTGGGGGGCGCCAGTGTTGAGTGTTAGTGAGGATGAACTATTGTCCCCAATCTTTACTGATTGTGGCCTGTGGTTCAGGAAACTGGGAATCCAATTGCAGAGAGTGGGGCTTTAGTCCGAGATCACTGAGTTTAGTAATCAGTCTCGACGGGATAATAGTGTTGAAGGCTGAACTGTAGTCAATGATTAGGTTTCTTACGTAGCTGTTCTTGATGTCAAGATGTTCGAGGGAGGAGTGAAGGGCAAGTGATATAGCATCTGATGTGGATTTGTTGGTCCAATAGGCAAAATGGAGTGGATCAAGAGTAGTGGGGAGGCTGGATTTGATTCAGGGCTTTTGCCCGAAACATTGATTTTCCTGCTCCTTGGATGCTGCCTGGCCTGCTGTGTTTTTCCAGCACCACTCTAATCTTGACTGAAGTTGATTAATGCCATGACCAGCCTTTCAAAACACTTCATGACGATCAAAGTTAGGGCAACTGGGCGGTAGTCATTCAGACATGCTGCATGAGCCTTCTTAGGCCCAGGGATGATGTTGACCCTCTTGAAACAGGCAGGAACAGTAGCCTGCAGCAGGGAGAGGTTGAAGACGTCCAAGAAGACCTCTGCCAGTTGATCTACACATGATCTGAGTGCACAGCCTAGTACTCCATCTGGTCCCATCACTTTCCTTGGATTCATACGAAGGAAAACTGATCTGACCTCTGATGCAGTGATTGTTGAGATAGATTAGTCGATTGATTTGTACTTCCATTTGTCCTGAAAATGTCGAGCTGCATCATGAGAAGGCCCGAACAAAAAATGTTCTCAATGCCTAACAATTAAATATTCAAAATATCTCCTCTGATGCTTTTTAAATGAGCTCTTAAGGAAACTCCATGAGTACTTAATTGGAGCTGCGTAAGTTTCAAAGTTCCTGCCTCTGCCATTCACTTTGAAACCTGTATTGCGTTCCAGAGGCACAGGAAACCAATGTGGGCCCCAAGAACACAATTTTCAAATCACACCCTTGTTAATTACTACTGCTCCCTCACCCACCACCAGAATTTAAACATCCAGCCAAATAGCCACATATAAAATGTGCTGCCTGTTCACATTCATATGAAAACACAACCTGAAATGTCCTTTAAATCTGAGTGGTAGCAATTGACATAATGCAAAGTGTTAAACGTTGTCTTTTAAAGTCTTGATGACACTGCAACCATATAAAGTAGATAGAAACCATTTTACACACGAAGTAAATACTGCAGATGCTAGAAATCAGAAATAAACGATAGTAAATACTGAAAATAGTCAGTAAGTCAGGTGGCAGAAACAGGGTTAATGTTAATCGGTTGATACGTTTGATGAAAGTTCAATGAAAGGCAATCAACTTGAATTAGTTAATTTGTTTCTCAATCCACATAGGCTACTTGATCTGCTGAGCAAAAATTAAAGTGGTTTTTAACCCATAATTTTCACAAATATCAGAACTTAATCAAAGAAAACAGAATAAAATTAAATTTTGATGTAAAGTGGGCAATTACCTTTTCAAGTTGATATAACACATGGCAGGTGTCATGCTCTTTACTGCTTCCAAATTAATTAGTAGGTCTATTAGCTGGATTTGTATTTCTGGACTTTGAAGCTCCAAATCATTAAAAATTCACACATCTATTTTCACTTTTTAATGACACAAGACATTCAAAGACTTCCTGCACGACTGGCTAGAGATGCAAAGCATTAGAGATAATTCCTAAATCTGGATTTTGCACAATGTAACCTCAAATAAATTTGCATTTTGAAGTGCAGAATGTAAAGACCAAAATGTTTACTGTTGTTAGCCGTACTTTGCACATGCCTAGATGGATGCTGATAGTTGAGCAAAATTCAAACTGTTTTTCAGGTATCTGAATAAAAATATCATTACAGTGTTAATGTTACTTAAAGTGGTAAAGAAAAAAAATGTTTGCTAAAACCTGGCCCTCTAAAATGCAATATCCAGCAGTTTGGCAGATTTCTTATATATATCCCCAAACAACAGAATTTTCTACAAAATAAACATTTTCAGTCTGCATGCTGAAAGAATAATTTGTATCAAGACATTTATACATAAACCAGATGATTGTTTGGAGATAAAGAGCCAGACATTATACTCTTGGCATCCTGTGTCCTGATCCACAAGCTTTAAAAGGGTTGAAAATGCAACACATTAGAATTTCTACCAAGTGCACTGGCCTCAGTACCTGCTGTCAGGACCTTCTTGGGTTCTGTGGTGTTAGTCACGCTTAATGTAGTGAACCATCCAAAGAATTTTCAAAGGGGCACAACATTTAACTGAGTAATGGCAATTATATCTTTACTCTAAATATAGCTCCTTTTACACATACTCAGCAGCTACGTCTTCATGACATCAAATCACATAGAATAGAATCCTCGGTTTATGGGACTCAAAGTAGGATGTCCTCTTTTCCCATCATCTATATATGATAATGTTCAATCAAGTCTTTTGCTGTTACTTTGCAAGTGTGTAGATTGCAATTAGTTATTGGTGGCAATGGTGGCCAGAACCATAGAACTAGAGGTAGGTGATAACAACCTGAAGCTAAAACTAGTGAAGGCAAATCAAGAGGTCAGCACACACTCCAAACTCAGAGGTGGGGAAAATACCTGAAGTAAGCTCAGCATTGGCAGAGGCTGCCTAGCAATGGACTTCAAGGTGTACGTAAGCACTAAACAGTGGATGCCCATGCAACAGCTGAAGAAACTGGTGGGAGCCCAACCTGACCAGTTTTATAGAGAGCATCAATCACAAAGACAGAGACTAGAATAAGGCTGCAGCAGTAGCACAGAAAATGAAACACAGATCACAGTTTGCAGCAGCAACAGCAGCAGATGTAGAATGGCAAGATGAACTCTTCCTGTATGTAACAAGCCCACAGTAACAATTTGACTTCCTTGACACTAAATTTTGGTATGCAGAGATTAACATAAATGACAGACAAAATAGTTTTAAATTGGGTACTTGCATAGTTAAGGCTAGTAATCCTCAGACCATTTCCATTACATTCTGTGTCTTGGGAAGTACAATAATTAGAGGAGGAGGTCAGGTGCATGCTACACTTTGCTATATTAGGAAGTCGATTATGGATATATTGTATTTAATTTTTAATTATTATAATTCTATTTCAGTTTGTATAGTTATAGACAGACATTCGTCAGTGAGCAGATATCAATTGACACTTGAGTCCTAAACTTTCAAGAGAATGGGGCAAATCTTGCATGTAACAAAAACTAGAAACTGTCAGAAAAGACACTAAAGACTCTACAGAATAGTTACAGAAAACAAAGCAAGCCTATTCACTTATTCAAAGCTGAAGTTGGACCTTCCCATATTTTTGGATACAGGAGGCACAGTTCCTCAAAAGTCGGTTTTCTATTTCAAGGAGAATCAGTCATTTCTTGAGAAGATAAAGAAGCAGGTTTATATCCTTACTGCACAGAACCTGCCAATGAGATGCAGCAACAGAAAATGCAGTCACAGCTAAATGAACACATTCTTTTCAGAGTAGATAGCTGGATCACTGCTGAGGAGTGGAAATAAACGTGCCACTAATGAAAGCACATGAAGCTTCAAATGTTTCTACTGTCCTAACAAAATGACCACAGAATCTGAGGTATGCAGAATTGTGGAGTTAGAAACCTGCAACAAAGAGTTTTCAGATCTGGGATACAGACTTAGGATGATGAGCAAAGAGCAGAAGGTTAAACTCGGTACAAGAAAGATTCAAAGATTAATAACAATAATAAATGGTTGATGAAAACCCAGTGAAAAGGAGCCACTCAAGTCAAAATTAGATCACATCAATATTGAAATGTCCAAAGGTCATTAATTTGGATAAAAGTCAGCTGAAGTCTACAAGTAATTCTCATTAGCAAGCCAAAGAGCCACACAAGTGGTCTTTCAGTAAAGAAACAGAAGTCTAAACTACAGAAAAGCTTTAAGTTGTCCATAAAATGGAAGCTGATCATGTTAAATGTAAGCAAGACCTGAAGAACTCTACTTACATAAAACAGACTGCTGAACAACAATTCCAGCTATTAGCAGTCACACAGCACCACCAAACCACTGAGCCTGAAAGAAACAGTTTGTTTGAGAAATTGAACAGTTGCAGAAACACTGGATATGCAACAAAGCAAAATGAAAATCTCCAAGTTACACACTCGATCATCAGCCACCAGCTCAAAGGAGCAATAGAATTCTAGAGTGTGAATGAACGTGCTTCATGAACAAGCAGATTTTTTAAAAGACAACAGGAAAGTCCCTAGAGTAAAAACAAAAACTCATAATTGATAAATAAAGCCCACAGAAGAATTCCAAAAATCCTGTGCAGATACAGTATTAATTGTTAAACAATTAACACATCAAATATAAAGTTAAAAATCACACAACACCAGGTTATAACCCAACAGGTTTATTTGGAAGCATTAGCTTCGGAACACTGTTCATTCATCAGGTGGTTGTGGAGAATAAGATTGTAAGACACAGAATTTATAGCAAACGTTTACAGTGTGATGTAACTGAAATGATATATTTAAAAATACCCGGATTGTTTGTTAAGTCTCTCTGTTAGAATGATTATGTTGGTTTCAGTTCTTTCATATGTAAATCGCAAACCTTTGGGGGGGGAAAGAGTGGAAGTAAAGAACTAAACGTTCATGTTTAACTATTAATAGTTAAATGGGGGAGCTGTAGGGTAAAGGAAATATAACTTTATACTAAGCAAAGCTACTGTACAAATGCAAAGTGTGCTAAACCTTAGTGACATCAGGTCATATAGACTGATGCATCTAAAACAGTGAGCATGATTTTGCCACCATGAATCAAGTTCTGTCCTAAAGACACCAATGCAGGTCTCAAATCTGTGCAAGAAGGCAGCTATACCACAGCACCAATTACAATGGTGGCAGGTATTTAAAGAGATTGCTGCTGGCCTGCTGTCTCTCCAACACATCACAGGATTCAATCATTAAATTATAAGTTATTATTAGCTGGGATCAGGTAGCAACATAAACTTGCAAACGCATTCCTTTTAGTTTGAATTCCCATATCTATACAATTGTTTGCCATTAGTTGCAACACCACAACATATCCTTAGCTGACCATATTCTACTTTGCTCATTAGTACATACTTATAATGCCTAGTTTTGTGTAAAAATGGAAATGCATCAGAACATTTCAAATAGGATTGACACCTTAATTTATAATAATTATTGTAATATAAGAATCATTTATAATTTTTTTTGACATGTTCACATCTATAGTACTGGTTCTGATTTCCAATTTGGAAATACTAAAATGAAGCAATCTGTGATGTACAGTAGGTACTTTTCCATCTTGGAATTGTCAGGGTTGACTGTAACACGAACAGGGACAGTTAGTTTGTAAGCTTCCATATATTATTTTTGAACACAATAATTTGTTTAATTCTCCGAATGTGTTGCTAAAAGTTAAGCCTTCAATTTAAACTTATTGAATGCTATTCATTCCCATAAGAAAACAGAATAAGGATTGGTCACATTCTTGATTTCTCCCAACTTTCTGCTTCCCATTCCAGCCTCCTGCTTAGCATCGCGCCCACTCACTGCTTGCATCCCTGACCCTGCTTCCCGGTGCCTTTCCCACACATTGCTTCCTTCCCCAAACCTTCCACTCAGCACCCTAATCACAATTTGTTCCCAATCTATGTTCTCTAACCTATGTCCATAACCCAATTAAATTTAGAATCCTCATTAGTAATTTTCTCCCACTCTCTTGTCCAGCACTTAAGCTCTGACATCGATGTACCTGCTCTCCTCATTAAATCAGTGGTTTAATATTCTTCCTCTTGCTCTTTGGATTCCTTTTTGAAATTCTTTGCCATGCTCTTTCATTACATTCTTCAAAGCTCTTTTAAAAGTTCCCCAACTTTGGCTTTCTTAATTTCTTTCTTAGATTCAACTCTCTAGTGTAGTTTGGAATGTTTTTTGCCTTGAAATGCTGCATGACTACTACCACTCTCCTGCCTTGTATCTGACAGAAGATTGCTGAAATCCAGAGGAACTCCAAAAATAGCCCTTTACAACCACTTGCACCATTTCCCTGGGGGTTCCCCCACCAGTCTCTGTCACTTGCAGAAGAAGTTTAGAATTTCCAGATCATTGTTCATAAACCATTAGGTACCATTATTCCTTTAATGATAAAAATTATTTTTCCAGTCAACTTATCACTGTTAGGGAATCAATGATAATTAGAAATATTAAGATTAGTATAATAATTATGTTTTATATAAAATATCAATAATATGTATTTACATAAAGTCAAAGTAAAAATCCTTTTATGGCAGACTGCAAAGTTTGATGTGTAGATAGCCGAGTTCACTACTTACATGAACTGACATTATTTAGATATATTTTATGCCCCAACAGCCTGAGAAAGGAACAACTGGACAAAAGCTAACCTCCATACATTTTCCTCATTTACTTTGAAATTTTACATCCTTGAAAACTGCTAACAGTGGACAAGTACACTTCTCCCATCAACATCTCTCTTCAGCGTGAAAGTGTAGATTGCTACTGGAAGTCCATATTAATACGTTCTGAAGCTTCTGTAAAGCCGGGCTCTTCTTACAGGGACAAGCAAATATCAGCAGTAATTGCAGTTCTTACTATGTCTTAAAAAGTCTTTAATTTAACCATAGCTCTTTGTGTGCAAATTTATAAGCCCAGAAACTGATTCCTTGTTACGAGAAAATTCTAATTATGTAATCTATTTTAACTTCATGGCTGACAAGGCATGATCAATAAATTTGAAATGCTGGTCATGTTTATAAAGTAAAGATATAATGCAGTTCAAACAAAAATTGACACAAATATATAAAAATACACAATTTAAATTGTAGTTGCTGCTTCCCTGACTCCACACAACCAATAACATTTGGACCTGAACATTATTTCCCCAATGCAACTCCCCCGACCCCCCAACCGTGGATCACCCTCCATTCTGCTATCTACCTTCAAACTTACATTTTCAGTTAAGGAACAATATTATTTGGATCATGAATTTAGTCAAGTAGTCATACAGCATGGAAGCAGACCCTTCAATCCAAGCAGTCCATGCCAATCATTGTTCCAAACTAATCCAGTCCCACCTGCCCATGTTTGGAACCCTTAGGAGGCAGAGATCATAATATGATTGAATTTACTTTGCAATTTAAAATGGAGAAGACAGAATCAGAGGTAACCGTATAACAGTTGAATAAAGGCACCTACAGAGGCATGAGGGAGGAGCTTGGTAGAATTGACTAGGAATGGAGCTGAGCAGGAAAGACAGTGGAACAGCAATGGCAGGAGCTTCTGGGAGTAATTCAGGAGACACAGTAGAGATTCATCTTGAGGAAAAAGAAGCATGGTACAGGGCGGACCAGGCAACCCTGGCTGTATAGGGAAGTCAGGGATAGCATAAAAGCAAAAGAGAAAGTACATAATGTGGTGAAGGGCAGTGGGAAACCTAAGGATTGGGAAGCTTACAAAGACGAACAGACGGCAACAAAAAAAGAAATAAGGAGGGAGAAGATTAAATATGAGACTATGCTAGCCAGTAATATAAGGGAAACTTTAAGAGTTTATTTAGATATATAAAGGGCAAAAGAGAGGCAAAAATGAACATTGGGTCCCTGGAAAATGACCTGGAGAGATAGTAGCGGAGAACAAGGAACTGAGGAACTGAATAATTACTTTGTGTCAGTCTTTGCAGTGGAAGATATGAGTAGTATCCCAAAAGTTCAAGAGAGTGAGAAGGCATAAATGAGTATGATGGTCATCACCAAGGAGAAGGTGCTAGAAAAACTGAATGGCCTGAAGGTGGATCAATCACTTGGACCTGATGGACTATACCCCAGAGTTCTAAGGGACATAGCTGAAGAGATAGTGGAGGTGTTAGTGGTGATCTTTCAGGAATCACTAGAATCGGTGAGTGTCGAAAGGACTGGAAAATCACTAATGTGACATCTCTGTTTAAAAAGGGAGTAAGGCAAAAGGCAGAAGATTATAGACTGATTAGCCTAACCTCAGTCGTGGGTAGGATCCTGGAATCCATTGTGAAGGATGAGATTTTGGAATACTTGGAAGTGCATGGTAAAATAGGGCAAAGTCAGCATGGTTTCATCAAGGGGAGGT
This sequence comes from Chiloscyllium plagiosum, assembly GCF_004010195.1. NCBI lineage: Eukaryota > Metazoa > Chordata > Chondrichthyes > Orectolobiformes > Hemiscylliidae > Chiloscyllium > Chiloscyllium plagiosum. The sequence continues at coordinate 73,258,157 of NC_057715.1, forward strand.
CATGCTTGAAAAATCTGCTAGGATTCTTTGAGGAAGTAACCAGCAGGTTAGATCAAGGAGAGCCAATGCATGTTATCTATCTGGACTTCAAGAAGGTCTTTGACAAGGTGTCACACAGGAGACTATTGAGTAAGATAAGGGCCCATGGTGTCAGAGGCAAAGTGCTAGAATGGATAGAAGCTTGGTTGTCTGGCAGAAAGCCGGGAGTGGGAATAAAAGGATCCTTCTCAGGATGGTAGCCAGTGACAAATGGTGTTCCGCAAGGCTCAGTGTTGGGTGACTACAACTTTTCATTTTATACATTAGTGATCTAGATGAAGGAACTGAGGGCATTCTGGCTACGTTTTGCAGATGATAGAAAAAGGTAGAGGGACAAGGTAGCATCGAGGAGGCATTGCAGAAGGATTTGGATAGGTTAGGAGAGTGGACAAAGAAGTGGCAGATGAAGTACAATGTGGGAAAGTGTGAAGTCATGCACTTTGTTAGGAAGTAAAGAGGCATGGATTATTTTCTAAATGGGGAGAAAATTCAGATATCTGAAACTTGGGAGTTCTAATCTCAAGGTAAACTTGCAGGTTGAGTCAGTAGTTAGGAAGGCAAATGCAATGATGCCATTTATTTTGAGAGGACTTCAATATCAAAGCAAGGATGTACTTCTGAGGCTCTGGTCAGACCACATTTGGAATATTGTGTGCAGATTTGGGCCCCATAGTTCAAGAAGGATGTACTGGGCCTGGAGTGTGTTCAGAGGAGCTTCATGAGAATGGTCCCAGGAATGAAAAGCTTAACATATGAGGAACATTTAAGGACTGTGGATCTACACTCAATAGAGTTTAGAAGGATGAGAGGGTATCTAATTGAAACATACAGAATACTGAATGGCCTGGACAGAGTAGATGCTGGGAAGATGTCAATTGGTAAGAGACACTGTGACCCAAGGGCACAGCCTTAGAGTAAAGGGCAGGCATTTTAGAACAGAGATAAGGTGAGTGACATTTCTTCAGCCAGAGAGTAATGAATCTATGGAATTCATTGCCACAGAAGGCTGTAGAGGCTAGGTCATTGAGTATATTTAAGACTGAGATAGATAAGTTCTTGAGTATCAAAGAGATCAAGGTTACAGAGAGAAAGCCGAAGAATGGGGTTGAGAAACTTATCAGCCAATGATTGATTGATGGAGTAGACTCGATGGGCTGACTGGTCTCATTTCTGCTCCTATGTCTTATGGTCTTACATCCCTTCAAGCACTTCCTATTCATGAGCTTACCTAAATGTCTTTTAAACATTGTAACTATACCCACATCTACCACTTGTTCTGGAAGTTCATTCCACACACAAACCACTCTCTTTTAAAAAAAGTCATCCCTCATGTCAAGAAAAAAGAAGCTATTTTCAAAAGCAGGTACCAACAATGTAGTTGTTACATACTGTTGAACATGGTAACAGGCCTGAAAAGGTTTATGAGACACTGCAAGAAGTTCCATCCAATCTGATGATGTCGTTCTGGATTGGGTGAGAAAATGACAGAACATCTTAGGGCCTGGTGGTATGCAGACCTTTATCCATAGGTTTCCTGATAGATTCCATCATAACATCTAATGAACCAGTGCAATGTGATCCAAATTGCAGTAATGCAATAAGCAACATGTTGTTACAACAACAGCCTGTTCTTATTATAGTCAGTTATATTCAACTGTAAACCAAGTAAGCCCATAGAAACAGTCATAAGGAAGAGCAGCAGTGGACATGGTTGCTTAATACCACAATCATGAAAAATTTCCATTTGTTCCAGGAAAAGAAATTTCCAGAGGACTAAGTGAGTTTATACTTTTAATAACTTTACCACTTTAAGAATTAATCATACAGACAGCTGCAAACACTTAACAAACAAGCAGTGAGCAGTAACTCATTGACAGACCATCAAATACTCCAGATTAAAGCATTTACTTTGAACCTGATAGGAAAGCACATAAGAAGCAACATGGATTAGAAAGAGCTTAAAGATGAGTTTAGTTAACTGTTTCCATTAGAAAGCAAGGATCTATAAATGTTATTCTCTGTTGTAGATTTGGTTAGGAAGTAAATTTGTTGGAAGAAGTGAGAATTATTTATTCAGTTGTGAAAAGCAAGAAATTGTCTATTTTTGTATGTGTGAAATGTAGGTGACCTCAAATTTTTCCAAGAAAGTGAAAAGTTTCAGTTTTGAGCACAAAAAAGGGAGTAAATTTGAATAAGCAGTTTCTTATACAGTATTACTATTTAACAAATTCTAAAAAGTTACATTGATTTTTGTCATGACAGTTCCTCAGTGATGTTCCCAGTTCTTGTTCTTATTCAGACTGTTCTGGAAGCACAAACCAGGATCTCAGACAAATCCTAAGAGGAGAACAACCTTTATCACAAAAATGAAAACAATCCAATTTAAGGAAAAGCACTCTTTAAACAGACACTTGATTAAGCCCATACAAAGTAAGCCAAACAGGTTAGTTGGGAGGTGGGTGGTGCTTGTCTAGTGGTATTTTCACTGGACAGATAATCCAGCAACCCAAGAATGTTCTCACCATGGAAGATTATTGAATTCAAATTCAATAAAAATATATGGAAATAATGATCATGAATCCATTGTTCATTCAGGAAAACCCATTTGGTTAACTACTGTCCTTTAGGAAAAGCAACTGCTGTTCTTGCCTGATGTGGTTTACTTATGACTCCAGGCCCACAATATTGTGGTTGACTCTTAACTGCCCTCCGGGCAATTAAGGATGGGCAATAATGTTGACCTAGCTAGTGGTGCCCTGATCACACGAATGAGTAAACAAAAACAGACAATAAAGGCTTATTCTTGAGTTTTTTTCTTGTTGTCCAAGTTGCTTTGAGTTTTCTGGAGGGCTGTTTGCTGTAGGCTTAACAGAATTTCTCATCATACCTTATCAAACTTGCCACATAGGTGTGTGTTGGGATGGTTGCTGGTGTAGTTAACACATAAACAAAGCTGTATCAGAATACTATTCCAACGAGCCACCACACACTGCAGCACAGACGAACTTCGGAAAACAGAGGAGAACCACCTATACAACGTATTCAAGAAGAACGGATATTCAAAAAATACAGTCCGCAGATTCCTCAAGAACAAACCACGACAAGCAGACCAAACACAGCCAGAAACCCTAACCACCTTACCATACATCAAAGAAGTTTCAGAAATGACAGCCAGACTACTAAGACCCCTCGGAATCCTAATAGCACACAAACCCACCAACACTCTCAAACAAAAACTAACAAACTTAAAAGACCCAGTACATCCCATGGACAAAACCAACGTCGTCTACAAAATTCCATGCCAGAAACACTACGTAGGACAAACAGGAAGAAAGTTAACCACCAGGATACACGAACACCAGCTAGCCACAAAAAGACACAACCCTGTCTCCCTCATAGCCCTACACATGGAGGAAAAAAAAACACCATTTTGACTGGGACAACACATCAATTCTGGGACAGGCTGAGCAAAGACAAGTCAGAGAATTCCTAGAGGCCTGGCACTCCAACCACAATGCCATGAACAAACACATAGATCTAGATACCATCTATCAACCCCTCAGAAAATGAACAGGAAATGCCATGAACAATGCCATGAACAAACACATAGATCTAGATACCATCTATCAACCCCTCAGAAAACGAACAGGAAATGACATCACCATAAACCCCAGGAACCCCATCCAGGACAAACATATAAATAGAAAGCAGGAGACAACAGCTTCACTACACTTGGAGGTCGCCACTGATGATGTTACCTAGCCAGGTAATGAAACGTCTGGATATCAAAGCTACAGCTCAGCGAGCAAACCTACAGCCTAGAACTGACCGAGCTGAATGACTGAAGCCTGGCCAGCTATCGTCACCAGTATAAGTAATATCTAAGTCTCAGTAGTGAGTCTGAGGCAGCTTTGACGTAACCTGATACTCAATTTAACATTGCAGCATAAAACCATGATAAACGAAAAGTACATTGCAGTAACAGTGCAAGTTGTAATCACTTTTTACTGGTGTTTATTTGGTGAGGATACTGGAGAGGATGGTGGCTGCCATAAAGAGCCATGTCCAACAGCTTCAAGGTCTGCTGGAAAGATGCACGTGCTGGCACTCCAGCATCAGTTGTTGATCCTCTGGGATGAAGGCACAGCACCAAGAGAACAGAACATGGCAAGCAATCTAGGTGCCCCTTAGTTGCTCATGCTAGGTGAGTCAATTTACATCTGGCAAGAAGACCCTTGGTATGCCTGGCTGATCCAGGCACAAGCGCATACCCCTCAACCTACTGAGTTACCAACTAAACCTCCAGGGCTAATGGGCTCCACGAGTGTGGAGGCTCTCTGCGCCCTAACTGTGGAACAAGAAATGCAAAAATGTAGTGGGAAAGCAAAGGATAAAACCTATTGAGGGAACTTCACTAGCACAGGTGACCATGCACTTTGTTATTTGGCACGTTTTCTTAACTGGTGCTACTTTCTCCTTACATTCAGGGCTCACAGCAACAAACAACCAGGTGCATTTGTTCCAGTGTGAGGCATGTTTTCATGGATCAATGTCTATGGTGAAAGCCTGCTGCAGTATCTGGAAACAAGACAAACAAGGCATATAGATGCAAATGGGTGTTGCTTGCGTATTTGGCCTTCCTTCCTACAACATTCTTAATCTGTATCCAAAAGTGTTGGTGTAAATATGTTGATCACTGGTGCCTGTGGTCGGTCTGTGTCCTATATACCATGGATGGGTTTGTCTTTCCCTTTTTTTAAAAAGCTTTTATAATTTGATGGGTCTTGTGGCTCCTTCCCTCTTGTTTGAAACACTTATACCACCCACTCCTAGTGCATTCAGCCAATTATTTCCCCATTATGTACTTTGTCACCTTTCATTATGCTAGAAATCAATGAGCATTTCTCAACCGATGGTTTGGAGCTTCTGCCTCTATCATTTAGCTCCCCAGACAAGTACAACTCTCTCAAATTCATTGAGGAACTTTTTTTAAAAAACTTCAAGTCATTCAGTCAACAAAATCATTCACAATGCAAATTATTAGAGCACATTTCAACTTGCTGTTAAAAGGTGCAATGCCATAAAATCAAAGTATTAAGCTTGCATTCCCTCTCATTCTGTTTTCATTTAAAGTTTAGAAGAAATCTTATTTCCATCTTTAAGTATATTTTATCCATGCCTACTTTAATCTTGTATCTGTATATTAGCTAAAATTTTAACATTTACTCGAATAACTTATAGCAGTAGTTTTGGCAGTAAACGAACACTTGTTTATCCTTGAGATAAAAAAACTTTACTAGTAATGTTTAAATTGCAATAATTAGCAAGATAAGAAGTCATGATTTGGAGATGCATTATCAATGAGGATGAGCACCTCACCAATACCTTCCCCACTCCTTGCCTTTAAACAACCACCAAACCTCAAACAGATCGCTGTTCATAGCAAGCTGCCCAGCTCTCAGAACAACTCCATACAACCCTGTCACAGTAGGCGCTGCAAGATGTGTCAGAGTGTGGACATAGATACCACCATTACGCGTGGGGACACCTCCCACCTTGTACATGGCAGGTACTCATGTGACTCGGCCACCATTGTCAACCTTATACGTTGCAGGCAAGGATGCCCTGAGGCATGGTACATTGGGGAAACCGAACAAAGACTACGACAACGGATGAATGGGCACCGCACAACAATCAACAGACAGGAGGGTTCCCTCCCAGTTGGGAAACACTTCAGTGGTCCGTGACATTCAGCCTCGGACCTTCGGGTGACCATCCTCCAAGGTGGACTTCAGGACAGGCAGCAGCGAAAAGTGGCCGAGCAGAGGCTGATAGCTAAGTTCGGTACCCATAGGGAGGGCCTCAACTGGGGCCTTGGGTTCATGTCACATTACAGGTGACCACCATTGCACTATACACACACACACAGATACTCCTACACACACACAGGCACTCCTATACACGCATACACACAGACACACATACACACAGACGTGCACACAGACACCCACACACACCCTTACAGACACACACACTCCCACGCTCACACATGCACCCCCTCACAGACTTAAGACACTCTGCACTCACTGCACACACACACACATACACTTTTTCAGACTCAACCCCCAACCCAGACAGACACACACACACACACAGACAAAGACCCATGCACACATATATTTTGTGGGGTGAATTTGTACTTGCAGGGTTACATTGTACTTTGCTCAAAAACTGCATGCATTCATGTAGAACTCTGAGCTCAAAAACTGTATGAATTTATGTAAAACACCGTTATCTCAGTTTTTAGATTAGAATCAATCTAAACATCATGGCATAGACAGAGAACACAGAGGGCCAAACCTTCAACATATTGTCTAGCTATCAATATTGTTAACAGCCAACCCAAGAATGCAACATTTTTAAAAAAAGGTTTTGTGATTTACATATGAAAGAAGTGAAACTATCACTATATTCTAACAGTTGAAAGGCTTAACAATCAATTTTTCAATGTATAATTTCAGTGACATCACACTAAATTTTCACTATAAATTCTGTGTGTTAGGATTGAGCCCTCCACTACCACCTGATGAAGGAGCGTCGCTCCAAAAGCTAGCGTGCTTCCAATTAAACCTGTTGGACTATAACCTGGTGTTGTGTGATTTTTAACAAGATAAGAAGGGTTTTTTTAAACACCAGGCTTAATACAGATTTGTAGTTCATTAAACCACTACAGACACATTTGGTACGATGCTGACAATACAATAGATGATAAAGTAAGGAATGACAGAACTTTTGACTAATCCCACTAATGTTGTGTGACAGAACATCCAAAGGATCCCCCACCCCCAAAATGTACATTTTGAGACTTTGAAACCAATGTTGCAATATCCAGCTTACTGCTGTAGTGAGGTATGTTTGAACTGGACAAAGTTTAAAAATCTCATAACGCCAGGTTTATTTGGAAGCACTAGCTTTCAGAGCGTTGCTCCTTCGAGTGATTTTTAACTTCCTCCACCCTAGTCCAACACTGACTCCTCCATGTCACATTTGAAGTGTTGTCACTTTGAAATGCAGAAATGGAGCAGTCACTTTAGGCACAGAAATGTGATAATAACCAAATAATCCAACCAAGATGGAATGCCTTTCAGTATGATGGTAACACTGATGCCACAGAAGTCCATGGAGATTGGATGGGTTATGGCAGGACAGTCTGTTACTGAGGATGAAGTTGGTGTGTAAGCTATTAGTAAAACAATATGTGTGTCCCAAAATTCCCTATCTCGTGTGTGCTATGGCACCTGAGTAATTGTTTTTTTAAAATTGAAGGACCAGCTGTTTCATTTAAACTGCTTCCCTGACACATACAATGTCCCCAGAAATAACACACTTGTTTAAGTTTATCCTCCATCAGCATAGAACCACATCATGGTGGGCTCTATCAAGCATGTAAAACAGATGTTAAAGAATTGCAGAGGTGTGTAGAAGCAGGTAATGAAGACAGTTACGGTTGCAGCCACTTCCCTTCAGGAATATGGAGAAGCTGAGCAATGTTGCCCTCCATACAGACACTAGCCTGAAACTTGCTACAGCATACAGTATATGTTTCAGAAACCGTCAAAAACATATGGTATTGAAACAGAATTGACCACTCTGGGACAGCATCCACAACCTTATGGGATAGACAATTGTAAAAACTCTCAATTTTCTGGAGAAATTTCAGTTCTAAATGTTCAACCCCTTGAGCCCATTGCTTCTACTTGCTGGGAGATCTAAACAATCATTCAGTATTTACCCAGCCAAGCCCTCTTAAAGTTTTTTCATGAGAACTATTCTCATTTTCCTAAACTTCAAGAAATGTATTTGCTCAGTCTCTCAGCACAGGACATCCCTTCAAGTAAAGGGATCAAAATTGTACACAATACTTTAATTATGGTCTCAATGCCTTTTATACTTTATTCCTTTAAAAATAAATGCTAAAATTCCATTTGCCTTATCTACTATACCTGCAAACTAGTTTTGTGATTCATGCACAAGGACAGCCAGATCCCTCCGAACTGATACTCTTGAGGTTTCTCTCTAGTTAGATAAGTTGCCTTTCAATTCCTCTGTCCAAAATGAATGACATCATACTTATCTATATGAAACTTCATCTGCCAAATTTTGGCCCATTCATCTAACCTAATGATATCCATTTGTAATTTTATTCTTTCATTACAACTTACTTACCCACCTCTTCAATGTCATCTGCAAATTTGGCTATAGTACTTTCCATCACTAAATTCAAGTAATTAATATAAACTATAAATAGTTGGCTTGTGGACCAAACCCTGTAGCACCCCACTAGTTACATCTTGCCAACCAGATAAAAGGTTGAAGTCTCTGCTTTCTTTTAGCCAATTCGCTTTTCAAGCTAATATATAACCCCAACCCCATGTGACCTTAGCTTGTGTACTAACATTTTGTGGGGCATCTTATCTAATGTCTTTTGGAAGTCCAGATATACTACAGTTACTGGTCCCCATTATCCACATTGCTTGTTACATCTTCAAAGAAGTCAAGAAATGACTCAATCCTTAAATTAGCCAATCCTTAATCCATGGCACTGTGTCAACTCCAATCCCAAGTGCCTTATCAAACCTCCTGGAGGGATACTTGTTGTCAAAAATCTGAGAATTCAAGTATACTACATCCACCATCTCCTCTTGATAATTCTGCAGGAAGATCATAGAACATTGGAGTATTGAGTCGTCTCCATCATTCAAAGAGATCATTGGTTAATCTGATGATCCTCAATTCCACTTTACTGCCTTTACCTTAACTATTGATTCCCTTACTGTTTAGAACAACTGTCCATCTCAACCTTTCATATATTTAATGACCTAGCCTCTGCAGTAAAGAATTCCATGCACTCAGAGGAAATTTCCCAACCGTCTTTAATAAACCTTTACTGAGATTATGCCTTCTGATTTTGCATTTTCCCAGATTGGGAAAGAACCTCTCAATAAGATTATGTAATATCTATGGTTTAATAAGGTCACTTTTCACTCTTCTAAACTCCTTAGTAAGATCCTTGCAATCCAGTCCATCAAACATGATGTCTCATTTAGAAATCCATGCTGCCTATGCTCAATCAAATCATTATTATGCGGTGTGCATTTATCATTTGGGATAGATTCTAGCATTTTCCCTACTATTGATGTAAGATCTGTAGTTCTTTGTTTTCTTAAGTAGTGGGATAATATTTGCTACCTTTGAAATCTTAAACAGATCACATACCGTGTTTACATCATTGTCTTAAATCAAGCATTTATAATATTTTGACTTTTGTCCACAGTCAATTTACACACTTTAAATTCTGTGCAAATCATTTATTCATTCTGTTTTGTAAAATTTCTAATCCTCCATGAATGCAGTAAGTAAGCTGCTAAAATGAGACCCTTGTTAGCAACAAAAATGGCAATTATAATTCAGTTTTAATTACAGCTGAGCAATCAGGTATGAAAATAAGTTACAGCAAAAGCTATCAAAACACAGCACTACTACCAATCATGCTTAAGCTTTTTTTTTCAATTTTAGAAAGAACGTTGGTCGATATTGTATGACACGAACAAGCTTAAACCACAAACTAATTTTAATTTAGATTCCAGAAAAGGCAACATCTACAAGCCAGCGTGTTGATATAGAAAAAAACCAGTTATACATAGCTTTGCAGAGACTACAGCTGGAATATTTAAACAAATATAAAAGCAACCACACTCCATAAGTAGAATGGGGTTTCTAAGCTTCAATAGAACTGAAACAAACTTCACAATTTACTCATGCACATCAGTTAGTTAGTCATTGCTTCACTATGGTTGCTTCTGTCTACTAACAGGTGAAAATCTGCACTTGCCACTTACTACTTGATTACACATTTCATCAATTCAAGCAGAACATCAACTCCCATCAATGAATAATCTACTAAAAGCAGTTCAGATCCACGAAAACTGCTAGATAATGCTACACCACAATTTTTAAGAGATGGAAAATGTAGTTACTAGGAAAAGGTGTAACTTTCACTAGCCCCAGGGTAATGGCTTCAGAAGTTGTTTGGCTGTGAAATGTAAGTAAAACGTGACAGGACAGTTCCTATGATCCTGCCTCCTTCCAGATTTTCCAGCGATAGCTACAACACCATGCAATTATCAGCTGGGCAGCAGCAGGAAGTAAAGAAGGGATAATTATTGAACTAATTAGTGGCTATAATTTCCGTTTTATAAGGAAATTGAATTTTATCAAAGGCAGACTGGATCCCCCATTCTGACTGCAGCTGTCCTACTTCACAGGAGGAGTCAACACAGTGGAAAGTAAGACCACCATGAGATGCACATATAATGTTTGATTTGAATAATGCATTTGTCAATCCTTCATCCATCTGCATGCAAACCTAAGTATTTACCAATGGACAGGTTCACCAGATAGGACTGGATGTAAGGGATTTGCAGCTGGTCCCATTATAGTATTCTGTATCATCTGTGGCTGTGCTTTGTTGCTCTGTTTGGAGAAATGCATTTGCACACTAACTCTCACTGTGACTTGCCACAGTCATTTGACCTCTGATATAACTGCATTCTGTTTAAAGATACGGAGGCAGGAGGCAGAAGCCATTGAAGCTAGCATGTAGAACATGCTATGATGTGCCTAATATGCTATTAGAATTGTTCTGCAGCAATTGTGTGGATTGAGAGGTGTAAGAGAGTCATTTACTGGTTTTAAAAAAAAGTGAATTTGTGTATAAAAAGTTCATTTGGCAACTTTGTACATGGGTTAGTTGGTATCAGGTTTTCTAGTTCAGGCTGAAAAGTGCTGAGACTAGGACGTCTTCCAGTCTCCATGATAAAATTAGAAAACCATAGAGGTAAACAGAAAACAACAAATGCTGGAGATCACAGTGGGTCAGGCAGCATCCATGGAGAGACAGCAAGCTAATGTTTCTAGTCTAGATGACTCTTCATTAAAGCTGATAAACAGAAACAGCAGGTAAACTGAAAACCTGAACAAACAAGAGTAGCAAAAGAGTACTGCTATGTTTTGCAATCTGAACCTCACTTAAAAGCAGAGAGACAAGATTAGAGAAATTTTGAAGGCCAAGGACCCATTCTGAATTGAAAATAATGTTATTTATGAAGTATATTTGTTTAGCATCCTGACTCCAGGAGAGATGAAGAATATTATTCGTTGTGTGATTACACCGAAGCATCGAGTTGAATCTTGTGAATTTGGACAACCAAAAGATAATCACAGTTGTTCCTGCCATTCCATTGACTTTGGCTTTACTGACAAACTGGCACTTTATTTAATGTCTTTTGGGGGCCTCTTTTGTATTCTTTCATGGGATATGGATGCCTGGTGGAACACAAATTGACCATTAGTAAGCAAGTTATTGCTAAGATGTGCTGCTTGATAGTATTGTTGACAACTCCTTTGTCACTTTACTGACGGTTGAGAATAGAGACATTAATTTGCCTGGTTGTTTTTCTCATACAGGAAATATAAAGTTAATTTTCTACATTATTGGGTGATTGCCAGTGCTGTAGCTGTACGGGAATCATTTAGCTGGAGGCATGGTAAGTTCTAGAGTGCAGCTTCAGTGCTATTGCTGGAACGTTGTCAGGACCAATAGCCCTTGCAGTAGCTAGTGCCTTCAGCTGTTTCTACATATTACAAGGGTACATTCAATTGGCTGAAAACTGGTATCTGCGATGAAACTGGGATGGATCATCCATTCTACACTGTGGGCTGAATATTGTTTCAAATGATTAGGGGTTTAGATAGGGTCGACAGTGAGAATCTTTTTCCACGTATGGAGTCAGCTATTACAAGGGGGCATAGCTTTAAATTAAGGGGGGGTAGGTATAGGACAGATGTTAGGGGTAGGTTCTTTACTCAGCGAGTCGTGAGTTCATGGAATGCCCTGCCAGTAGCAGTGGTGGACTCTCCCTCATTATGGGCATTTAAGCGGGCACTGGATAGGTATATGGAGGATAGTGGGTTAGTATAGATTAGGTGGGCTTGGATCCGCGCAACATCGAGGGCCGAAGGGCCAGTCCTGCGCTGTATTCTTCTATGTTCTATAGCATCAAGCTTTGTTATATTCCCACAAATGGCAAATAATAAGGAATTTACAGGCCAGCATAGGCAATTGATAAATACTTTAACCATTCCTTTCAGACATCTCTGGACCAGAGATATGGAGTCCCTAGTTTTTGTCCTTTCCTTACATTCCTAGTCTCTAGGAAGAGGTCTGCAGGTGCAAAGATAGGAAATAACAACTTGCTTTTTTGCACAATTATAAAAACTCAGACTATGGATTGTTCTGCTATCATGCACGTTTCGTCAGCAAGAGTTGGCGATAACGCAATTGACGAATCGTGGATGTTGCTTAGATAGCGCAAACTTTCTACTGAACCTACTGCAATTTTCTATTAGCGATCTTCTATAGTGCGATTTTCTATAACGGTTTCCCATAGTGCAATTTTCTATAGTGCGAGCAGAACATCCTGTATTGCTCTTTGAATCAAGATTCAAGAAACCAGTTGACTAACTGTGGTCGCAGGCTGAAATCTCATCTCTCGCGGAGCCAAAGCAATTGAAACTGTATGTTCTTCTATGCTTCTTTTGCTTTGGATATTATTCCCTTTTTAACGTGCGTGCTCATGTCTGTGTGTGTCTGTGAGTGTGTGAAAGATTGTGAGTGTACGTAGTGACCACACGATGGCCACAAGCTTGATGTTGTGTCCTTATTATGTTCCTTCAGTAATAAGACCATAAGAGACAAGAATCAGAAAGAGACCACTTAGCCAATCAAGTCTGCTCTGCCACTCAATAAGAGCATGCTTTATCTGTTAATCCTCAAACTCCACTTTTTTTCCAGAAGATCATAAGATGTAGGTACAGCAATAAACTTGTTCTTTTCTAAACACACATACACCTCTCCCCCCCCCCCCCCCCCCCCCCCCCCCCCCCCCCCCCCCCCCCCCCCCCCGTCTGTTTTACGCAACATCCCAGAGTGCTTTGTAGCCAATGAGGTACATCTGAGTGTAGATGCTATTTTAATGTAGGGTACATGGTGGCCGATTGCAATAACAAGCTCCCACAAACAGCTGTCAGATCATCTGTAACAGCTGTCAGATCATCTGCTTTTAGTTTTCTTTGTTTAGACAAGCAACATGAATTTGACTGGGACAACACTACCATTATAGGGCAAGCGAAACAAAGAACAGCCAGGGAATTCCTAGAAGCATGGCACTCATCCACAAACTCCATCAACAAACACATAGACCTGGACCCAATATACCGGCCACTACAGTGGACAGCTGAAACTGACAACCGGAAGCGGCAGGGACAGGCCACTATATAAATGCCAGAGGAAACACCACAGAAGCGCTTCACAGGAGGCTCCCAAGCACTGAGGATGTCACCTAGACAGGGGACGAAACGTTTGCAACAAAAACTTCCAGCTCGCGAACAGAACCACAGCAACAAGCACCCGAGCTACAAATCTTCTCACAAACTTTGAACAATGGAGTGTGTCTTCAATGTAAAGACAGAACTTTGTCTTTTGGAATACTACATTCAATTCTGGTCTCTCTGCTATAGGAAAGATGTTGTGAAACTTGAATGGGTTCAGGATATTGCTGGGGTTGGGGGGTTTGAGCTATAGGGAGCAGCTGAATAGGCTGGGGCTATTTTCCCTGGAGTGAGGGGTGACCTTATGGAGGTTTATAAAATCATGAGGGGCATGGAGAGGGTAAACGGCCAAGATATATTTCCAGGGTAGGGAAGTCCAAAACTAGAGAGTATGGGTTTAAGATCAGACTGGAAAGATTTAAAAGGGACCAAAGGGGCAATGTTTTTATGCATAGGGTGGTGCAACTATGGAATGAACTGTCAGAAGAGGTGTTGGAGGGTGGTACAACATTTAAAAGGCACCTGGATGAGTACATGAATAGCAAGGGTTTACAGGCATATGGGCCAAATACTGGCAAATGGCACTAGATTACTTTAGGATATCTGGTCAGCATGGACAAGTTAGACTGAAGGGTCTGTTTCCATACTGTACATCTCTATGCCTGTGCACTACTAATTTCTATGATACTGTCATGGACAGATGCATCTTGTCACAAAGCTGGTTCCTTTTTTCTAAAAGCTGTTCCTTTTCTCAAGGATGCCATGTCCTTGGGTTTTTTTTCCAGAGGGGTTGGAAATGCTTCTGGTGCTGATTAGACTGGTTTGGTACAGAAATTAAAGGGTATTGAGAGGCCTTTTTGTTTATATATACACAGATGAGACTCCAAGCCAAAGTGGTTATTTTTTAAAAAGGGACTGTATAATGGATGGGGAGTGGTCAGCTCTCTAGCTGAGTTATTCAGTCCAGACTAGTTGGGAATTCAACAGTGAGCTGTGTAGAAACACGCTCTCGCTCTCGCTCTCTCTCTCTCTGCCCTTCTAACTTCAACCTGTACGCATCTGTTTGTTTTTTTAAACCATGTTTTAAGGGGGTTTGCTTATTTGGGACTGTTGTGTATCTTCGGACAGCATAATTAAGTCTAGTTTGGACAGACTGAGTTCTGTAGGGGTTCTTTATTCTGTTCTTTGTGTTTCATTTGTGAATACATTTCTGTTTTAAAGCCTATTAATCAACCCAGCTAGCTTACTCTGGGTAATTTTCACTGTTCACTTATCAAAACAAATTGCAAAGTTATGGTCTGGGTTGCCTGCTCAAGAATGTTGAGTGGTCTGGCCTAGTCTATAACAATCTGTAGAGGCAAATTAATGAGGATAAGGTCAAGAATTTTCTTTTTTAGTTTCATTGGTTCTTTCACCACCTGTTACAGATCCAGTCCAGCAGCCATGTCCTTTAGGGCTCAATCAGTAATGTTGCTGCTGAACCACTCTTGATGAATAGTGAAGATTTCTACCAAAGTATTCTATATTCCCTCGCCACCTCCTTCCGCGTGGTTTATAATACGGACAAATACTAATTCATTAGCCAATGCAGGAGTATGGTAGCTGGTAATCGGCAGAAGGTCCTTGCCCATATTTGACCTGATGTCATGAAATCTCCAGTTCCAGAGTCGATGCTAAAGATTCCCAAGGCACATCTTTTCTGACTGTACACCATTATTCCATCACTTTTTCTGGGCCTGTTCTGCCAATGGGGCAGGATGTTAATGCTGTTGTCTGGCACTAGTCTTCAGATGTTAGCAGTGTCAATAGGGCTAAGTTTACTTTTGAACTTTCAAGTACCTAGGTCAGTTTTTTGTTCCTTTTTAATGGCATCTTTTAGTGGTTTTTATACATCTGATTCGCTTGCTAGGCCATTTCAGAGAACAATTGAGTTAACCTTATTGCTATGGGTTCTGAGTCACTCATAGACCAATCTTAAGTAGAGGGGGCATATTTCCTTCATTAATGGACCAGATTGATTTCTATGACTATCAACGATGGTTTTGTGGTTATCATTTTACTTTTAATCCCAGATCTGTTTTTAATTCAAATTCCACCATCCAAGGTAGAATTCAAACTATCTGGGTTTCTGCTTGCTAGTACTGTGACAATTCCACTATGCCATTGCCTCCCCCTTACGCAACTAGCGTTACTGTCCTCAATCTTCTCGTACCTCATCTAAAATTATAATAGAATTAGTTAAACTAGATTTATCCCTGACAAATTACTGGCCCTTCCTGATGAAAGGCTTATGCTTGAAATGTCGATTTTCCTGCTCCCCGGATGCTGCCTGATCTGCTGTGCTTTACCAGCACCACTCTAATCTTGTCTCTGATCTCCAGCATCTGCAGTCCTCACTTTTGCCCTGGTAAATTACTGTCAACTTTCCTTAGGTAATTCATATTTATCTTCAAATCTTTCAATTTCATTCTGGATTATTGCTTCTGAAAGCTTTCCTAACTGCAAGGTTAGAAGTAGTTGGCCTGTCGCTGTTGCTTATCCTCACGTTTTTGAATAAGGGTGTAACATGTGTAATTCTCCAGTCTTTTGGTGCTGTCCATGTGTAATCATGTGTATAAACATAATTAAAAGATGAAAGTAAATACCTCCACAATTTCCAAATTTGTTTCCCTCAATATTCACAAATATCTGTGCCCCAATCCTGGTAACTTACCAAATTTAAATATCAACAACTTAATGATTCTTCAATTTTTAGTGCATCTAGTATCTTATGTAGGTTATAACAGATAGAGGTAGATTGATCAGGCTGACCTGTCCTTACTCCTCTCAAGCCCTACCCCCACCTTATCTCATCTAAAGTTATCAACTGAACTATTTATTGCCTTCTCCCTGCTATGGCTACCTGACTTCCCATTAAAAACATTTAGCCTAATATTAAATGGATGGCTCAGTGGGTGACACTGTGAGGCAGCAGTGCTAGGGACTTGGGTTCGATTCCAGTCCTCAGGTGACTGTCTGCGTGGAATTTGCACATTCTCCCCATGTGCTCCTTCGGGTGCTCCAGTTTTCTCCCACAATCCAAAGATCTGCAGGTTAGGTGAATTGGTCATGCTAAATTGCCCATAGTGTTGAGGGATATTTAGGTAAGATGCATTAGTCAGGGGTACATGTAGAGTGATAGGTAGGGGAATGGGTCTGGGTGGGTTACTCTTCATAGAGTTGGTTTGGACTTGTTGGTCCAAATGGCCTGTTTCCACACAGTAGGGATTCTATGATTCTATTAGCTTCAACAACTTCCTATGGTCATAGGTTCTACATTCTCACCATATTTGGATAAAGAGGTTCCCTCTGAATTTTCTTGGATTTCTTGGTGACTATCTTATATTGATTGCCAGTAGTTATGCTTATCATACAAGACAATATTGCCTGCTGAAAATGTGTTGCAGGTCAGGCAGCATCCAGGGAACAGGAGAATCGACGTTTCGGGCATAAGCCCTTCTTCAGGAAGAAGGGCTTATGCCCGAAACGTCAATTCTCCTGTTCCCTGGATGCTGCCTGACCTGCTGCGCTTTTCCAGCAACACATTTTCAGCTCTGATTTCCAGCATCTGCAGACCTCACTTTCTCCTCAAAGACAATATTGCCTCTCTATCTACTTTTTCAAAACATTTCATAATTTTAAATGCTTCTATTAATAAAACACTTAGCCTTTGTCAAAAAAGATGAGATATACTCTATTCTTGCCTGTTATGTACGTCCACACATTTTTGGTATGATCCTTGTAAATCCTCTCTGCACCCTCTCTAATGATTATTTATCCTTGTCATAATATGACAACCAGAACTACATGCAGTACCATCCTGAAATGTTTTAGCCTATGATGAGAAGCTGATTGAACGGAACATATACTGTCTAAAGTTTAGAAGAGTGAGAGGTAATTGCATTGAAAAATTATAAGACGCTAAGGGGGTTTAGCAATGAGACAGAAAATATGAGGTTGTTTCTTCTAGCTGGGGAATCTAAAAATGGAAGCACAGCCCCAGGAAAAGGTGTTGATTTATATAGAATGCAAAAGAAATTGTTCTTCACTCAAGACAATTGTGCAGCTTTAGAATTGTCTACAGAGATGATTGTAAAATTTCCATGATTGTGTATATTCAAAACTGTGATCAACAGATCTCCCAAGGAACCATTGGGAATGTGCAGTGGTTGGATCATGTAAATGGTGGAATAGGCATGAGGAGCTAAATAGTCTAATCCTGCACTTGTTTCTTGTTGTTGTAAAGCACTGAGCCATCAGCAACAAGCAGAATTGTATTTCACCATAATGAGTAAGTTCATGACCTTCATTTCTCAGTCTACCATTACCACCAATCATGTGATTAATACTGCAACAATGAAAGCACACAAAATCATACCAGGAGCCAGTGTTAGAACCCTCACTGATTTTTCATTTTAAAATTTTTATTCTTTGATACATTGTGGTTTGAAGTTATGAACTAGGAATTGTGAGCTGGAAATAAGTTAAGGCCTTATGGCAAAAGGAAAAGAACAGATCAAACAAGCTTTGTTTGCTTATGAAGCCAGGCTTGAGGGCTAATCATAAGATGATTCTTAACTAAAAGGATTCTAACAGACCATGACAATAGGAATAGCATTGTTTAAGCAGATAACAAACATTGGTTATTAACGTGGCCAATATCTGGGAATTGGTTCCGATAAGTTTTTGACATTTCCATAAATGTTTTGGATGCGAGCATATCAGGTACAGTTAGTAAGCTTGCAGATGACACCAACATTGGAGGTGTAGTGGACAGCGAAGAGGTTTACCTCCGATTACAACAGGATCTGGACCAGATGGGCCAGTGGACTGAGAAGTGGCAGATGGAGTTTAATTCAGATAAATGCGAGGTGCTGCATTTTGGGAAAGAAAATCTTAGCAGGACTTATACACTTAATGGTAAGGTCCGAGGGAGTATTGCTGAACAAAGAGACCTTAGTGTACAGGTTCATAGCTCCTGGAAAGTGGAGTCACAGGTATATAGGATAGTGAAGAAGGCATTTGGTATGCTTTCCTTTATTGGTCAGAGTATTGAGTACAGGAGTTGGAAGGTCATGTTGCGGCTGTACAGGACATTGGTTAGGCCACTGTTGGAATATTGCGTGCAATTTTGGTCTCCTTCCTATCGGAAAGATGTTGTGAAACTTGAAAGGGTTCAGAAAAGATTTACAAGGATGTTGCCAGGGTTGGAGGATCTGTGCTACAAAGAGAGGCTGAACAAATTGGGGCTGTTTTCCCTGGAGTGTCTGAGGCTGAGGGGTGACCTTATAGAGGTTTTCAAAATTATGAGGGGCATGGATAGGATAAATAGACAAAGTCTTTTCCCTGGGGTCAGGGAGTCCAGAACTAGAGGGCATAGGTTTAGGGTGAGAGGGGAAAGATATAAAAGAGACCTAAGGGGCAACTTTTTCACGCAGAGGGTGGTACGTGTATGGAATGAGCTGCCAGAGAATGTGGTTGAGGCTGGTACAATTGCAACATTTAAGAGGCATTTGGATGGGTATATGAATAGGAAGGGTTTGGAGGGATATGGGCCGGGTGCTGGCAGGTGGGACTAGATTGGGTAGGGATGTCTGGTCGGCATGGATGGGTTGGACCGAAGGGTCTGTTTCCATGCTGTACATCTCTATGACTCTATGTGTGAAAAAGAAAGTGACGACTGCAGATGCTGGAGATCAGAGATGATGGAAAAGCATAGCAGATCAGGCAGCATCTGAGGCACAAGAGAATGGATGAAAGCTCTTAGTGTGAAAGAGACCCTACATTCAAGCAAATGGCAATTGTTGAATGGTAATTAAGGCCTTGGGAAGAGACAATCAGTCTATCAGGGCAGAACCAGAACTAGAGTTTTTTAAAACTGTTTTCTAAACCTTAGCTGCTCACAACACACCACAACGATTTGAAAGGTCCTTGCCTAATTTGCTACACCAGCTTCCAGGAGCACAAAGAGTAGAAAGCTGAGATTGAAGTATTACCACCTATACCTGAGTGTACGGAGAAGCTGACCCTAATTGGCGATTCCAGAAAAGCAATGAAGGAGTTCACATTTATGCCTCTGAAACAATACATTGTGAAAGCCTTTTAAGTAATCTGTCCAGTTTTTTTTGTTTTTTATTTATCCCTAAACTGTTTGTCTGTCCACAAATGTTTCGAGCTTAAATCATAGGCATTAATCACATTACATTGCTGTTTAATTTTTCCTCTGCATAAACTATTTATTAAATGCACAATAAGTTAAGTCTTTTGTTTTAAGATATAAAACAGGTGTCTGGAATTAATTATTCACAGTCTAGAATTGGTTATTCAAAAGTCTGGTTAGTAACTATTGGAGAAATTATTTGGGGTTTTTGATTTAATTTTACTGTGTTGCAAATGCAGAGATAGAAAGGCTTATTTTGTTCAGCTATTTGTCTCCTTGTTCTAACACAATTTGAGACGAGCATGAAAATGTTAACCTGGTCTCACAATACACCAGACATACTCAATGATCCATAAATTAAGAATTTATATAAACTCAAAATTGCCTCAGTTTTTGAGTGGCTAGGCTTATTGAATATTCTCAAGACAGATGACTATATTTTTGTTAGGCTGGGAAATCAAAGATATAAATGGACGTGTGGAATTTGAAACAAATGGATCAATCGTGATCTTATCAAACAGTGGAGCAGGCTTGAGGAAACAAATGGTTTACTTCTCCTATTTCAGACGTTCTCCCAGAAGCTTTGAATTTTCACAGCTTCAGAATAAGACAGTTATCCAAGGGTTAATCAAATTCTAAATGTCTGTCTGTGTATTTGATGTGAGCGAATCCAGTTCAATAGGCTTTGAGTCCAGTACAATGGACAGTGCAGTAGGTTATCTACTGTGACCTCCATCTTGAAATGACTTTTAAAACTTAATATGGAAGTTTTAGTCTCCAGTTACAGATATTAATGCAGCAATATTCTTTTTCAAGGTTTTTTTCACCTTAAAAGTCTGCAGTATTAGGACTTCATGGTTATAAAATTGAAACAGCTACATTACATGACTGCATGCAAAAGTAGAAGCAGTATGTTGTAGACACAGCTGTATAATCTCAAAGCTAACAGATCAGATCAAAGCTCTACGGTTAAACTACATCCAGTCACAAATGATAGTGAACAATTATACAACTAACATCCTCGTCCATAATGATGTAAAAGTCCAGCAAGAGAGTGTAAACGACATGTCTGCTGCATTAGCAACCATCTTCAGTTAGTAGTGCAGTGAGTGGTTCATCATGGTCTTCATTGGGGTACTTTTCAAATACACTTGATATTAAAAAAAATTAAAGATCATTAAGAATGTATTTCAATACCTGCTCCAGTACCTTCCCTGAATGGGTTATTGACAATTTATCTCAAAGCTGTGATACCTCACACTCTCATTATGAAGGAAGCACTGTTTTGAAATACTTGGATATATTTTGGCATTCATACTTTAAAAAATCTGATTTTCAAAACTTGTGCCTAAAATTTCATGGTAAAGCCTTTTATTAGATTATTGTGAAAATAAAAATAGCTACATGAGCTTGTAAAAATCTCAACAGTTCTTTCTTTTGGTACTATGGAAACTTATTACGCATAACACTCCATTTGATTTTGATTTTAAATAGACGTCATTATTTTATAGGTTGTGGTGGGTGGTTTATTTATATCTAACAATAGGCCTTTCCAGCCTATTTTTCTAATCAACCTCTTCTGTTCAGAGATGTAATCAGGTGTGATTTGAACCTGGGCCTCCTGGTCTAGGGGTATGGACACTACCCCTTGGCTTCAAGGGAGCCAGCATGAAGTGCTTCTAATGCTGCTGCCGCCTTCCTTTAAATCCAATTTACTTTTATTAATTACTGTTAATTTCATCTCGTGATTATATAAATACATTTGAGATCCCTGACTGACTCAAAGGTTTAATTTTACCCTGCTACTAACAAAACAGGCTTAAATGTGGGCCAGCTGGCAAAAAAAAGAGCCACATTTAATGATTCCCTGACACCATAACGGAACATTTTCATGGGTTGGAAGTGACCTGGATCAGCAGTTTATTGAACAGAGATTGACAATAGATTAAAACATTTAAGGCCCCATATAGTACACTTTAGAGAGACTGTCAAGATTTTGCCTAAAGCAGAGCTTCACCCTTCACATACAGTGTTGGAAATTAGAGTCCGCCTTTTAAACTAAATTATTTTAGATTTCCTGTGTAACATGAAACTTAACTGTGTTACTGCAGTAAAAAAAAACAAAGACATGAATTATCATGCGCCTCATGACCCTACTAATGCAGTATTTGTGAAAAGAGGATGTGTTGGGCTTTGAAGGAATGACATCTCGACCTTCAAATGGAAATGGGAAATGGGATAATAATCATCCTGACATCAAGAGTAACTGGTCCCTGATGATTGGTCGAAAGGAATCAGACAATTGGTCGACTCTCTGAACTGCCAAACCATAGAATAGAGTATATCAACAAGAGATAAGGGGTTACAAGGAACTTCTCATCAGGATGCTGCTAACACAACTTTATTTAAACCAAAATGAGTCCAGGAACTGAGTAGCTATGGCAGAACACAAACTGAGTGTCAGTGAGCAAGTTATTAAAAACATAGAAAATAGAAACAGGAGTAGGTCTCTTTGGTCCTTAGACTCTGCTCTATAATTCAATGTGATCATGGCTGATCATTTAACTCGACACCTTGTTCCCACTTTCTTCCCATGCTTGAAACTTGAAAGGGTTCGGAAAAGATTTACAAGGATGTTGCCAGGGTTGGAGGATTTGAGCATTAGGGAGAGGCTGATCAGGCTGGGGCTGGTTTCCCTGGAGCGTCGGAGGCTGAGGGGTGACCTTATAGAGGTTTACAAAATTATGAGGGGCATGGATAGGGTAAATAGGCAAAGTCTTTTCCCTGGGGTGGGTGGGGGAGTCCAGAGCTAGAGGGCATAGGTTTAGACTGAGAGGGGAAAGATATAAAAGAGACCTACGTTTTCCACAGAGGGTGGAATAG
Source organism: Chiloscyllium plagiosum (assembly GCF_004010195.1). NCBI lineage: Eukaryota > Metazoa > Chordata > Chondrichthyes > Orectolobiformes > Hemiscylliidae > Chiloscyllium > Chiloscyllium plagiosum. Next base: position 73,280,727 of record NC_057715.1, read on the forward strand.
GTATGGAATAAGCTGCCAGAGGAAGCGGTGGAGGCTGGTACAATTGCAATATTTAAGAGGCATTTGGATGGATATATGAATAGGAAGGGTTTGGAGGGATATGGGCCGGGTGCTGGCAGGTGGGACTAGATTAGGTTGGGATATCTGGTTGGCTTGGACGGGTTGGACCAAAGGGTCTGTTTCCAAGCTGTACATCTCTGACTCCATAACCGTAGCTAACTCATTCCTGAAAACATTCAATGTTTTGGTCTCAATTGCTTCCTATGACCGAGAATTCCACAGGCTCACCGCTCTCTGCTGAAGAAATTTCTCCTCATCTCTGTTCGAAAATGCCTATCTGATATTCTTAGACTCTAGTTGCTAGTTCTGGATTCCCCATTTAACTGATCTAGTCCTGTTAAAATTTTGTTTCTATGCAATTCCCCCTCATTCTTCTAAACTCCAGTAAATAAAGTTCCAACTCATTCATTCAATCTCTCTTCATATGTCAGTCCTACCATCCCACGAAATCAGTCTGGTAAATCTTTGTTGTGCTCCCTCCATAGCCAGACCATCCCTCCTCAGATAAGGAGACCAAAACTGCACACAATACTCTTGATGTGGTCTCAACAAAGCCCTGTACAATTACAGCAATGCATCTCTGCTCCTGTATTTCCATACTCTTGTGATGAAGGCCATTGTACCATATGCTAAATTTCAGCACTCAATGCACCAGTGTGCTTACTTTCAGTGACTTATGTACAAAGATACCCAGTTCTCATTGCACCTCTCCCTTTCCCAATCTATCAGCACTTAAATAATTATTCACCTTCCTGTTTTTGCTTCTTTTATCCACCCTACACTGCATGTTTTGGGACCATTGCTGTTTGTCATTTTTATAAATGACCTGGAAGAGGGGTTAGAAGGTTGGGTGAGCAAGTTTGCGGATGATACGAAAGTCGGAGGAGTTGTTGACAGTGAGGAAGGATGTGGCAGGTTACAGCAGGATATAGAGAAGCTGCAGAGCTGGGCAGAAAGGTGGCAAATGGAATTCAATGTAGCTAAGTGTGAGGTGATTCACTTTGGGAAGAATAACAAAAAGATGGGGTACTGGGCTAATGGTCAGATACTTGGTAGTGTGGATGAGCAGAGGGATCTTGGTGTCCATGTACACAGATCTCTGAAAGTTGCCACCCAGGTAAATAGTGCGGTGAGGAAGGCATATGGCGTACTGGCTTTTATTGGTAGAGGAATTGAGTTCCGGAGTCCTGAGGTCATGATGCAGTTGTATAAGACTCTGGTACGGCCGCATCTGGAATATTGTGTGCAGTTTTGGTCGCCATACTATAGGAAGGATGTGGAGGCACTGGAACGGGTGCAGAGGAGGTTCACCAGGATGTTTGGAATGCCCTGCCAGTAGCAGTGGTGGACTCTCCCTCTTTATGGGCATTTAAGTGGGCATTGGATAGGTATATGGAGGATAGTGGGTTAGTATAGGTTAGGTGGGCTTGGATCGGCGCAACATTGAGGGCCAAAGGGCCTGTACTGCGCTGTATTCTTCTATGTTCTATGTTCTATGAGCCATACATTTACTCATTCCGCTAACTTGTCCAAACCCTAGTGAAGCATCTCCACAACCTCCTCACAATTCACCCTCCCCAGTTTTGTACCATCTCCAAACTTGGAGATTTCAATTTAGTTCCCTCATCTAAATAATTAGTATATATTGTGAATAGTTTGGGTCCAAACACCGATTCCTGTAAACTCCACTAGGCAATGGCTGCTATTTTCCTGTCCGCCAACGGGCTTTTCATCATGTCAGTGCACTCTCCATCATCCCCCACCCAATCCCATGCAGTTTAGTTTTATACACTAATATCTTGTGAAGGCTATTATTGAAAATCTTCTGAAGTCAAAATAAACTATGTTCACTGCCTCCCTTTTGACTCTTATAGTTACATCCTCAAAAAAGAAAATTCCAATAGGTTTGTCAAGCATGATTTCCTTTCATAAATTCATGGTGACTCTCTGATCTTGTCACTGTTTTCCAAGTGCTCTGCTTTTAAATCTTTTTAATCAACTCCAGTATTTTCTCCATCATAACTGTCAGGCTTACTAGTCTACAATTCCTTGTTTTCTCTCCACCTTTTTTCAATAGTGCAGTTATACCAGCTACCCTCCAATACATAGGGATTGTACAACTGTCTATGTAATTTTGAAAGATGACCACCAATGCATCCATTATTTCTAGAGCCATTTCCTTAACTACTCTGGGTTTAGAAAAGTCCAACCTACTCAACCTCTATATGTAACAAACATTTTCCACATCTGGAGTCAACCAAGTTAATCTTCTCTGAAATGCCTCTAATACCACAATATCTTTCCATTGAAAAAGGGGGCCAGAGTTACTCAGTATTCAAGCTGCCACCTGACTAGGGCCTTAAATAGTTTTAGCATAATCTTTTGTGCTCCACTCCCTTTGAAATAAAGGTTAACATTCCATTTGCTTTCCCGATTACCTGCTAAACTTGGATGCTAGCTTTTTGTGATTCTTGTAGTAGGACCCCCAAATCCCTCTGTCAAAGCTTTCTGCAATCTTTATCCATTTAAATAACACTCAGCACTTCTATTCTTCTTGCTAAAGTGCACATCGTCACATTTTCCAACATTATATTCTACCTGCCCACTCACATAACTTGTCTATACCTCTCTATACTCATTAAAACTAGAAGCTCAAAATGAGACTTAACATCCCTATATGTTTTGTGAGCATTAGTCAATAAACAGATGTTATTTTGAAGACATCACAACTCACATTTTCAGACTTCTTCCCTTGGAGCCCTGTAATATGTCAGCTCTAGTCTATGAATGTAATCTTAATGTTCCTATCCCTTGTCTTAAAACAAAAATGATATTGCCAGTACTCAGATAAAAGTGAGGTGCTGCATTTTGGGAAAGAAAATCTTAGCAGGACTTATACACTTAATGGTAAGGTCCTAGGAAGTGTTGCTAAACAAAGTGACCTTGGAGTGCAGGTTCATAGCCCCTTGAAAGTAGAGTTGCAGGTAGATAGGGTAGTGAAGAAGGCATTTGGTATGGTTTCCATTATTGGTCAGAGTATTGAGTACAGATGTTGCAGCTGTACAGGACATTAGTTAGGCCCCTGTTGGAATATTGCTTGCAATTCTGGTCTCCTTCCTATCGGAAAGATGTTGTGAAACTTGAAAGGGTTCAGAAAAGATTTACAAGGATGTTGCCAGGGTTGGAGGATTTGAGCTATAGGGAGAGGCTGAACAGACTGGGGCTGTTTTCCCTGAAGCGTTGGAGGCTGAGGGGTGACTTTATAGAGGTTTACAAAATTATGAGGGGCATGGATAGGGTAAATAGGCAAAGTCTTTTCCCTGGGGTCAGGGAGTCCAGAACTGCAGGGCATAGGCTTAGGGTAAGAGGGGAAAGATATAAAAGAGACCTAAGCGGCAACTTTTTCATGCTGAGGGTGGTACGTGTATGGAATGAGCTGCCAGAGGAAGTGGTGGAGGCTGATACAATTGCAACATTTAAAAGGCATTTGGATGGGTATGGATATATTGGCCTGGTGCTGGCAGGTGGGACTAGATTGGATTGGGATATATGGTCGGCATGGACAAGTTGGACCGAAGTGTCTGTTTGCATGCTGTACATCGCTATGACTCTATGTTGTAAATTCAATATATTGGGAATTTAATTCTTTAGTAGACTTTGCAATTCAGACTTACTTGCCTTTGAATATTATGACGAAAATGCCTTACAGTCATGCTGTTGGGATTGTTGATCCAATAGTGTTTCATTACACGCCTGAATAGGTTGATTAAAAATATTTACACGATCTGCATCCTTGAATGTATTAAGATTTCCCACATCTTTTGTTAATTTATTTCTCGCAACTGCTTCTCTGAAGTTAGCTTTTTGCCCTACTTTGGTATCTAGACATTTATATTTCTTCCATGGCTATTTTCTATGGGATCTTTGTTTAGCAATCATTTTCTTTGCATTCCTTTGTGCATTTTAAAAAATCTTCTTTTGAGCCCCGCTTTCAATTGTTAAGCAGTTTCTTCAAATCTTTGACTGTTAATTCAATTACTTTTACAAGACTTACAAGAGGGGTGCCAGATAAGAGTACAAAAGTAGCATGAGAAAAGAGAGACTGTCAATGCCAAAAATTGCTCAAAGAATCCGCACTGAGCTCCTTCATTTTCCTGATTTGTGACAGTTACTATAACTGATAAAGTAAGACAGGAAGTGCCATATTCAATTATAGTTACAGAGTGACATTAAGGTATGTGGTAGGGATGAAAAAAACATAACTGTGAATAAGAAAACAGGCCCTGCAAAATAGGGGTATAAAATCAGTAAACTAAATACCCCATAAATGGACTTTCAGTTTGAGCTTGAGGATGAGGATCAGAGTGAATGTGTAAAGACTTGGAAATGCTGCTCAGTTTTAAGTATCTGCCGTACAAAAAATTGAAGAGTAGAAATGGGAATTTAATTAACAGTTTAGACCTCGTTGGAATAATTTGAAGAAATGGAGTCAAGTATATATGATAAAATCCTCTTCTATGAAAGAAGAATCCACAAGACCATCAAGCTATCCACAAAACTTTAGCAGCATTTTTTTAAAAAAGGGAAAAATTACCCTATTCTATTGAGATGCAGATGTGGATGATATGCAGAGTGAGAAGAAAGTTGAAAAGTGTGGTGCTGGAAAAGCGCAGCAGGCCAGGCAGCATCCGATGAGCAGGAGAATCGACGTTTCGGGCATAAGCCTTTCTTCAGGAATGAGGCTGGTGTGCCAAGCGAGCTGAGATAAAAAGTTGGGGGGGGGGGGGAGAGGGGCGCTGGGGCCAGGGTCTGGCGATGGAGGAGGCCAAGGACCTGCATGTCCTTGGCAGAGTGGGAAGGGGAGTTAAAGTGTTCAGCCACGGGGCGGTTGGGTTGGTTGGTGCGGGTGTCCCAGAGGTGTTCCCTGAAACGTTCCGCAAGTAGGCGGCCTGTCTCCCCAATGTAGAGGAGACCACATCGGGTGCAGCGGACACAGTAAATGATGTGTGTGGACTGAGAAGAAAAGGAATTTTATCCGGAATCAATATTATCAAGTGGTCAACAAAGATTGTAGGAACATCAAAGAAAGTAGCAAAGAATAAATTTATTTGGTCACCTATTATGGAGAGGGTGAGGAAGTATGGAGAGGTGAGTGAATAGAGATATGAGTGCCAGGAATAGAGGAAGGCCCAGATGTGATGGTGAAAGAATTGAAAACAACATTATTGGAAAAGGAATGGATGGCTGATAGGAGGAAATGAAGAAGTGGAATTATCTAGCATTATGGTGACTTAAAGTAAAATAAGTGAAGCCAAAAGTACATACATAGTGTCCTTCAATATGATATGGATAAAGAGTGTCCCAAAATTTTCAAGTGCAGTCTTCAAGTGGAATTGCAGCAGACCAGAATTTCTGTATACAATTGATAGCATGAATGTTGCTAGAAGGCAAGCAATTGTTACCAATTTCTAATTGCCCTGAAAGATGGTGGTGAATTGGTTTCTTGACTCACTGCAGTTCATCTGGTACACATGCATATGGAATGCGGTCAGGAAAGAAATCCTCGATTTCTGACCTAGAATCAGAGAAGGCCTATCAATATGGTACAATAAGCATGGTGTAGGAGTTTGAAAGGCAACCTGCGGGGGATGCTGTTGTCCCAGCTGGTAAAGATAATGTTGAATGAGACTTGGCACTGCATCTTAAAGATGGTGTTCATTGACACATTTGTTTTCCTTTTTGATATAAATGCATCAATCTCATAAGGATTGGTGAAATAATAGTGTAGGTTTTTTTAAGGCAAGGCCATATGCAAATGTTTATTTGAAGCAAAGTATAGTACATTTGACTTCAATCATTGCTGCATCAGTCTGATTAACAAATTATGGGATGAGTGCATCAAATCCTATTAGTGTTTGACTATAGTTTATAGGTTTCCTTAACACACATCAACACACATTACAACTACTGTACATCAGCAGTGAAGAGGGTGTCCTTCAATGCTAGTAGCTTTATCCTAGTTAGTATCAAACTTCTTGAAAGTTCTTGGAGCTGCACTCATCAAGGTAAGTGTAGTGTGTTTTAATACATGTCTAATATGTATCCTGCACAGGGTGAGCAAGCTTCAAGAAGTCAAGAGTGGAATTACTTACTGTAGTATTCCCAACCTTAGCCTGATCTTGCAGCCACAGTATTTATATGGCTAGTTCAGTTAAGCTGCTAGTCAATGTGCCTCCACAAAGATATTGCTGGTGATGTGGTGGTGGGTCAAGGGGAGGGTGTGAAATTCAGCAAAGACTGGAACATTGAACATCAAGGAAACTATAGTTTTGTACTCAAATAAAAGCCATGTTTTCATTTCAGACTTTCAGCATCCCAAGCGCTGGAGAAACTCAGCAGGTCTGGCAATATTTGCAGAGAAAGAAACAAACTTAATTCTGAGTCCAATATGACTGCTTTTCAGAGGTATGTGATTTCTTGTTACTGCTGCCACCCTTGTCCATGAAGACAGTTCCTATTATAATTTATAACTCATCTTCAGCACTGTCATTCCAAGAGCAGATCGGAGTTCCAGATGGGATTGAGCCAAAGCACTAATTTTTCGAGTTGCTAAAAGAAAAGCTCCTTCAAACATAGTCTGGGTCACTGCTGCCCAGATTTCCACACCCTCTGTAATCTCAGCCGCACTGTCCACTTCCCAACACACTGCTCTTTGGTCTTAGATGGGGTGTGCTGCATTTGAATATCACTACCCTCAGCTCACTTTTTTTCAACTGAACTCAGAACTCAATAAAAAATATCTGAGTCATTCACCTTCATAATTGGCAGACTGTTGGTGGGACAGGCTGTGATTGCACATGAAGTTATAAATTAAATCGACAGAATCAAGTTCAGGAAGTTGATAAAATGATACCCTCAAGATGTCTGCAAGACACATTTAAAAATGTTTGAGAAGAAATTGATGGAAGGTCAGAAAAGCTTATAATGTTTGTATGCTAAACAATACTTTATAAGCATAAAGTGATATTTTCGCGAAATGGTGCTAGGTTTTCAAAATCAATGCTTCCACACTATTTGGTTTTCTGAAGGTCAATAGCAAAACTAGCCATGTTTGCACGTCATCTCAATAGTTAAAATGGCTGAATGTATCTTGTTAACCAACATCCGTGTGCTTAATACTCAAGGGTCCAAAAGCAAGCCTCCCTGCAATTTTGTTGTGTTGTGCTGACCATCTCATGTTAACAGAATTTTTAAAGATTAGACAAAACTGGTCCTTTGCTGTAGCTAATTCTGAATTCTTAATTCTGAAATGACCTAGAATTTAATAATGTCAAAAACACAATCACATCGTGTTCCATTCTATAGGCTATGGGATTAAGAAGTCAGTAGGAACTTAAGCATCTAAGGACTTGTGAAATGTTTAATGGATTCCCTTCTCAGAACTACTTTTATGAATTGCCAACCACATCTAAATTGAGTCATTACTATTTTTCTGTACGGATTAATTAAGATGCTCCATGGACGTTCCCGTCTGTGTCTTGTGATGCAAAAATTTGATTAAATTGTAAAGGTGAAACCGATTGCCAGGCAACACTGTGGGGTGCAGAGTGTTGGACCATGTACCAGTATATGGATATTGAGTTGTTTTACCTTACAGTGCACTCCTCTCTAGTAGCTGATAATACGTGACAGAAGATAGAATGGATTACAGCTGCCAAAGCCAGACAGATTTGGTGCATTACAGTCTTCTGGACAGTTGTCATGGAATTGCAAGATACTCTTCCTCATATTGATCTTATTTTACCAATCATCTAACAGGGGCCAGAGCAGTCTCATTCCATCACTTGCCTGCAGACTTCTTACCTAAATGTATTTTATTCATTTTTCCTTCCCATTAACTATAATTCACATTTCTCCTGCCACCATATACAGTGTCAAATGCTCGCCACTACCACTACCATGGTCAGTAAAGAGGCTGAAAAATACTCAAAAGAATTTGAGAAGTTGAAAGAAAAACTGCAACAATATTCAATCCTACACTTAACCTGAAATTCCTACAATCCTATCATTGTAAAAAGGTTACTCTTTTATTACATTCTGCATAAACCCTATCATCTCACTCCTGTGCCAGTTCAAACTGGGCAGGAAACATGTGATAACAATATTCATAAACAAGCTCTGAGCTATCTGGTGGACCCAACTTGCTGTTCTGTCAGTATAAAGCTTAAGCATTATACAATCAATTATGGAAATAGTTTTAGGAGAAAGTGAGGACTGCAGATGCTGGAGATCAGAGCTGAAAATGTGTTGCTGGAAAATGGGGCTGAGACAAGGTGGAGGGAGGGGAAATGAGGAAACTGGAGAAATCTGAGTTCATCCCTTGTGTTTGGAGGGTTCCTAGGTGGAAGATGAGGCACTCTTCCTCCAGCCGTCGTGTTGCTACGGTCTGGCGATGGAGGAGGCCAAGGACCTGCATGTCCTTGGTGGAGTGGGAGGGAGAGTTGAAGTGTTGAGCCATTCCTGAAGAAGGGCTCATGCCCGAAACGTCGATTCTCCTGCACCTTGGATGCTGCCTGACCTGCTGCACTTTTCCATGGAAATAGTTTAGTTAAGGTGTCTAAATTAGCAATACTTTGAAAGGCAGATAAAAACAAAAGGCCTAATGGCTGCTTTCTGTCCTTAAGAATGTTTATATTTACCCTCAATAGAATGTTTATTCCTTACTTCCACAGGTTGCCGCAACATCAAAGGCCAAAGGGCCTGTACTGCGCTATAACGTTCTTTGTTTTATGTTTTACTGGTACAAACTATACAATTACTTAGAGAAAGATCCTACATATCAAAAATGTAAACCAATCATAGCACAAAAGATGCAGTTTATAACCTTACAGAAGTGACTAATATTGCTGTGGTTCTGTTCGCCAAGCTGGAAGTTTTTGTTGCAAACGTTTCGTCCCCTGGCTAGGCGACATCATCAGTGCTTGGGAGCCTCCTGCGAAGCGCTTCGCAGGAGGCTCCCAAGCACTGATGATGTCGCCTAGCCAGGGGACAAAACGTTTGCAACAAAAACTTCCAGCTCGGCAAACAGAACCACAGCAAGGAGCACCCGAACTACAAATCTTCGCACAAACAGTGACTAATATGATCTGTTACTGATGCCATCTGCACAGACCTTGACTCTGCAGCAAAGCATTTCAAATACAAACTCCCCACAGCAAGATACCTAAGAGCAAAAGGATGGTGTTCCTCTGCAAGCTCTTGACTGATGTAAAAATAAAATAATTGAACAACCATCAGAACTGGGACCATTATTCAGCTGTGAAGCACAGAAGAAATACCCACAAAAATGTCAAGACAGCCAAGAGATTTATCTTATGAACCAAAGAAACAAATTATTTATCCATCACAAATGCCTAACTTTAACCCATGTATTTGTGAAAAGCAAGATATTTTTAGGATTACCAAGGAGCTAGACTTTCTTTTAATCTTCCAAATTCAGGAATTGCACTTGCTCGTGACAGTCTTGTTGAAATCCAATATCTTGCACTTACTTTGTCATGATCTCCTAGTCCACTTCCCTCTGGCTTGGCGCGAATGACAAATGGTGTGACCAGCTTTGATAGAATCTTCTGAAAACTGCAGCAAATCTTTGGAGAAATAATCTCAAAGCAATCCTGAAATCTCAGCATCTTGTGAGCTTCAGATTTCAGTTGTTTCCTGAGTCCTTCTCCAAGTTGAAGGATCAACATACTTGGGTCAAACATGAAGTGGAATGGGAAAGTTCTGCAGAAAGTGACAATGCTTATCTTTAGATCAGATGGAGAATGAGTTAAACCCTGTGGAAGTATTTTCATATTAGCTGTATCATCATGTACTTTGATAATGAAGGTAAGACAATTACTCCGATCTGTGCCATCTGAGGATAACTTTTCAGGGACATTGAGCACCTGCACCACAGCAACTTCCAGCTGATAGATCTTCTGTGCAGCAGCTTTGATCAATCCAGGCATTGCAAATCCAACAATTTTGTGTGGATGAAAGTATTGAAGCATCAGAGTACCATCAGTTGAATCTTTGCATAGGAAAGAAGGGGATTCAAATCCATCATGTTTACTATTAGATGTTCTTGCATGTTCCAGTAAAGCATTAAACCCAACAAAAAAGTCCTGCAGTGTACTTCCAACTGCTCGCAGGACTCTTTCATTTTCTTCAAAACAAATGCAGAACAATTCCTCACCAAATTTTCCTTGCAGTTCTTCAATCTCCAACCCTGAAAAGAACAGATAGCTTTAATAATGATGATATAAAATAATGCCACTTTTGTATCGTGATATGTCAGAATAATGTGTGTACTGGTGAACATAACTCAATGCCACACATTACCAACCTTCCAAACTAATTTTTTAATCTCTTCTGTTTTAAGGAAAGGATCTTATTTTTATTAAATGTCAGTGCTGGACAGCAGTGTTCAAACTTACATTCTACTGCACATCACCTGTATTTGATACTGAGATTGCATAATCAGCTATACTTCACCTCAAAATACCTAGTCCAATAAAGTAACTTAAATTAGCCCCTACTCCTGCAAAAGCTCATAATTCTTCCCACTTCCCATGAATTTGGTGGTTAAAGAAGTTGTGGTATCATACTGACACAACCAAAATTAATTCACATCAACACTTTGTCCTGGCAGGTGGAAAGTCTTAACACAATGATTCCAAACCAGATTCAAAGCCAAATCAAGTATGTGAAATGCCATTTAAACAAATGTACCAACCAATTTAACATTTGTTTGTTTTTGCAGTCAAATAATTCCTGTATGAATCGACCAGATCATCTCTCCTGACAGAATAAGTAAATAGGCAAGTTAAATTTAAAGCCACAGGTTTGAATAGCTGTACTCAGAGGAAATGGACATGAAAATGTACTGAATTATATCAAAATAACTCTGGATAGTGTTGAAAGTGGCAAGTCTAATCAAAGTACACAAAATATTTAAATCTATAGCCAAAAGCAGAATCAAGGAAATCATGCTCAAACTATAAATTTCTCTTAGTCTGATGACCAGACCTTGAGTACTGTGGACTTGTGACCAGTTATCAATGACAAAGGTTTTCTACCGGTCATATGATTAGTTCCCAGGTAGTTCACATTCCCAAACTGTTGAGCGAGACAGGGAAAAGCCATCAGATCTCCACGGGCTCAGGAGCTATTTCTATTCTCTACAGTGAAAAGAAACTCTAAGCCTATAGAAAACCAGTTTGTTTTTCATTTAGCTGTTGTAAAACAATCACCCTGTTCCTCCTCCAAACAAGTAAAGGCTTCCAGAGAAGGAAGTGCAAGCAGAAGAATCATAACAGTAAAATCCTATAAACATTAACCACCGAACTGCCTTGCCATTCTTTCTCTATGCTCACAACAGCCATATGTTTTCCTGTCCGTATTTGTTAGTGTATGTCAGTAAATGGGTATATATAAGGGGTTGGAGCTTTGACTACTAGCGTTATATGCCAATGGTTCATAATTGTTTATCTGTTTGTGCTTTGTTCTTTTCCAGGATTAATTTGAAACAGAGGCAGCAAGTAATTGTGTGATATTAGTAAATCACAGGTGAAGGAAAACATTGGGTTCAATAGTGAATTTAAGATATAACACTGGAAATGGCAAACTTATCCTGCAAATGGCAAATTTCTTCCTGGCAGTCTTCAGAGAGGATTGAATGATTTGGTGAGTAAACTGGGAGGTAGCATTGCCTGGCAGATATAATTGCTTAATTAATTGCATGGTACATGCGTTTAGAGAAAATACAAGGGAGACTGGATATTCTGGGTTGTGAAACATCAGAGTCATGAAACATCAGAGTCAGATGATATTCTGTTGAGGTTGAGGAGTGAATGGAAGTTCAACTCCAGTTTCTCCAAAGGGAAGAAAAAGACAAGAAAAGAGAAACTTATTCTTCTCTAGATGATTATAAAGCCTATCTCTTATAACCCTTTCTAACACTTTACCCACAACCGAAGTAAGGCTCACAGGTCTATAATTTCCAGGGTTGTCTCTACTCGCCTTCTTGAATGAGGGAACAACATTTGCTATCCTCTAGGCTTCTGGCACAATTCCTGTAGACAATGACAACATAAAGAGCAAAGCCACAGGCTCGGCCATCTCCTCCTTGGCTTCTCAGAGAATCAGAGGATTAATCCCATCCACCGCAGGGGACTTATCTATTTTTACACCTTCCGGAATTGCTAACACCTCCTCCTTGTGAACCTCAATCCCATTGAGTCTAGTAGTCTGCACTTCAGCATTCTCCTCAACCACATTGTCTTTCTCCAGTGTGAATACTGACAAAAAGTATTCATTTAGCACTTCCCCTATTTCCTCTGACTCCACACACAACTTCCCACTACTATCCTTGATTGGCCCTAATCTTACTCTAGTCATTCTTTTATTCCTGATATAACTATAGAAAGCCTTAGGGTTTTCCTTGATCCTATCTGCCAATGACTTCTCTTGGCTCTTCTTAGCTCTCTCTTTAGGTCTTTCCTAGCTAACTTGTAATAATCAAGCATCCTAACTGAGCCATCACATCTCATCCTAACATAAGCCGCCTTCTTCCTCTTGACAAGAGATTCAACTTCCTTAGTAAATCTCGCTTGACAACTTCCTCCTTGCCTGACTGGTACAAACTTATCAAGGATCCACAATAGCTAGTCCTTGAATAAGCTCCATATTTCAATTGTGCCCATCCCCTGCAGTTTCCTCCCCCATCCTAGGCATCTTAAATCTTGCCTAATCACATTCTAATTGCCTTTCCCACAGTTATAACTCTTGCCCTGCAGTATACACCTATCCCTTTCCATCACTAAAGTAAACATAACTGAATTGTGGTCACCAAAGTGCTCACCTACCTCCAAATTTAACACCTGGCTGGGTTCATTATCCAGTACCAAATCTAAAGTGGCCTCGCCCTTGTTGGCCTGTCTACATACTGTGTCAGGAATCCCTCCTGCAGACATTGGATAAAAACTGACCCATCTAAAGCACTTGAACTATAGTATTCCCAGTCAATAGTTGGAAAGTTAAAGCCCCCCATAACAACTACCCTGTCACTTTCGCTCCTATCGAGAATCATCTTTGCTATTCTATCCTCTACACCTCTGGAACTATTTGGAGGCCTATAGAAATGGCTAGACAAAGGAATTGGATAGATGATGACTGGACATTGTTAATGCAGAGTAAGATGACCAAAGCATAGAAAATTTAAGCTTCACAATAAAAAGAGGATTCTTGGAAATCTAACACGCAAAGATAGATATATTGTCTGCATATAGTTAGTGCCTGAAGCATACCATGAAAGTTTCTGGAACTTAAGGAAACAACCTGGAAACCTACATTTATAAAATCCCTACGATGTGGAAGGAGGCCATTTGGCCCATTGAGTCCACACCGACTGTCCAAAGGACGTCCCAACCAGACCCGTACCCTATGACCCTGCATTTCCCATTAGTCATCCACCTAACCTACACATTCCTGGACACTATGGCCAATTTAACATATCCAATCCACCTAACCTGCACATCTTTGGACTGTGGGAGGAAATCAGAGCAGCCAAAGGCAACCCACGCAAGTGTATGTGCAAACTCCAAACAAATAGTTGCCTAAGGATGAAATTGAACCCAGGTCCTTGGCACTGAGGCAACAGTGCTAACTATTGAGTCACCATGCTGTCCATTGTTTTTATATTTTTTTTAAGCTGCAAGCAAAGTCATTTTGATGGGTGGATATGGCATTAGAAGCTGAAACCATCTTGAAGCTCTTAGAAAGATTATTCTCTTAAAAGTTGGCAGCTGAGACTTCATAAAAACACAGTGCAGTTCTATAAAGCATATCACATGTCAGGTGATAAGAAAACCTCAACAGCACGGTTGGTATTCATACCAGGTTTTGAGGGCCATTTAGCTGTTTGTTAATAGATTGTGTAGAAAAATACAAAAAACACAACAGGTCAAGTGAGATGGTATACTTTACCTTCGTAGCCTGGTCATCACTATCATTGCATGTGATCTAACATGAACATGTCTCTTAGAAGGCATGCTGACCCCCTGACTGAGACATAAAACAACAAATACCCTTTAAGAATATGTAGTTGTTTCACAAGTTGAGTATGATCTTAAGAGGTCCTTTCTGTATTTGCCTGTTTGCCAATAACTGAACATGACCTGCTTCATAAAATTCAATGAAGTACATCTTATAAAAGAAATTGAAGTACATGGAGAGTAACCAAGACAAATTGCTTTTTGAATTTGGAGCCATTTCAAAGGCATAACATGAGAAGCAATTCAGAATATTAAATCACCATCAAATCTATAATCTTCAAAGCTGCATAAGCTGGGCAGGTGACTGAGGTGTCAGAGGAGAAGCACTTTTAGGTTAGTGACCATAATTCTAATAGTTTTAAAATAGTGATGGAAAAGGATAACCAGACCTAAAAGTTAAGTTCTAAATTGGAGGAACACTAATTTTGATGGCATTCAGCAAGAACTTCCAAAAGTTGATTGGGGTTGAATATTCACAGGTAAAGGGATTCAAGTGAATCCCTGTAAAAGTACAAAAGCAATAGGAGTGTACTTAAGAGACAAATCAAGAGAGCAAAAAGGGGACACGAGATAGCTTTGGCAAATAGGTTTAAGGAGAATCTAAAGGGATTCATTAAATACATTAAGTACAAAAGGGTAATTTCGGAGAGAATAGGGTCACTTAAAGATCAGCAAGGCTGCTTAAGTTAGGAACTGAAGTATTTTGCATTAATGTTTATTGTGGAGAAGGATATGGATGATTGAGAACGTGGAGAAATAAATAGCGACATCTTGAAAAACGTCCATATTTCACAGGAGTTAGTGCTGAATGACTTAAAATGCTTAAAAGGTGGATAGAATCCTGGGGCCTGATCAGGCCTAGAACTCTGTGGGAAGTTAGGGAAGTGATGGCTGGGCCCCTTACTGAGATATTTATATAAGCAATAGCCACAGGTGAGGTGCCAGAAGACTGGAGGTGGGTTACACATGATGCCACTATTTTAAAAAGGTGGTAAGGAAAAGCCAGGGAACTATAGACCAGTGAGTAGGACGTCAGTGGTAGGCAAGTTTAGATTAGATTACTTACAGTGTGGAAACAGACCCTTCGGCCCTTTACCTAACACTACGGGCAATTTAGCATGGCCAATTCACCTAACCTGCACATCTTTGGACTGTGGGAGGAAACCGGAGCACCCGGAGGAAACCCACACAGATACGGGGAGAATGTGCAAACTCCACACAGTCAGTCGCCTGAGTCGGGAATTGAACCCGGGTCTCTGGCTCTGTGAGGCAGCAGTGCTAACCACTGTGCCACCGTGCCGTGTTGGAGGGAATCCTAGGGACAGGATTTACATGTACTTGGAAAGGCAAGGACTGATTTGGGATAGTCAACAAGGCTTTGTGCGTGGGGAATCGTGTCTCACTAATTTGATTGAAATTTTTTTGAAGAAGTAACAAAGAGAATTGATGCGGGCAGGACTGTTGAAGTGACCTATTTGGACTTCAAGATGATGTTCAATAAGATTCCTCATGGTGGACTAGTGAGTAAGATTAGATCACTTGGATTACAGGGAGAACTAGTCATGTGCATGCAGAACTGGCTCCAAAGTAGAAGACAGAGAATGGTGGTGGAGGGTTGCTTTTAGACTGGAGATCTGTGACAAATGGTATGTCACAAGGATCGGTGCTGGGTCCACTGATTTTTGCCATTTATAAAATGATTTGGATGTGAACGTAGGAGGTGTGGTTAGTAAGTTTGCTGATGACACCAAAATTGGAGATATAGTGGATAGTGAAGAAGGTTACCTCAGAGTACAATGGGATCTTGATCAGATGGGTCAATGGGCTAAGGAGTGGCAGAAGAGTTTAATTTAGATAAATGTGAGGTGCTACATTTTGAAAAGACAAATCAAGGCAGGACTTATACACTTAATGGTAAGGTCCTGGGGAGTGTTGCTGACTAAAGAAACCTTGGAGTGCAGGTTCATAGTTCCTTGAAAGTAGAATCATAGGTAGACAGGATAGTGAAGAAGGCATTTGGTAAGTTTGCCTTTATTGGTCAGTGTAATGACTATAGGAGTTGGGAGGTCATGTTGCAGCTCCCAGGTGGAGGAAGGATGTTGTGGAACTTGAAAGAGTTGAGAGTAGATTGACAAGGATGTTGCCAGGGCTGGAGGGTTTGAGCTATAGGCTGGGGCTATTTTCATGGAGCTTCGGAAGCTTAGGGGTGACCTTATAGAAGTTTATAAAATCATGAGGGGTATGGATCGGGTAAATATCCAAAAAGTGTTTTCCTCCGGGTGAAGGAGTCCAAAACTAGAGGGCATAGCTTTAAAGGTGAGAGGGGAAAGATTTCAAAGAGACTTGAGGGGCAACCTTTTCTCACAAAAGGTGGTGCATGTATGGATAGAGTTGCCAGAGGAGGTGGAGGCTGATACAAATACTGATTAAAAGGCATCTGGATTAGTCTATGAATAGCAAGGGTTTCGGGGGACAAGGGCCAAATGGTGGCAAATTGGACTAGATTTATTTAGGATATCTTGTCGGCATGGACGAGTTGGATCGAAGTATCTGTTTCCCTGATGTACAGCTTTGACTCCGAAATTCTTGAATTGAAATATTTACAAACAGAAATTTCAATTACTGTATTGAACAGAATCAATATGACACCTATGCAATTTCTGACCTACAGGAATAATTTCTAAGCTAAAACAGACTCTTTTTTAAAATTTCTATATTGTGTAAGAAAATAGCTTTACCGAGAACATTTGCTGAGGATTGCAATATTCCTGAGACATCTTCCAGCTCATCGTTGACAGAGTGATCGGCAAAGGGACATCTGTTGGACAGTTGTGGATCTCGTTTTAATTCTCTGCAATTGAAACAAAATGTGCTTTTAAACACTCAGACTAATGAATAAAGTTAGAGTTAAACAGTTAAAGCAGAATATTTTGAGTATCACCAAGATTGACCCACAATATTACACAGTTTAGAGCTTCAAGATTAATTGGGTATCCAGATTTTTCACATCAACTGTAAAGGTGACAGCATCAGAAAAAAAAAGTAAAAGCCAGTAAAAATTGCAAATGACAGTACTGGTCCAAACTGGAGTTCCAATTAAGGCATTCAAGAGGAGTTGGCTCAGTTCTCTCATTTCCACGTTTTACTGATTTGTTTCCTTCTTTCACAAGTGACAAGCAGGAATGAAATGAGTAGTTCACCGGGGCATCAAAGTTTTCTTTTTTGTGAGGTAATGCAACTAGACTAATCTCAAGTACAACTCTAAATAAATAAATGCCCCTCTTAATAAAAGGTCATTGTTATATGGCACAATTAATTTATCTTTCGATGGAGACAAAATGCTGCTTTACAATCATGCAGCATATTGCCCTCAGCAGATTAAGAATTCTACTAAAGTTTTGAATTTGTGGCTTTACATTTACATAAAATTAACTCAATGCCACAAAGGTATGTAGAGTGTGGAAAGAGAAATGTTCCTAATGGTGTTTCAGTACAAAAGTGTTTGCAGCATAGTCTCCTTTTCTTGAATAATTCCACATTTCTTTTTTTGCTATTGATTTTTTTTGTGAAATGCAATGTTTTTTGGAAGTGTGAGGAAACAATATTCAACTTAAGATGTAGCATCTAATTCTCCAATGTCAAATTAGGGGTGCAAGCCACATGGAGGGTGAAATATTCCCAGTCCTGCAGGGATGTAGTAGTTGGAACCAGGACTCTATCTTTATGGAGGCAGATTATTGCTGGGACAGGCTAGCCACCCAACTGCACTGGCCAGTTTGAATAAATAACTTCTTATTTGTAAGAAGACAAGGGACATGGTTCGCCATTAAGGGTCAAATTTGGTAGGAGCTTGATAGTATATGGATAGGTAGCCAGTAAAGAGGGACCAAAAAGGCCTTTTGTTCTCACCCTCCACTGGATAATGATTGATCAGTGGGCTGTAGTTTCAGCCAAAGGCCATTCTGTAGAAAGGTTTTCTTTCCACGGGAATGGGTTGCAACCATGGCCACTGTTCATTTCATTAGATTCAAAAGCTTTTCCGAGGATGCCTCACAATAGAGGCACCTCATGGTTCCCATCCTGTAAAGGAAACACCCAATGGTGTTGCTGGAGCTTCCATCCTTCCAAGACTGACACAGAGGTTTGAATGGCTTTGGAAAAGTGCAGCAAAATTAACTTATTAGCAAAATGTGAAGTCATACAGTTAAGAAGGCAGTGGTTTTAAGGATACACATTTGGATTAGGGAAAAATAGTATAGTGTAGTACTGAATATTGTTTAATGGAAAGCAAGTGATATTAGACCAGGGTTTAATCCTCTTAGATTAAGAGTCTAAACATGAGTATACATTGGGCAATTTCAAATTTAAAGATTTGGGGTAACTTGTGATCTGTGTGAAATTTAATGTTACACTATCATTTTCTAGATAACGTGTTTTCTTTTTTTTTTAAAGATTACTTACAGTGTGGAAACAGGCCCCACGGCCCAACAAGTTCACAACGACCCGCCGAAGTGCAACCCACCCATACCCCTACACTTACCCCTTCACCTAACACTACAGGCAATTTAGCATGGCCAATTCACTGGACCTGCACATTTTTGGACTGAGAGGAAACCGGAGCACCCGGAGGAAACCCACGCAGACACGGGGAGAATGTGCAAACTCCACACAGTCAGTCGCCTGAGGTTTATTTCACTGATGTGTAATTCAATAAAATTTCAGTTACGTTTCTCCACTTATCATTTGTTAATTTTAGAAACTTTTTCTCCCAGGAAAGGGAGAAGGGTTTTGGTTTATGTGGAAGATAAATCTGAAAAAGTGATATCTGACCAGGACACGTCCCATTACCCACATTCTTTGTTTTCATCTGGGCTGGCGCCAGGCTATTCAAAACCTTGTATGTTTCAATAAGATGCTTCTTCCAACACCCAGTGTTAGAATCCCAACTTACTCAGTCTTTCGCCACGGGGATACCCTTTCATCCCATGAATCAGTTTATTAAGTCTTTACCGCATTACCTCTAACAAGTAAATATATCATTTCATGGAAAGGGACAGTCCAGTTATGATCTCATCAAAATTCTATATAGTAGTAGGAAAATTTCTTTGTTCTTCTATTCTAGTCCCACCTCAATAAAAGCCAAAATGACAGATGCCTTCTTAATTGCTTGTTGTACTGGCATATCAACTTTAAGCTGCTTGTAAGAGTACAGCCAAGTGTACTCTTAATATCGATACTGGAAGATTTCATGCAATTTAAAAAATACTCTGTTCTCTTTGAATCTCTAAAGTGAATAACCTCACACTTCAATATGTCATAATCTATCTGATACCTAGCTGCCCAATGTTTATAACTCTTTGCATCCTCTGTATTCTCCTGTCCTTTGTGCCATCAGCAAGCTTGTTCCTGTTACCTCTTTCATTGAGTCATTAATTAGCTGAAGCTGCAGCAGTGATTCATTTGTTAAAGGTTGCCAATTTCAAAACCAGAACAAAGAAAATTACAGCATAGGAACAGGTCCTTCGGCCCTCCAATCCTGCACCGATCCAGATCCTGTATCTAAACCTGCCACCTATTTTCTAACGATCTGTATCCCTTTGCTCCCTGCCCATTCATGTATCTGTCTAGATACATCTTAAATGACGCTATCGTTCCTGTCTCTACCACCTCCGCTGGCAACGTGTTCCAGGACCCCACCATCCTCTGCATAAAGAACCTTCCATGCCTATCTCCCCATAATCTTTCCCCTCTCACCTTGAACTGGTGACCCCTAGTAATTGAGTTCTGCACTCTGGGGGGGAAAAAGCTTCTTGCTTTCCACCTTGTCTATACCCCTCATGATTTTGTAGACCTCAATCAGGTCCCTATTAACCTCCATCTTTCTAATGAAAATATTCCTAATCTATTCACCCTCTCTTCATAGCTAGCATCCTCCATACCAGGCAACATCCTGGTGAACCTCCTCTGCACCCTCTCCAGAGCATCCATATCCTTTTGGTATGGAGGCAACCAGAACTATACGCAGTATTCCAAATATGGCCAAACCAAAGATGTATACAACTGTAACATGACCAGCCAACTCTTGTATGCAATACCCTGTCCAATGAAGAAAAACATGCCGTATGCTTTCTTGACTACACTACTGACTTGTGTTGCCACCTTCAGGGAACAATGGACCTGAACACCCAGATCTCTCTATGTCAATATTCCCCAGGATTTTTCTATTTACTGTATAGTTCGCTCTTGAATTGAATCTTCCAAAATGCATCACCTCGCATTTTCCCGGATTGAACTCCATCTGCCATTTCTCTGCCCATCTCTCTAACCTACCTATATTCTGCTGGGTTCTTTGACAGCCCCCTTCGCTATCTACAAATCCACAAATCTGCAAACTTGTTAATCAGGCAACTGATGCCTTCCTCCAAATCATTTATATATCACAACCAACAGTGGTCCCAACACAGATCCCTGTGGGACACCACTAGTCACAGGTCTCCATTTTGAGAAACTCCCTTCCACTACTACTGTCTCCTGTTGCCCAGCCATTTCTCTATCCATTTAGCTAGAACACCCTGGACCCCATGTGACTTCACCTTCTCCATCAGCCTTACCATGGGGAACCTCATCAAACGCCTTACCAAAGTACCAATATATGACGTCAACAGCTCTTCCCTCATCAGTAAACTTTGTCACCTCCTCAAAGGATTCTGTTAGGTTTGTAAGACATGACCTTCCCCTCACAAAACCATGCTGCTCATTACTGATTAGCCCATTTTCTTCCAAATGGGAATAGATTCTATCCCTCAGTATCTTCTCCAGCAGCTTCCCTACCACTGACATCAGGCTCACTGGTCTATAATTATCTGGAGTATCTCTGCTACCCTTCTTAAACAAGGGGACCTCACCCATGTTCAAAGATATTGCACAGATATCTGTTAAAGCCCCAGCTATTTCCTCTCTCGCTTCCCTCAGTAACCTGGGGTAGATCCCATCTGGACCTGGGGAATTGTCTACCTTTAATGCCTTTTAGAAAACCCAAAACTTCCTCTTTCCTTATGCTGACTTGACCTAGAGTACACAAAGATCTATCCCTAACCTCAACATCCGTCATGTCCCTCTCCTCAATGAATACCGATGCAAAGTACTCGTTAAGAATCTTACCCATTTTCTCTGACTCCACACGTAACTTTCCTCCTTTGTCCTTGAGTGGGCCAACCCTTTCTCTAGTTACCCTCTTGCTCCTTATATGAAAAAAAAAAGATTTTCCTTAACCCTGTTTGCTAAAGATATCTCATGACCCCTTTTAGCCCTCTTAATTCCTCATTTCAGATTGGAAGAATATTGGGAATGTAGGACCAAAGCTTTGTCTGTCTTCAGTAGCCTAGACCTTATGTACGCATCCTTTTTTCCTCTTAGCTAGTCTCACAATTTCATCTGTCACCCATGGTTCCCTAACCTTGCCAATTTGATCCCTCATTTTCACAAGAACATACCTTTCCTGAACTCTAATCAGCCTCTCTTTAAAAGCCTCCCACATATCGAATGTGGATTTACCTTCAAACAGCTGCTCCCAAGCTACATTCCCCAGATCCTGCAGAATTTTGGTATAGTTGACTTTCCCCCAATTTAGCACTCTTACTTTAGGATCATTCTTGTCTTTGTCCATGAGCATTCTAAAACTTATGGATTAGTGATCATTATTCCCAAAGTAACCCCCTACTGAAACATCAACCACCTGGCCGGGCTCATTTCCCACATCAGTATGGCCCCTTCCAGAGTTGGACTATTTACACACTGCTCTATAAAACCCTCCTGGATGCTCCTTACAAATTCTGCTCCATCCAGTCCTCTAACACTAAGTGAATTCCAGTCAATGTTGGGAAAATTAAAACCTCCTATCACCACCACCCTGTTGCTCCTAAGTCTTTACATGATCTGTTTACATATTTGTACCTCTATCTCACATTCGCTGTTGGGAGACCTGTAATACAGCCCCAACATTAGTACCGCACCCTTCCTATTTCTGAGCTCTACCCATATTACCACACTGCTCGAGTCTTCCATAGTACCCTCCTTCAGCGCAGCAAGGATATTTTCTTTGACCACAAATACAACTCCTCCATCCCTTTTACCTCCCTCTCTATCCTGCCTGGAGCATTAAATATCCTGGGATATTTAGCTGTCAATCATGTCCTTCTCTCAACCAAGTCTCAGCAACAGCAATAACATCATGCTCCCAGGTACTAATCTAAGCCCTAATCTAGAGCCTTTCCTACTCTACTTCTTGCATTAAAACAAATGCACCTCAGACCACCAGTCCTTTTGCTTTCATCATCTGCTCCCTGCCTCCTCTTCCCTTTAGTCACGCTGAGTTTATTATCTAGTTCCTTACAGACTTTAGTTCCTTACTGTTCTCTAACCTTATTTGGTTCCCAACCCCCTGCCACATTAGTTTAAACCCTCCCAAAAGCATTAGCAAAAGTACCTCCAAGGACATTGGTTCCAGTCTGGACCAGGTGGAGACTGTTCAATTTGTAATAGTCCCACCTCCTCCATAACTGCTTCCAATGTCTGAAAAATCTGAACCCCTCCCTCCTGCACCATCTCTCAAGCTATGCATTCATCCTGCTTATTCTATCATTCCAACTCTGACTAGCGTATGGCACTGGTAGCAATCCTGCGATTGCTACTTCGGAGGTCCTACTTTTTAACCTGGCTCCTAACTCCCTAAATTCTTATAGGACCTCATCCCTTTTTTTTATCTATATCGTTTGTGCCAATATGCACCATGACAACTGGCTGTTCATCCTCCCCCTGGAAAAAGTACCATTTATCCATACTCTTGGCTTTCTGCCCATTAACGAATAAAGTAAACATCGGTCCCGGAGAGGAGTTACAGAAAGTTATTATGGGGAATGAGGAATTGGCAGAGATATTAAACAAATGTTTTGTGTTAACCTTCACAGAAGACAAATTATATAAAAAGAGCGTAACCTTAGTGACCAATAAAAGCGAGAAACTGAAGATATTGAAGGGTGCCGAAAAGATTTACAAGGATATTGCCAGGGTTGGAGGATTTGAGCTATAGGGAGAGGTTGAATAGGCTGGAGCTGTTTTCCCTGGAGCGTCAGAGGCTGAGGGGTGATGTTTTAGAACACAGAACATAGAACATAGAAAGGTACAGCACAGAACAGGCCCTTAGGTCCACTATGTTGTGCCAAGGTTTAATCCTAATGTAAAATATATTAACCTAGTACCCCTCAACTCACTGCTATCCATGTGCATGTCCAGCAGTCGCTTAAATGTCCTTAATGACTCTGCTTCCACCACCACAGCTGGCACCGCATTCCATGCATTCACAACTCTCTGCGTAAAGAACCTACCCCTGATGTCTCCTTTATATCTTCCTCCTAATGTCTTCAAACTATAACCCCTCGTACCAGTCAATCCTGCCCTGGGGAAAAGTCTCTGGCTATTGATTCTATCTATTCCACTCATTATCTTGTACACCTTGATCAGGTCTCCTCTCTTCCTCCTTCTCTCCAGAGACAAAAGTCCAAGCTTATTCAACCTTTCTTCATAAGGCAAGCCCTCCAGTTCAGGCAGCATCCTGGTAAACCTTCCTTGCGCCGTCTCCAAAGCCTCTATCTTTCCTATATTAGGGCAACCAGAACTGGACACAATATTCCAATTGTGGTCTCACCAGGGACTTGTAGAGCTGTAGCAAAACCTCGTGGCCCTTAAACTCGATCCCCCTGTAATGAAAGCCAAAACAGCATATGCTTTCTTAACAACCCTATCTACTTGGGTGACAACTTTGAAGGATCTATGTACTTGCACACCCAGATCCCTCTGTTCCTCCACGCTGCCCAAGAATCCTGTCTTTAATCCTATATTCAGCATTGGAGTTCGACCTTCCAAAATGCATCACTTTGCATTTATCCAGGTTGAACTCCATCTGCCATTTCTCAGCCCAGCCCTGCATCCTGTCTATGTCACGCTGCAGCCTGCAATAGCCCTCTATACTATCAACGGCACCTCCAACCTTTGAGTCATCTGCAAATTTACTAACCCACCCCTCAACCTCCTCATCCAAGTCATTTATAAAAGCTACAAAGAGCAGAGGCCCAAGAACAAAGCCCTGCGGGACCCCACTCAACACTGACCTCCAGGCAGAATACATTCCATCTACAACCAATTCTGAATCCAGATAGCCAAATCTCTCTGTATCCCATACTTCCTGACTTTATGAATGAGCACCCTGAATGGGGAACCTTATCAAATGCCTTGCTGAAGTCCACATACAACACATCCACTGCTCGACCTTTGTCGACCTGTCTTGTCACCTCCTCAAACAACTCAATAAAGGTTTGTGGGGCATGACCTGCCCCTCACAAAGCCATGCTGATTGCCTTTAATCACACTATGCTTTGCCAAATAGTCATAAATCCCATCCCTCAGAATTCATTCCAAAACTTTACTAACCACAGATGTAAGACTGACTGGTCTGTAATTGCCAGGGATTTCCCTATTGCCCTTCTTGAAAAGAGGAACAACATTCGCCTCCTTCCAATCCTCCTGTATGACTCCCGTGGAGAGTGAGAAGGCAAAGATCCTCGCCAGCGGCTTAGCAACTTCCTTTCTCATTTCCTGGAGCAGCCTAGGATAAATCTGGTCTGGCCCTGGGGACTTATCAATCTTAATGTTTTCCAAAATTTCCAACACATCAACTTCATCAATCTTGATCTGGTCAAGGCTGTATCCCAGCTCCTCAGTTTTCATTCACAACAAGGTCCCTTTCCTATCTGCTCAGATTCCACGCACAAGTTCCCTTCACTATACCTGATCAGCCCTACCTTCTCACTGGTCATTCTCTTATTACTCACGTATGAGTAAAACGTCTTTGGGTTCTCCCTAAACCTTCTTGCCAAGCCTTTCTCGTATTCCCTCCTGGTTCTCCTCAGTCCATTTCTGAGCTCCATTCTAGCAAGCCTGTAATCCTCTAAAGCTGTGCTAGATCCTTGCTTCCTCCATCTAACGTAAGCTGCCTTCTTCCTTTTGACGAGAAGCTCCTCTGTTCTCATCATACAAGGTTCCTTAATCTTACCCCTTCTTATCTGTCTCAGAGGAACAAATTTGTGCATCACTCATAACAACTGCTCCTTAAATAGTCTCCACATGTCTGCCGTGCCCTTTCTGTGGAACAACTGCTCCCAGTCTGTACTTCCCAACTCCTGTCTGATAGCGTCATAATTTCCTTTCCCCAATTAAATATCTTCCCTCGGTAACTGCTCCTTTCCCTCTCCAAGGCTATGGTAAATGTGAGGCAGTTGTGATCATTGTCACCAAAGTGTTCTCCCACCGCGAGATCTGACACCTGTCCTGGCTCATTGCTGAGCACCAAATCCAAAATGGCCTCTCCCCTTGTCAGTCTGTCTACATACTGAGTAAGAAAACCCACCTGAACGCACCTGACAAAAATAGCTCCATCCAAACCATCTGCACTTAGGAGGTTCCAGTCGATATTGGGAAAGTTGAAATCACCCATAACAATAACCCTGCTACTTCTGCATTTTTCCAGAATCTGCCTACCTAGAAGTTCTTCAATCTCTCTACTGCTATTAGGTGGTCTGTAGAAAACTGCCAATGAGGTAGCTGCTCCCTTGCTGTTCCTAACTTCCACCCATACTGACTCAGTAGACAAATCTTCCTCAACAACCTTTGTTTCTGTAGCTGTGATGCACTCTCTGATTAGCAATGCTACATCCCCTCCTCTTTTTCCACCCTCCCTGTTCTTTTTAAACATTCTAAACCCTGGAACATCAAGCAACCATCCCTGCCCCTGTGAAACCCACGTCTCCGTTATGGCCGCAACATCATTTGGGCGGCACAGTGGCACAGTGGTTAGCACTGCTGCCTCACAGCGCCAGAGACCCGGGTTCAATTCCTGACTCAGGCGACTGACTGTGTGGAGTTTGCACATTCTCCCCGTGTCTGCGTGGGTTTCCTCCGGGTGCTCCGGTTTCCTCCCACAGTCCAAAGATGTGCAGGTCAGGTGAATTGGCCATGCTAAATTGCCTGTAGTGTTAGGTAAAGGGGTAAATGTGGGGGAATGGTTGGGTTACGCTTCGGCAGGTCGGTGTGGACTTGTTGGGCCGAAGGGCCTGTTTCCACACTGTAAGTAATCTAATCTAATCATAGTCCCAAGTACTGATCCATGCTCTAAGTTCATCACTCTTGTTTCTAACACTCCTTGCATTAAAGCAGACACATTTTAACCGATCCCTTTGTTTCATCGCGTGAGAAACCTTTCTGATAGATTCACTACATCCTGTCACTGCCACATCTGCAACTGTCCCCCTCTCAGACATGTGGCTCTGATTCCCACCCCCCCTGCCAAACTAGTTTAAACCCTCCCAAAGCACACGAGCAAATCTCCCACCCAGGACATTTATGCCCCTCCAGTTCAGGTGCAATCCGTCGTTCATGTACAGGTCCCACCTTCCCCAGAAAGTATCCCAATGGTCTAAGTATCTGAAGCCCTCCCTCCTGCACCAGCCTCATAGCCACGTGTTAAATTGCATTTGCTGACTGTCCCTCACCTGTATCGTGGCACCGGTAGCAAACCTGAGATCACTACTCTACTTGTCCTGCTCTTCAGCTTCCAACCTAAATCTGTAGTCACTTTTCAGATCCTCCATCCCTTTCCTGGCTATATCATTGGTGCCAATATGTACCATGATTTTTGGCTGCTCACCCTCCCCCTTCAGAATCCTGTAAACCCGATCGGCGACATCCCGGACCCTGGCACCGGGGAGGCAGCAAACCTTCCGGGAGTCCCGTTTCTGACCACAAAATCTCCTGTCAATCCGTCTAACTATTGAGTCCCCTACCACTAATGCTATGGCTTTCCCCTGGTAGGTTGTCCCCACAAGCAATATCCAAAATGGTATACTTATTTCTGAGGGGAAGGCCACAGGGGATCCCTGCTCTGAACGTCGGTTCCCTTTCCTCTCCCTAACTGTAACCCAGCTGCTCTTATCCTGTGTCTGGGGAGTGACCACCTCCCTGTATATCCTCTCAAATTTCCCTCTCAGCCTCCCAAATGATGGGTAGTTCATCCAGCTCCAGCTCCCAAACTCGGTTTTCGAGGAGCTGGAGTTGGGTGCACTTCCCGCAGATATAGTCAGTTGAGATGTGAAGTGTCTCTCACCCACCACATTCTGCAGGAGGAACATACAACTGCCCTAACATCCATTTCCCGCTCCTCTGAAAGCCCACACAGATAAACAAAGGAAGAGAAATTTAAAAAATGAGAAAGTCAAAGTAAGATTAGAGGAGGTAGGTGGGAGGGAGGCCCTACAGTATAGGGTCTCGGGTTTCGATCTCACCCACTTAAAAACTTCCCAGAAGTCTTTTTCTCCTCCCTCTTACCTCTCGGCAAATGGAAGCCCCGATGCCTGAGCTAAGTGTTTTAAACAGTTAGACTCACCTACCCAGAAGTCCTT
This sequence comes from Chiloscyllium plagiosum, assembly GCF_004010195.1. Taxonomy (NCBI): domain Eukaryota; kingdom Metazoa; phylum Chordata; class Chondrichthyes; order Orectolobiformes; family Hemiscylliidae; genus Chiloscyllium; species Chiloscyllium plagiosum. Next base: position 73,308,391 of record NC_057715.1, read on the forward strand.
TGCTTCTCCCTCGCACCTCTCGACAAATTTTAAAGGTTTATAAAATCTTGACGGGCATGGATAGGATAAATAGACAAGGTCTTTTCTCTAAGGTGGGGGAGTCCAGAACTAGAGGGCTTAGGTTTAGGCCAAGAGGGAAAAAATTTAAAAGGGACCAAAGGGACAACTTCACGCAGAGGGTGGTGAGGATATATCAGGATGGATATATAATTAGGAAGGGTTTAGAGGGATGTGGGCCACATGCTGGCAAATGGGACTAGATTGGGTTAGGATATTTGATCAGCATGGACGAGTTGGACTCCATGCTGTACTCTCTATCACTGTATCAGGGGTTTCTAAAAAAAAACTGGAGAAACTGTAGCAACTAAAAACGAACAAATTCCCAAGACCTGATGACCTAGAATTCTAAAAGAGGTGACTCCAGATATAACAAATGAACTGGTTATAATTTTCTAAAATCCTTAGATTCCACAAAGAGTCCCAGTGGATTTGATGTCAGCATGTTTAACACTGCTATGCATGAAAGGGAGGAGGAGGAGAATTGGGAACTACAGACCAGCTAGCTTGACATAAATGGACAGGAAATGCTGAAATCTATCATAAAGGAAATCTTAATACAATTTAATCATCGGGTTGAATGATACACCATACCATGGGCTAAGAGAGATGGAACCAGTCCACTCTGTTTCATCACAGTCAGCCAAGTGAGTTCTGGCCAGTTAGCAGCTAAATGGGAAGACAACCCTGAGCAAACAGAAGCTCCATGCCCAATTGGGCCTTTTGACCAGGAGAAGCATTAGTCCATGAACTGGAAGCCATTCCTTAGTCGCAACTGCAGGGGAAATCACTTTTGGATGGATAACTGCATTCAAAGATTACATTATTGCCATTAAAAAATTGGAGTAGCAGCAGATAAGAGCATGTTTTTCCATTTTGCTGCTATTGTGCCAGCATTATGGGCTTGGGAGGCATTGGTATCGAGGTTATATCATTATTCTAGTAATCCAGAGCTCCAGCTAATGTTCTATGGGCATGGGATCAAATCTCACCACAGTAGATGATGAAATTTGAATTTAATATAATTTAGAATGAAAGCCAGTTTAATGGTAGTCATCTAAGTATTATCAACTGTCAAAAAACCCATACAGTTCACTTTTGTCCTTCAGATAAGGAAATCTACTGTCCTTACCTGATCTGGCTACAGTTGATTCCCTGCAATGCGGTTGACTTTTGACTGCCTTCTAAAATGAAAAATGTGTTGCTGGAAAAGCGCAGCAGGTCAGGCAGCATCCAAGGAGCAGGAGAATTGACGTTTCGGGCATAAGCCCTTCGTCAGGAATGAGGAAGGTGTGCCAAGCAGGCTAAGATAAAAGGTAGGGAAGAGGGACTTGGGGGAGGGGTGTTGGGAATGCGATAGGTGGAAGGAGGTTAGGGTGAGGGTGATAGGCCGGAGAGGGGATGGGGACGGAGAGATCGGGAAGAAGATTGCAGGTCAAGAAGGCGGTGCTGAG
>NC_057715.1:73310085-73456078 GCF_004010195.1 Chiloscyllium plagiosum
ACAAGTTTTGCATTTCTTGCGGTTGCAGGGGAAGGTGCCAGGAGTGGAGGTTGGGTTGGTGGGGGGTGTGGACCTGACGAGGGAGTCGCGGAGGGAGTGGTCGTTCCGGAACGCTGATAGGGGAGGGGAGGGGAGGGAAATATATCCTTGATGATGGGGTCTGTCTGGAGGTGGCGGAAATGACGAAGGGTGATACGATGTATCTGGAGGTTGGTGGGGTAGTAGGTGAGGACCAGTGGGGTTCTGTTCTGGTGGCGATTGGAGGGGCAGGGTTCAAGGCGGAGGAGCAGGAAGTGGAAGAGATGCGGTGGAGAGCATCGTCAACCACGTCTGAGGGGAAATTGCGGCCTTTGAAGAAGGAGGTCATCTGGGTTGTTTGGTATTGGAATTGGTCCTCCTGGGAGCAGACTTGGCGGAGGCGAAGGAATTGGGAATATGGGATGGCATTTTTACAGGGGGAAGGGTGGGAGGTGGTGTAATCTAGGTAACTGTGGGAGTCGGTCGGTTTATAGTAAATGTCTGTGTTGAGTCGGTCGCCAGAGATAGAAATGGAGAGGTCTAGGAAGGGGAGGGAGGAGTCTGAGACAGTCCAGGTAAATTTGAGGTTGGGGTGGAAGGTGTTAGTAAAGTGGCTGAACTGTTCAACCTCCTTGTGGGAGCACGAGGTAGCGCCAATACAGTCATCGATGTAGCGGAGGAAAAGGTGGGGGGTGGTGCCAGTGTAGCTGCAGAAGATAGGCTATTCCACATATCCACACATATCATTTACTGCATCCGCTGCACCCGATGTGGCCTCCTCTATATTGGGGAGACACGCCGCCTACTTGCGGAACGTTTCAGAGAACACCTCTGGGACACCCGCACCAACCAACCCAACCGCCCCGTGGCGGAACACTTTAATTCCCCCTCCCACTCCACCAAGGACATGTTGCCAGACCATGGCAACACAACGCCTGGAGGAAGAGCGCCTCATCTTCCACCTAGGAACCCTCCAACCACAAGGGATGAATGCAGCTTTCTCCAGTTTCCTCCTTTCCCCTCCCCCCACCTCATCTCAGTCCCAACCCTCGGACTCAGCACCGCCTTCTTGACCTGCAATCTTCTTCCCGACCTCTCTACACCCACCCCCTCATTCCTGAAGAAGGGCTTATGCCCGAAACGTCGATTCTCCTGCTCCTTGGATGCTGCCAGACCTGCTGCGCTTTTCCAGCAACACATTTTTCAGCTCTGATCTCCAGCATCTGCAGTCCTCACTTTCTGCCTTCTGAAATGGCCTAGCAAGCCACTCAGTTCAGGGCAATTAGAGAAAGGCAACAAATTTTGAACTTTCCAGTCCCACATTCCATGAAAAAAAAATAAGAAAAAAATAAATTATCCTTGCCAAGGAAGAATAAATATTTGAGCCCATTCCCTTCTGAATGAGAAGATTTTACAAAATGACTCCTCTAGTACCCTTTAACTCTGTCTCTCCACAGACACTGGAAGTCAAGAGAGATGTAGTAGTGCTGGAAATCATCTAGTTGTCTGCCAGAAATAATGAGGGCAGGATAATTGAATAGTGCTAGACTGAACAATAGCCCACAGTTTAATGACAATTCTCTGTGAATCCTCCTCCAGAACATATCATAAGGAAACTTCTCAGGCAAATGAAGAAACCTGGATGTGGATAACAGAGGAGCTCAGCAGCCATGGGGTCATCTGAAGGATGTGGTTGCAGGGCCCTTAAGAGGCTGAATAGCTTTTTGGCATTGGCAAGGGTAAATTTACAACCATTTTGAGTATGTGAGGCCCTTGTATGTGTCAGATGTCTGGGTCGTGTACAGAAGCAGACAAGTCACGTTGCATGATACTGGGGGCTTTGATGCACCCATGAAGGGTGTCTGAAATGCAAGATCTGCTAGTTTATAAAAGATCATTAAGAAGTATTGGTCATTGAAAACAGACAATGTTAAGTACACAAATTAAAGCTTTATTTAACAGAAGATTCATGACAATGACTCTTTTGCAGGAGAAGAGCCCCACAATGCTGATTAGAAGTCATGCACTGGAGCAAGCCCACCACGACTGGTCATTTTGATCCTCTGAAACAGGCTTACAGTTTGCCAGAAACCAACTTTGTGCACAAACAGGGTGGCCATTAAAGTAATTGGAAATAATTTCTGCAGCCAGTATTTCACCGAGGGATATAAATGTTTCCCTGGCATAATATCTGTGAAGATACCAACTCTGACATCAGCAGGTGGGTCACCATGGGCAGAATAGCATCTTCTACATTTGCCAGCCTGCTGTTGCCATTTCTACTGGTCCTTGCACAGTCTGTGCATCTTTTCATTGGATAGCTACCTTCCTCTGTACCCTTCTCCCTCGGAGAAGCCTCCAACAGAATGCACAATCATTATGGTGAAGAATAAGCTTCTGGCCCTATACTAGAATCCTTAAACTTCATTACAACACTATCGTTTCCTTCTCAATCTCAATTTACGTCAGGTTCAAACCAATTAAGTGAAGTGAAAACACTGACAAATGTTATCACTTTCACCACCTAGAACTGCAGCTAAATGTAGCCATGGACCTACTGACAGCCTCCACCACCTCCTCATATTTGTCATGACTCACTCTCAGGCATGCTTTTGCAAGCTACATAGGAAACAACAGAGTGGAACACAACATAAGACAATTGCCTCAATAACGAGCTTGAATTGGTATTTAATTAGTTTTTGTTTTAAAAATGGTAGGCAGACTTCGGCACCACATATCCCTTATGTTCTTGGAGACCTGCCTACCTAACACCATCACTTCAAAAAATTTTCATCCAAACAGCATGCCTGATTTTGGAATGTAAAATGACAAGTAATAAGGATGGTATCTGGCACAATAGCCTTTAGTGTAAACAGACTGGAATGTAAGAATGAGGAATTACTGCTACAATTGTTCAGAGACTTCATAAGACCATACCTAGCATACTGTGCATAGTTTGATTGTGCATATTGAAGAAAGTATATATTTACCTTGTAGATAGAACAGTGAGGGTTCATTAGATTAGTTCATGTGGGGTTATCCTATGATGCAAGGCTGAGTAAGTTAGAATCATACACTGAAGTAGATGTGAGGGGGGTTTCACCTGGTAGAGGAATCTACAACATAGCACTCATTCAGGGTAATGGGCGAATAATTTAGAACAAAGATGAGGAAATATTTCTTCACTTCGAGCTATGAAAATGGGAGTTCTCTAACCCATAGGATTACAGATTCTCCATTTTTGAATATGCACATTCTCTGAGAGTCAAAGGATAAATTGGCAGATTGGGAAATGGAGTTCATATTGCAGATCAGAATGATTATACCGAATGTGGAGCAAGCTTGAAACACTTTTGAAGGGTTCTAGGTGTTGAGGACTTGCCCAGGGGAGCTTCAAACTTCTGGACAATTTTTTTTCAGAATCTGATACTTCTTGGATTCCACAGGGTCCCCATGCACAACACCCAGCTGCACTTCAGAAACGAGTATCTTGCCATTGAAAAATCCAAGCCATTATCTTGCTCTAGATTCATGGTTAACTGCACACACAATCTATTATGTAATGCAAACATAAATTGGCACTCAGATTTTAAAGGGTAACATGGCTTGAAACAAAAAAAACTTTTCACATACAAACAGATAGGACATAATCTTATGCAGGCCTGAATGACACGGCTTGTGGTAAAGCTTGTGGCAAAATCACACTAGTAGTCCAGCAAGGCTTCTCTCGACATTAGCAGCAATTAGCTGCATCTTTAATGCAACCGCTCGGTGTCAAAGCAAGTTTCTCACTAGGCAGTATATTAAGATGTGTTTTCTATCAAGGGAAACTATTGCTAGTAAACCACCTTAACTGCAGATAGCATCTTATTAGCATGCAGATTCCTAACTTACCAAATGTGCTGAACAAATACAACGCCGAGAATTCAATGTGGAAGTCACGGCTGACCACAAACATCTTCCATGTTGCTCAGCACAGAAACATTTCAGGGGATGATCCATGAACCCCATTTATTGGCATTAGATATTTGGGTTAGTGGTGCTGGAAGAGCACAGCAGTTCAGGCAGCATCCAAGGAACTCCTTGGATGCTGCCTGAACTGCTGTGCTCTTCCAGCACCACTAATCCAGAATCTGGTTTCCAGCATCTGCAGTCATTGTTTTTACCTCTTTTACAGCATTAGATATTTGTCCACCAATGCCTAATCCCCTTCTCCCCACCATCCCTGCCTTGCCCTCCATTCAATCCACGTGCACAACACTTAGGAAGCATTGCCTGCATTATAGGAGTATCAGCAGCTAGTATTGAAAGGCTGCTGCAAGGACACATTGTGCACACAGACAGACTCACAGATTGGACCAGGCTGTAACTCATGGCTGCCCACTTGCTGTCTTAGCAATCCCTTGCTTAGTGCCTCCCTAGTCCCTGATGGAGAATCACAACTCCACCCTCTCCTCCTCCAATATTTTCTGATTCAATGTCCATTACTGAGCAGGCAGTTTTAAAATATCAGTGCTTACCCATGTACATAGTAGCCTTTTAAGTACAGTCCGGACACTAGAGATGCTGGTTGACAAATATCCTTTTTGTAGATACCCTCTGGAGTTTAAAAGAATGTGAGAAGAGATTTAATTGAGAAATACAAGTTGCTAAAAGGGATTGACAAAGTGGATGTAGAGATGTTTCTGCTGGTGGAACAATCTAGAAACAGGGGTCATACTTTTAGGCTAAGAGATGGCAGATTTAACAGAGATGAGGAGCAACTATGTTTCTAAAAGCATCATGACTCTGAAATTCACTGCACCAGAGTTGGCTGTTGGGAGGGAATAAATTTAAATAGGTTTATAAAGATAAATAGGTTTTCAATTAGTAACTTCTGAGGAAGAGTCGCTCAAACAGAAATATTAACTCCACTTTCTCTCTGCCAGTCCTGTTGAGCTTTTCCAACAATTCCTATTTTTGTCTCTGTTTTTAACTACTACTGGGTTAAAAGGATTATTGGGAGTGGGCAGGAAAGTGGAAACAAAGACAAGGTTAGATGAGCCATGATCATATTAAAAGTCAGTGCAGACACACAGGGCTGAATTGCTTTCTCCTGCACCTAGTTCTTATATTTTGGAGCTGCACCTAACTAGGCAAGTGGAGACACTCCTGACTGGTGACTTGTAGATGATGAAAGGCAGTAGAGTAAGAGAAGAGTTACTCTCTGAAGAGTTCCTAGTCTCTGGCCTAAATTTGAAGCCACTGTATATACATGTCTGGTCTGGTTCACATTCTGGTCAATGGAAACTCCCAAGATGTTGATAATGGAAGATTCAGCAATTTTAATGCTATTGAATGTCAAGGGATATGATGGATAGATTGGCTTTTGTTGGAGCTAGGCATTGTTTGGTACTTAAGTGGCATGAGCCACCACTTATCAGCCCAAGTTTGAATAGTTTCCATGTTTTACTGCACATGGACAGCTTCAGTATCTGAGTAGTCATGAGTGATGCTGAACATTGTTGACTGATAATTGCACATTCCCAGTTCTGACCTTATGGAGAAGAAAAGATCATTGATGAAACAGCTGAAGCTAATTAGGCCCAGTTCTTTGAGGTTTACCTGCAATTATGACCTTGGACTGAAATGACTGATCTCCAACAATTACAATCATCTTCCTTGATGCTTGGTATGATTCCAGCCAGTGGAGAATGTTATTCTAATTCTCATTCGCTTTTCTAGGGCTTCTTGATGCAACACTCAGTAAAATTCTGACTTGATGTCACATGTAATTATTTTCTTGTCACCTCTAGAATTGGTCCACGGTTGAATCAAAGCTGTAATGACTGACATCCCTAGTGGAATTCAAACTGAACATTGGTGTGCACATTACATTTGTGTCATTGCCATTTTTGATTCCTTTCACCCTTTCTCTCATGATTGAGAGAATACTGAAATGGTGGTAAGCTGGTTGGATTGGACTTGTTCTGTTTTTTAAAAATGGACAGGATATACCGGGGCAATTCTTTGACAGGTAAATGCCAATATTGTGGTTTGAAAGCACAAATGTTTACTGCTCTTGTTATATTAATGTTATCAATGCTCAAACATTTTGCAGTATCCAATGCCTGAAGACATTTGTATGGTATGAATCAAATTTGCTGAAGACTAGCATCTATGTTGCTACCGATCTCAGAAGGAGACCAAAATGTATTAACCATTGACTCTTCTGACTGAAGATAGATGCAAATGCACAGATCTGCTGGGCTCCCCCATGTTGAGGATGTAGGTATTTGTGCAGCCTCCTCCAGTGAGTTGGTTAATTGTCTATACCACTATTTACAATAGGATGAGACTGAACTGAGATCATAAATCTAAACCTTTGATTACAAGGTCACTGAACCATATGTATTGCATGCTACCTGCAGTGATTGGCATGCAAGTAGTCCTGTGTTATGTGTGAAGATTGTGTTTTTTTCTATTTTGCTTTATTTTTGATTGTGAGCTAAAATGAGAAGAGATTTAAAAGTTAAGGATTGTTGAAGGATTACTTCACCTTTTAAAAGCAAGTAAATCTGACAATCCAAATTCTGTTTACAGAGTTACTTGTTCAAGCAGAAATGGCCCCCTAACTTGGTGTGTATGAATGGCGTTTTGGCTGGCAATAGGTAGTGAATTGTCATTGATAATTAGTTACTTCATCCTCAGATCAAAGGTTGGCTGACTGTGAGCAAAAATGTGATTGGCTCCAAGGTATCTATAAAGCTTGGGGGTGTTAACAGAAACTACAGGATCCCTGCAGGAGAAGGAATTGTTTTTGCTCCAAAGTAAAAAAGCATCTCAAGCCTGAAAACGGCTAGTTACTTTTCTCCCCTTCCAGTTGCTGTAAACTGTGGCATTTAATTGATAAATTAAAGACCTTTGTAAGCAGGAACCTTTATAAGAGTTAATGTTTTGAGTCTGACTCTTCTGACGACACTACTAAACCTGCTGAGTTTCACCAGCAATTTCTGTTTTGCTTCTAGAAACAGAAAATGCTGAAAAAACTCAGTAGTTCTGAAGGACAGTCATTTTGAATTGAAATGGTAGTTCTGCTTCTCTCTGTATAGATACTGACAGACGTGATGGTTTTGTCCAGCATTCTCTTATTTACGATTTCTAGCATCCACCATACTTTTATTTTGATAAAACAGAGTCATACCCTGCGAGGTTGGGAAGTACCGTAGGACTAGCAGAAGAAAATAAGATATAACAATATAGGGTCACATGGCCAACAATGAGCAATATCTGTAAGTTTTACCAATTTTTTTGTATCTAAATTGGTGAGATAAACGAAAAGCACATTATTTCAATACAAATCCCAATCGCCCTCTTTTATACTTCCATCAACCTGCTGCTAGTATGATGTGTTTTACTTGTTTATGGCCTGTCTCAAGCCGAAATCATCTTAAAAGCAAAATTTTCCATTTCCATTTCAGCTTGCGTGAGAAAGAAGACTGCGGTCAGTGTCCAATTTATCCAGCTGGAGGACACCAGCATTCGGGGAAAAACATGGAAACAAAATCCAACCCAAAAATACCATATTCAAAGGATTTAACTTAGGTAAAATTAATTCCAGTTCAGAGGTCTTCTAGAACTTCTAACAGATTGCATTCTCGTGATATACCAGTAACAATGTGTACAGTGCACAGCGAAATCAGCCAAATTCTGAAAATGAAGCAAATTGTTTGGAAGACATCTGAGCTTTCGAGTTAGTTTCATTGAAATCGATATGGCAAAGGCAACAACTAATACTGGAAATTCAACTGCAATATGTCTAAGTTAGCACGTGCACAGAAATTTTTTTTTAATATATATTATAACTATTCATCAAGAGTCATGCACTACAAACACAATAAAGACCATAATACTTATATAGCATTATTACAAAGCCGACTTGTAAAGAACACTCTTTAATACTGAAACTTACCTGATCACTTGTTGCTCAAAGTATTGTAAGGTCCTCTGCAGTGCCCACTGTAATGTCTGTGGCTGCATTAACAAGATAGGATAAAAATTGCATCAAATAGTTTCAGCTTAGACAGTTTAACAGATCTAAATAGTTATTGTTTCAAAAGCTAATGGGAAATTGCAACATTACACTTTTAATCACTGTTATGAAACATTTTGACAAACAGAAGAAGCAGAAAATTTGAAAAAACACATTATTTTAAATCATCCTCTGCTTTTGTTCTGAATTATTTTCTGGAATCCTCTTCAGTACTGGATTAAGGTTTTAATTAGTAGTATTATATATCAATAGCTAATGACTTTAACTGTAGCTAGAATGTATTTACTTGTAAAAAAGTAGTGATTCTTGTTCAGTGCAGAAACTTAGTCTATGCGGGTCTGAAAGTCAAGTAAATTGGAGAACTGTGTGTACCTTGTAAAATATTTAACTTGTATAAATGGCAGACTTGATTTCCAGTGCACTATCCCAGTGAATCGTAACACATTATTGAAAGAATATTTCAGGAACTACACCACTTAATGTGAGTCATTCTACCCTACATGCTTCTCAAGCATGTCTCTTTTTCTCTTAACTCTGCTACACTGCTGTGAGGAGCAACTCAGTGACATAATTGCAAGGTTGCTCCAGGATCCTGAAGTCCTGAAGCTGATCTTTTTAAATTGGTGAGAGTTTTGAATGAATAAAGAAACAGGAACAATGGAGAAAGATGTACAGTCAAATGTGAAGTCAGAATTAGATACAGAGGTGCTGAGGGACTAGTTAAAAGAAAAAAGACAAAAGGGATTAGTACAATAACAAAGGGGAAAGAAAACCACTTAAAATACCTATCTTTAAAATATTTTGAGTTCAGGCAGCTGCCAGTTCAGACAGATTGTACTTCTGAGTCATGTTGGCGAATTGAATTATCATATATTCTCCATAACATTTTTTGTCCACCAGACCCCTTACACAAGTCTTCTCTGATACCATGACTAAATTGGCAGAGCCTCCACCTTGGAGTCAGAATATTATGAATTCAAAAAAAAAATCACTAAAACTTCAGTACAAAAATCAAAGTTGATATTTCAGAGCAGTTCTGAGAGAGGTGCCATTTTTCAGATGAGACACTATGCTTTGTTTGACCTCTCAGATGAACATAAAAGTTCTCATGACACTGTTTTGAAAAAGAGCAGGATGTTATTCATGGTGACTGGCCAACATACATCTTGTAATCGACATTACTAAAACAGACTATCTGGTTATCATTATGTCTTGCTGTGGAAGTTTACTGTGCGAATTGACTGCCAACAATTGTTTCCTATATTTCCTGTCACAGATGAATCTTTTCATGTTCGTAACAGTAGAGATGATCATCACACATTTCTTGTGAATACAAAGTGCTAACTTCACACTGAAGGTATCCACCTTGTTTTGCATGTCACTTGTCATGCTAAATGAGATAGATCCAGAACAAAGTAGCATCTCAAAACTGTGCACCAATGAGGTGCTCTGGGCCATCAACAGCAGCAAAATTGAATCCAACCACAACCTAATGGCCTCTCATATATCTCATTCTACCATTACCATTAAGCAAGGACATCAGCCCTGTTCAGTAAAGAGTTTAGGAGAGCATGCCAGAAGTAGCAAATCTATAGCTTCATCCATCTAAAAGGCAAGGATAGCAGATGCATGGGAACCACCCTTAAGTTCCCCATCAAGCCACATTCCAATGAGATTTGAAACTATGTTGCCAATTCTTCACAGTCACTGGGCCAAAATTCTAAAAGTTACTTCCTAATAACACTGTGGATGTGACTGCAGTGATTCATGATGGCTGCTCATCACCATCTTCTTAAGGGCAATTGAAAATGGACAACAAATGTTGCCCTTTCAAGAAATGCTTAGATTAGATTACTTACAGTGTGGAAACAGGCCCTTCGGCCCAACAAGTCCACAACGACCCGCCGAAGCGCAACCACCCAGACCCATTCCTACATTTCACCCCTTCACCTACCGCTATGGGCAATTTAGCATGGCCAATTCACCTAATCTGCACATTTTTGGACTGTGGGAAGTAACCGGAGCACCCGGAGGAAACCCATGCAGACACAGGGAAAATGTGCAAACTCCACACAGTCAATCAGTCGCCTGAGGCAGGAATTGAACCCAGGTCTCTGGCGCTGTGAGGCACCAGTGCTAACCACTGTGCCACCCATATAAAATGATATAAAAATAATTACAATAGTAATGAGATTTCAAAAATCTTTTGTAAAGTGCTTTGAGGCATTCAGTAACCATGAAAAAGTGTGATATAATTGCAAGTCAATATTTTCTTCCTAATGCTTGATACTATGTAAAAGTCACAACCAATTATTAGTTTGGGAGCATACAATAGTTTCTTCAACAATTTTTTCTTTGTTAAATTATGTTTGCTCCCTGTATAAATAATGAAACATCAACTGGCATACATGTAACAAAAATCAATCAGAAATCAATCAATCAGAAAAGAATGTGGACAGTGCATATTTGTACACTGAGAATACACCAAACACTACTCTTCAATAGTCTAGCAAAACTAGACAGTCCAAAAGCATCATTAAAATCAGTGGGATATCCTTGTATACCTATTACTGGTTATGAGGTTGAGAGGTGTGGGTGCGTGACAGGAAAATGTCTGTCCTTCCCAGAAACTCTGCTCTATCTCAGCTGGCTGAACACATGGCTTCCTCGCTGGTAGGATTGGTAACCATCCTGGATCAGCAGTCCAGTCAGTTGATGCCGACTGGGTGCTCGGACCACATTGAAAACAGTTCGGAGAAAGTTCCCTTGGCTGATTCCTGGGCTGACGGTCAGTCTTGAGGAAAATTTGAGCAAATTGAGCCTATACTCATCATCTTGGCATAGACTTCAAACAACAGTTGCCAGGCAATTGAGAGGTAGGTGAAATGAGGTATTTGGACCTCCCAAAAGACCCTTCTCAAGCAGTCAGGAAGGGATAAGTGCCATTATGCTTGAACAGCAAAAAGAGATGCCTGCAAGCCAGTTTGGACATGTTCTCTCAGGATGCTCCAAGGGACAGCAGCCATTTCCTAGCCACTCAACTACTACTAAAGGAATGGTATGATTTCTCTTTCCCTGTATCATGAAAATTGTAACTTTCCAAACCTCTAGTATTATTGTTTCTTCAGTTTTTTTTTTTCTGGTTCTGTTACATGAAATATTGTATGTGAAAAGTAATATTGACATCTCAGTGAGTGACCGAGTGACGTTTTTGCAAATGTTGGTGATTTAATGTTAGGTCAATATGTGAAGATCACATAGGTATAAGGCTTAGAACCAATTGGCTTTAAAGTCAACTTATTGAAACCTGTTCAGAATGATGGATTAACCAACCTCCCTCACATATTTCCATTGCCTTAGTATTTGTTGCTGAAAGCCCAATATGCAGGCCTTCCTGCTCTGATGCATCCTCCGAATCATCCTCATCTGATGAGGACTGTGGCTCATTTATCTGCAGCTGGCAAGTCCTATCCCTCTGTTGTACAAGGTTGTGAAGCTTGCAGCAGATGACTAAAATCCTCGACACCCTTCAAAAAACATTCTGCAGAAGTCAACAAGAGCAGTCCAGGTAGTTGAACCTCATTTTCTGCAATCTGATATTCTATTGTATTGTAACTTTTATGAAATCACAACCATCGTACCATGGCTGGAATTTTAAACTTTCCGACTGGTGTTATCAGCCAGATTTTGAGTGGATAGACCTCGTCACCCAGAATACATTCCTCTAGGTGTGAGGGCCTTGAATAGCTGTGGTAGCTGGGAGTTGTAATGGCAGTCTGTATCATGAGAGCTTTCTGAAAACCAAGCACATACCTAGAGGATCCATTTTCAGTCATCACAGATAGAGGGCACACTAATGGAGAGAAGTACTTTCTTCTTTATGAAGGGTGAAGGCTGGTCCCAGGGAGCTCTAGCCATGCATGGGGTGGGTAACCACCTAAACCTGTGGGAATCCTATGATGGGACCGAACTTCGCTGACGTCTTAGCCAGGCTGTCTGAATAAAATCACACAGTTGTTACAGTACAGCTATTCAAATCTTTGTGTCCATGCTGGCTCTCCTAAGAAACAACTCGCACACTGCCTTTTTCCATTACCTCCTCACATTCCTCCTTTCCTGATTTTTAGGATAGTTAGTCATTTTTATTTTACATTTTCAACTCAGGTGGCCATTCTGCTTATTGTCTCTGTGCCAATCAAAAAACAAGACATCCAACTTTTTCTAGTAGCTTGTTCATATCCCTAGAGGAGTATGGGACTTCAGATGTCTATACAGACTCCTTTTATATGAATAGAGGGTTTCTGCCTCCAATAACTGTTCAGATAGTGAGTTGCTGTTCCATCCATTCTCTGGGTGAAAAATATTTTCACATTTCCTCTCTAATTCCTCTTCCAATCAGCTTAAAAATATGCACCCACAGCACTGATCACTCTTGTTAAACTAAATATGTTCTATGTATCATAGAAACACAAACATAGAAAATAAGATCAGGATTAAGCCATTCACCCCTTCAAACCTGTTCTGCCTTTCAATGTGATCATGATAGATCATCCAACAATTTTCTCATTTTTTCACCATACTCTTTACTCCTTTTAGCCCTAAGAACTTTCTCACTCTCGAAGACATTCAACATTTTGGCCTCAAACACATTCTGTGGCAGAGAACTTCACAGGCTTATCATTCTTAGGTGAAGACATTTTTCTCTCATCTCAGTTTTGCTTAGACTGTGACTCATGGTTCTTGAATCTCCAGTCATTGAGCAACATCCTTCCCACACTTACCCAGTCTAGTCCTGTTAGAATTTTATAGCTTTCCATGATATTCTCCCCTTATTCTTTGAAATTACAATGAACACAAATCCATTCTTTCTTCATACATCATTATTTCTGGTTCTGTAAACCTTGATTACATTTCCACCGTAGCCAGAACATCCTTCCTCAGATGAGGAGGAAAACTGCATACAATATCCCACGTGTGATTTCACAAAGGTCCTGTGCAATTGCAGCAAGACATTCCTGCTTTTGTATTCAAATCCTCTTGCTCTGAAGGTTATGGACTCCAACATTTTCATCTCCCACTGTCAAGCTAACTGGTCTAGAATTCTTTCCAATCTCTCCACCTTTTTTAAAAAGTAGGGTTATATTAGCTACTCTCCAATCCATAGAGTCGTGAAAGATGACCACCAATACATCCACTGTTTCTAGGGCCACTTCCATAAATTCTCTGCGATGTAGATTATCAGGCCCTCAGGATTTATTAGCCTTTAATCCCATCAATTTCTCCAACACCATTTCAATATGATGCTGATTTCCTTCAGTCCCTCCATCTCATTCAACCCTTCATTCCCTAATAATTGAGACATTATTGGTTTCCTGCTCTGTGAAGACAGAACCAAAATATATATTTAATTGGTCTGCCATTTCTTTATTCCCCATTACAACTTTCCCTGTTTCTGATTCAAAGGGACCTACATTTGTCTTCATTAATCTTTTCTCTTCACAAACAGAGAGCTTTTACAATCAGTTTTTAAGTTCCCCACAAACTTACTCCTGTATTCAATGTTCCCCCTCTTAATCAATCCCATTGTCCTCTAGTGCTGAAATCTAAACTGCTCCCAAAGCTCAGGTCTGTTTTTCCTTAAAGTCAATTTCTATGTCCCTTCTTGGGATTTAATACTAGTTCCAATTTCCCTTGTTGGCTGCAGTTGGGCTACCTTTCCTGCTTTATTTTTGGCTCAAACAGTAATTCGCTGTTGTTGCAGCCCTTCATGTGCTCTGCAAATGTTTGCCTTTTCCTATCCACTATCAGACCTTTAAGTATAATTCCCCAATTTATCATAGACAGTTGCATCTCATGCCTTAGCAATTTATTTTTTTTAATAGTAGAGAGATATAGCTACAGGGTGATAAATGATAAACATCCAGGGAATTTAATATTTAGGACAGACAAAAGGTAAAAGAGGCAGGGTAGCATTGTAGCTAAAGAAATAATCAATGCAATAATGACAAAGAAATATTAGCTCAGAAAATCAAAATGTGAAATGTGTATGATTGAGAATAAGAAACATCAAGGGGCATAAAATGTTAATGGGAGTTGTCTTTAAGTACCCAAACAGTAGTGGAGATGTAAGGTAAAGCACCAAACGGCAGATTAGAAATGCATGCAAACACAGGGTACTTCAACCCACAAACATTAGACAAACCAAACTAGCAAAATGTCTGTGGAGGCAGATTTCCTGGAGAATGCACATGATGGTTTTTTTTTATATCACTATTAGAGAATGTTTGTGGAGAATATACCTATCAAAGCTTTTATCCTGATGTTGTACGTGAAGAGAAAAAGATTAGTGACTTAAATTTGTCTTCGCTAAAGTCAGAAATAGGGAATGTCATAATGGGAAAACAAAGGCAACAAGCCTATTAAATACATATTTTGGTTCTCTCTTCGCAAAGGAGCCACAAATAACATCCGAAAAAGGTTGAGGAATGCAGGATTTAGAAAGATAGAGGAATTGAAGGAAAATGAGTTTTAGTAGAGAAATGGTGTTGGGGAAATTGATGGGATTAATGGGCTGATAGATCCACATCACCCAATAATCTACATCCCAGAGAACGTAAGAAAGTTTAGATATGTTGGTCATCATCTTTCAAAACTGAATTGAACTGAATTTATTGTCACGTGTACAGAGGCACAGTGAAACGCTTTGTCTTGTGAGCAACACAGGCAGATCACAGAGTTAAGTAGCATAGGTAGTTCATCCATCCAAGCAGCAGCCATCCAATAGCATAGACTCTGGACCGGTTCCATTGGATTGAAGTTGAGAGTTAGTCTGATATCAGTATTGGGAAAAATATTTGTGTCTATTACAAAAGAGTTAACAGCAGAACATTTGAAAAGCAGTGACAGGATCGTTCAGAGTCAACATGAAATTTATCCAAGGGAAATCATGCTTAACAAATAGAGGAGATTTTGAGAGGCTGTGACTAGTAGAACTGATAAAAGGGGATTTGGTTTACTTGAACTTTCAGAAATAAGGTCCCACATAAAAGACTAGCATGTTAAATTAAAGCGCATGAGATTGGGGTAGAATACTGATGTGAACAGAGAGGTGGTTGGCAGTCAAGAAATAAAAATGTGGAAATAAATGTCTTTTTCTGAGTGGCAGCCAATGACTAATGGGATACTACAGGTCAGTGCTTGGACCATAGCTATCCGCAATATATATTCATGATTTAGATGCAGGAACTAAATGTAATGTTTCCAAATTGAAAGTTTATTTCCCACCCACCACCTTCTCCATTCCCTCAGTGTGTGTTGGGTGTGGGAGTGCCAGAGGCAATGGGCCTGGAAGCACAGACAACCTAATTAGGCAGGTTGGTGGCATTTCAGAATTCAATCACCATCGTTTCTCTGACTGAATTAAGCTCTCGACTGGAGATCTTCATTACTTTTATTTTTTTCTCATTTTTGTTTTGGAATTGTGAGTTAAAGGTAAACTTTGAGGTAGCAGCTTGTTTTGGAAAGGAAGAGAAATCAATCAAAACAAACAAACTGACATTGGTTTCTGGGGAGTGGCCTGGAGAGAGAGTTGCAGGTCTATTGCTGCTTCCAGAACATTACAGAGATACATTACTCAAAAGACTGGCAGCTGGATGGATGTTAAATGCGTTCATCAAGGGTGGAACGGTGCTTGCCAACTAATCACAGAAAACGAAAGGGAAACCTTAGTGCGAATTGTTTTCATCTGGGTTCTGGGCAAATAGTGGTGCGTGTGGAAGCTGCTGGACTGGAAGCTGTTTGGAGTTTTCTTCTATTTTGTTTTATACCCAATTAAAGGATTCTTGAAAGCAGAGGAAAGAACACCAATCTGTAAAACATAAGTAATAACCACTGAGCATGGTGGATCAGTGGTAAGCACTGCTGCCTCACAGCACCAGGGACCCAAGTTTGATTCCAGTCTCGGGTGACTGTGTAGGGTTTGCACATTCTCCCTGGGTCTGTGTGGGTTTCCTCTGGGTGCTCCAGTTTCCTCCCACAATCCAAAGATATGCAGGTTAGATGAACTGGCCATGCTGAATTGCCCACAGTGTTCAGGGATGTATTGGCTAGGTGAATTAGTCAGGGGTAAATGTTGAATAATGGGTCTGGGTGGGATACTGTTCAGAGGGTTGGTGTGGACTTGTTGGGCTGAAGGGTCTCTTTCCACACTGTATGGATTCTATGATTCTAATAAAAGTTTTCAACAGTCTGTGGAGGTTGTTTGCATGAATCAGTGACTCCAGAGTTCAAGCAAGATTAAATTCCATATGCCTAGAATACAAAACATTATTGTAGGATTTCTGAAGGTCTAGCGTCCATCATAAAACCACTGAACTGGCAAATTACAGTTGTTTATTTTTATTCTATCATTGAACTGTGTCTATCAATTTGTTCATTGTGTGTGAGTGGGTATGGTACTTGAAGAAGTTTGGACTTAGATCATATTTATTAAGTAACAAAAAAGAAATTGCTGGTGAAACTCAGTAAGTCTGGCAGCACCTGTGAAGAGAGCGGAGCTAACATTTCCAATCCAGTGAGTCTTTATCATAATTGTTAGCAGCTGGAAAATATTAGTGTTTACACTGACTATGAAATTGGGGGAAGAGTGAAAAGGTGAGCAGATAGGTAGAGTTGGAACCCAAAGTGAGCGAGAGGAGAGAGAGTACATGCAAGAGCACTAGAGAGAGTGAGGAAAAAATGCATGCAAGAGGAGAGAGAGAAGACAGAGACAGAGAAAGAGAGCGCGAGCAAGCACAAGAAAGAGAGAACATAAGCAAGAAAGAAAGAAGACAGCGAGTGACAGAAAGTGAGCGAGAGTGAAAGAAAGGGAGAAAGGAGAGAGCGCATGGAGAGAAAGAAAGAATGTGAGAGCATGCTCGAAGAGAGGAGAGCGTGAATGAAAGAGAGAAGAGAGCGCAAGAGAGAAATAAAGACAAAAAGGGAGAAAGGAGAGACAGAGAGAGAAGAGAGAGACTGGGAGGAGAGAGCAAGCAACAGTGGGGAGAGAGAGAGAGAGCAGAGAGAGAGAGCAGAGAGAGAGAGAGGAGGCAAGAGAAGAGAGTGAGAGAGGCAGATTGATTGAGAAGATATGAAAAGGACTGGTAAACAAGGACATTAAGCCTGGACAGAAGAAAAGATAGTAAGTCATAATAAGAGCTAACAGTAGGATGGTATGGACGAGCTGTCCTGAAAGCAACCCATTTAATATGATAATACCTCAGAGTAGCTGAGAATGGGTGATTGTGCTAATGACAACTAATGTCATAACAGGATCTGGTGTGGGATGGGTCAAAAACACGGTAGGATGGGACCAGCCTCCATGGTCATTGAACTCAGGATGCTGTTTTACTATGGCTGTTATGTAGGGTACCTTGTTATAGGTTTCCATGTTTTGCTGAAGTTACATTAATAATAAAACTTGAAGTTTTATTTGTTTAAATATAAATTTGGTGGCTGTTAGCTAAAAAGCCTGATTTGGAACAATTTGGTAATTTTGAGTGCTTTAATTAACTGAATGCTTTAATTTTACTGTTTTGTGAATCCAGGAACAAGGAAGCTGATTTGGTTTAGCCTGCTGTCCCCATGTCAGACCAACAGGAAGGCCCACACTCATGTATCCATCCACTACCAATCAAGGGTCTTGTGTGGTCAATTAATTACCTCTTAATGATCAAAGGCATATTCTGCTCAAGGTTGCAATTAGGTCCAAGTGGGATGAGTCAGAGTCTTTTTAGATTAGATTACTTACAGTGTGGAAACAGGCCCTTCGGCCCAACAAGTCCACACCGACCCGCCAAAGCGCAACCCACCCAGACCAATTCCCCTACATTTACTCCTTCACCTAACACTATGGGCAATTTAGCATGGCCAATTCACCTAACCTGCACATTTTTGGACTGTGGGAGGAAACCGGAGCACCCGGAGAAAACCCGCACAGACACAGAGAGAATGTGCAAACTCCACACAGACAGTCGCCTGAGGCGGGAATTGAACCCTGGTCTCTGGCGCTGTGAGGCAGCAGTGCTAACCACTGTGCAACTGTGCCCTCCTGTTAACCAATTTTGCATAATCCAAAGACTCATCAATATTCTTTGGATCTTTGAGTAAGTTTATGTTTAAACAAATTATTTGTTCCTGACTAAAAAAATAGATTTTAAGTTGCAAATTAATGTTTATTGAACAGAAATATTTATCACTTCTGAAAATTGCCACTACTTTGCTTAAAACATGTTAAGTAAAGTCTCCTTAGAGGTTCATTGACATCCTATAGTGCAGATAACCAAAGTCACCATACCACTTACCAATGCCATAAATATGCAGCAAATAAATGAACAACATGTTCCAACACATTCTGCTTTAAATTATAAAACTCTGCAAATTCAAACTAGTCAGTGGCATTCAGCATATTTCAACTGTCTTAATGCACTGACAACCGTTTCTGTATGTCTGATTATCTCAGCTGATATCCCCTTCAAAAGGAATGATGTAGGGTCTTCAGTTGTATAAAAATACAGCAAATAGGCATACATGTAATATGAACACTTTTCCTAATTGGTATGATATTGTCATTAAAGAAAAATAACAGATTTGTACAGCACTTTTCACAAAGACAGAACACCCTAAAACTACATTAGAGTTGATGAAACACTTTTGAAGTATAGTCACTGTTTAAAGTATGAGATGTGGCAGATAATTTATACATTACAAATCCCACAAACACAATGCAAGAATACAAAAAAAGAGCAGGAATAGACCATATGGGCTATCAAACCTTCTCCACACATCAATATGATCATGGTTGATTTTGGGCTTTAACTCTATTACCACATCCCATATTCCTCAAATCTCAGAGACCAATTTCCTCTCAGGTTAATATGGCCATTTCTGTAAATTTACAGATAAATGAATGAACACATTGCCACTCCAGACCTTTTTTTGAGAGAGAGCTCCACATTTCTGAGAGAAGCTTCAGATCAGAGATCCCTAAAAAATGAGGAGCAATACTTCCATTTTGAGAGGTCCCTTGTAGTGTAAAACTGTTGGGGGATGATAACCATGCCCCCTTGCTGCCATATTTGTACTTTAAAGATCCAGAATCACAGACAAACACTTTGACAGCTGCTGAAAAGTGGCATGCACGCAAGTCAGGATGCCAGACAGGTTGGGTGTCGCATAGGTGGGGAAAGAGATTTAGCTGAGCAGGGTGCAGGATGCTTGGGGTAGAGTGTCTGGTAAGTCAGGTGCCAGGTAAGTATTACAGTGCTTAGGGTAGGTCAGACTGGGACCATGTGTGAACAATGCAAAAGCTGATATGACAACCATCTCAGAGTCAAGATTAGAGTGGTGCTGGAAAAGCACAGCAGGTCAGGCAGCATCCGAGGAGCAGGAAACATTGACGTTGCAGGCAGGAGCCCTTCATAAGGAATGGTTCTGATGAAGGGCTCCTGCCCGAAACATCAATTTTTCCTGCTCCTCGGATGCTGCCTGACCTGCTGTGCTATTCCAGCACCACTCTAATCTTATTCTAATCTCCAGCATCTTCAGTCCCCACTTGTGCCTAGTTGATTTTAAACAAGTCATAGAAACCAGTTTTTAAAGAAGAAACAATTAGGAAAACATTTTGAGCAGCAGCCTGAAGGCATTCAATCAGATTGAATAATTTGTCATTTATTTTACAGTGAGTAATACAGTAAAATACAGAAAAAAGATTCAACTCTTACCATGATCTAACTCCACATTGAATAGCTTAAGAATTAAGCATAAGATATAGGTGGCTACAATGATTTGCAGGACAAACTTAGTTACAGATGCTCAACTATATCTTTAACTACAGCAAACCAGAAACAGACTGTTGCAAGTATTAGGTCACTGTAAATTCATTGCCAAAAATATCTAACCTCCATTTTCTGGAGAGAATAAGAATAAATCATTTGGCTTGCAAGATTACCAGCTTGACAAGAACATGGTGACTTTGTTAAACCCAAAGTACATGCCTTCTCTTTTTGCAATTACCTTTTTGTGCTACAACACTGGCATACTGGCATTTATGCGACAATGTAGGAAATTGCCTAGGTATGTCATGTAAAGGCAAAGCAGGACAAATCCAACCTACTCAAATCACTACCCAGTCTATTCTCAATCACCAGTAAAATGATGGAAGATGTCATCAACAATTCCATGAAGAAGCATATACTTGGCAAGTGTCCTGATTCTGTAGTGTAGTGGTTATCACTTTTGCCCGTCATGCGAGGGGCCCCTGGTTTGAAACCAAACAAAGAGTTATGCTCACCCATTACCTGGGCAAGGCATGCTGTTTCCTTTGCTAATAGAAATGAATTGAGCTCATTATTAGCAGGTCCCTACCAGTACAGTGGTTAGTATACCTGCTTTTCACATGAGTGACCAGGGTTCAATTCCCTGCCAGGGAGTACGTGCTATAACTGAGCTGGATAGTGCACAAGTAAGGATATGCTTTTTATAGAGGGGTGACATGGTGGTTCAGTGGTTAGTACTGCTGCTTCACAACACCTGGGACCTGGGTTCAATTCCATCCCGGGCAACTGGCTGTGTGGAGTTTGCACATTCTCCCAGTGTCTACATGCGTTTCCTCCCACAGTCTGAAGTTTAGGTTAAGTGATTGGCCATGCTAAATTGCCCATAGAGTTCAGGCTGGTGGATTAGCCATGGGAAATGCAGGATTACAGAGTTAGGGTAGGAAGTGGGTCTGGGTGGGATGATCTTCAGAGGGTCGGTGTGGAGTTGATGGGCCAAATGGCTGCTTCCACACTGCATAGATTCTATGAATAATCTGCTCACTGCCCAGTTTAGGTTCTGCCAGGGCCATTCAGCTCCTGACTTCATCACAACCTGGATTCAAGCATGGCCAAAAGAGCTGAATTCCAGTAGTGAGGAGAGAGTGACTGCCCTTTACATCAAGGCTGCATTTAACCAAGGAGCTTGAGCAAAGTTAGATAGTGAATGTAAATGGAGAGGAAAGACTCTCCACTAGTTGGAATCATACTTGGCACACAGGAAGATGGTTATGGTTGTTGGAGGTCAATCATCTCAGCTCCATCATATCTCTTCAGTAGTTACTCAGGGTAGTGTCCTGGGCCCAAATATCTTTAGCTGCTTCATCAATGACTTCCCCCTTCATCATAAGGCCAGATGTGGGGATGTACACTGATGACTGCACAATGTTCAGCACTCCTCAGATACTGAAGCAGACCATGTCTAAATGCAACAAGACCTGGACAATGTTCAGGGTTGGTCTGATAAGTGGCAAGTAACATTGTCTGGCACTTGTGTGGCATAAATGAACATCAGCAATAACAGATAGAGACAGAGACAGAGACAATCTAATCACCATCCCTTGACATTCAATGGTGTTACCATCATTGAATTCCCACTATCCAAAACTGGGGATTACCAGAAACTGACCTGGACTAGCCACGTAAATACAGTGGCTACAAGAGCAGGTCAGAGGCTATGAATACCACAGTGAGTAACTCACCTCCCAACTCCCCGAAGCTTTTCCATCATCCAGAAGGCACAAGTCAGGAATGTGATCAAACACTCCCCACTTGCCTGAATGACTGCAGCTCCAACAACACTCGATCTAATTTCCATAAACCTTCAAGATTATTTTATTGTTGATGGTGGCAAAATTACTGTTTGCTGAGGTTTCTGAGATGTCATTGTCTGAAAAAAAGTCTCAAGTTGAAGGGACTCTGCAAGTAAACTACAAAACAAATTAATCCAAGTGTAATACAAACATCACAATTTTTTCATCTTCAGGAAGTTTTTCTCCATTCTTCTTTTCATCTACCAATTATTTCCCAGATAGATTTGAATAGTTTATTCATCATCACTGCAAAATATGATACCACATTGAATTTCTTCATTGGACCTAAAACTCCTATATTTTTCCAAGCAAGTTTACAAATGAGAAGGAGGTAAAGCACAAGAGAATTAGAATTTCAGTTTGTTGGATTTGTTTTCCTGGGTTTTTGATATTTAAAGGCCTTGAAAATGGTCTCTTGAAATCACTACTTCATTGATCAGTCTTTATCACTTTTGGTTCTCAACTAGTGTTGCAGCCCAACTGCCAGCTGTTGTGAAAAGCTGGCATCCCACTTTCCCTCAGAAAGCAAACACATTGGCAAAGATAATGGTGTGCATACATCCTTTGTTTCTTCAAAACAAGCTGGGAACATTGTTGGAGATGGATGCCTTTGGCGGCGGAGGTGGAAAATATAAAGAGTTGATGTAAGCAGATTATTGGAAAAACAAAGTTGGGGGGAGCTGTAGTATATATTGTAGTAGTTGGCAGGTTTTGAATTCTGGAAGAGTCAAATGATGACAGGAGAACAACGTCAATTGTCAGAAAAATAATCAAGTTCACTAATATCCTCTGGGAAAGGAAACAGCCATCCTTACCTGGTCTAGCCTACTTATGATTTGAGACTAACAGCACTATAACTGACCATTAACTACTCAATGGACAATCAAGGATGGACAATAAATGCTGGTCTAGCCAGTGACGCTCATCTTGTGAATGAATAAAAACAACTTCATGCAAATGTCTGCTTCTCTACCACACATTAAAACATCAGAATTTGTAAACAGATTTAATATGACATCTTTTGTCAGATGGATTAAAAATAAATAATGATTGTACTTCTTCACATAAACCTACACAGGTTATCAAAGTACATAACTCTCTAACACAATTTAAACTCCTTCGCAAAACGCCTACACGTTTTGACAAAAATCTGGATTCAAAATTTACAAAAGAATATTCAGACAAGTAGTTAATGCTGTCAGACAATTAACCTTTACAGAATCAAGGCAATGTATCCCCCAACCCCTCCCTAACAACCACATAATCTTTATGACACATATTGGTTGGAATCCTGTACTGTCTCCTGTGGCATGGTTGATAGCAAACAAGACTCAGTTAGAAGGTGGAGGCAGATGGGAACCTGATACCTCCTGCTTCCATCCTGAATAAATCCATGGTGGGAGGTCCTGCGTATGGCCATCCTGCTCACTGCCTACCTAAGCATTTAATGCCACTGATACTATTTCATTCATAATGTATTCTAGAATTTTCTAAATAGATGATGTTATGTTAACTGGTTCAGAATGTCCTAGCTTCAATTTTCCTACTTTATTGAATACAAGTGTTATCTGCTAAGACCTCATCAGAATCTAGAACATTACAGTCAATGTATCCACTGTCTCTGCAGCCATTTCTTTAAGATCCTATGCCTTGAGATGCAGGGGACTGGTCATCCTTTCGTTCTAATAGTTATCAGCACCCTTTCCCTGGTGATGGAAAAACTTTTAAAACAATCTTTTATTCTTGATTTTCAAAGATTATTGGGATTTTTTTTATCTTCCACAGTGAAGGGGGACAGATTTGGATTTTCACCAGAATTGAGAGCCTGTGTTGTGACAAAAATAGCAAACATAGCAGAATTTCAGAAATCCTACACCCTGACACAGCACTGACTATTTTCACACACAGGTTAGTTGTAGTTTGCTCATGCCAATCTTATGGATACACACAGATATCAGTAGCTTCTTCCACTCCTGTAACCTGGTACCTGAAGTGCACAGATTAGACCTTGCAAGAGCATTTCTGAATTTTTTCTTCATTTCAATATCAAGGGTATTCTTTTAAAGAGGTAAAATAATCTCCTATGGATGTGGAATTAGAACTGTAAAAATGGCCACAAGCTTTTATAAAATGTGTATCAACTTTTGATGGTTCCAATGATCTTCAAAATTTCAAAAGGTTCTTTCCAGTGGAATACAAAGCACCTATCAAAGAAAGCGATCAAAGTATTTAAAAAGTCCTGCCCTTTAAATCTTTGAAGAAAATTGCAGTGCTTTTTCACTCTCTCACTTCAAGCGAGCCTGAGCATTTCCATCACTTGCACAGTGATGAATGAGTGATCTCAAAACCATTTGTTAATAAAGTAGAGTGTGATTGACACCCACAGTGATTAAATGACCATAAGATAACATAGGAGCAGAAGTGGGCCATTCAACTTATTTAATTTTCTAAGTAGATTCAAATAATGTATGGTTGATCTGAAAATCTTCAACTCCACTTTCCTGGTTTTTTTCCTTAACTCCCTCAATTCCCTTACGGATTAGAAATTTATCTCAGCCTTGAATATATTTAACAACTCAGCTTCTACATTTATCTCTAGTAAAGAAATACACAGATTCACTACAATCCAAGGGAAGAAATTTCTCTATGTCTATTTTAAATGGATGACCTCTTATTTAGAGATTGTGGTCTCTGGTCCTAGACATTCCCTCAAGGAGAAACAACCTCTCAGCTGCTAGATGAGTGTGTGGCAGGTGGAAAGGGAAACAAAAGGGAAAACCTAATTAACCTTGTCCTCACCAAACTACCTGTTATAGATACATCTACTTGAGAGGATTGGTAGGACTGATCACTTCACAGGTCATTTTCAATACAAACTCCCATCTTCATAATGAAGATGACCTCCATGTTGTATGGCAAGACCACCGCACTAAATGGACGAGATTTTGAAAATCTGGCAAATCAAAATTGGGCATCCATGAGGCACTATGTGCAAGAATGATAGCAGAATGGTATTCAACCACAACATGGTTGTGTGCATCAAGTCAGAACACAAGACCACTTGCATATCAAACAGCAGAGGCAACATGGAAATACAGGATTAAGTTATTCCATAACCAACAAATCAGATCTAAGCACCAAAACCCTGCTATTTTCAGTTGTGAATGGTACTGGATAATTACGCAGCTAATAGGAATTGGAGGCACCACAAAAGGACCTGATGGACTTCATCTTAGGATGTTAAAAGAAGTTGGCCTTGAAATAGTTGATGCATTGGTTTTAATTTTCCAATACTTAAAGTCAGAGAAAAGTCCTTTAGATTGGAAAATAGCTAATGTACCTCTTATTGAAAGGAAGGAAGTAGAAAGCAGGAAAGTACAAGCTGGTTAGCTTAATATCTGTCATAGGGAAAATGCCAGAAGTTATTATTAAAAACATTATACTAGGACACTTGGATCAGTTCAACATAATCAGACATAGCAAACATGGTTATGTCAAAGGGAAATCATGTTTTACTAATTTATTGGGTGGCAGAGTGGCTAGTACTGCTGCCTCACAGTGCCAGAGACCCAGGTTCCATTCCACCTTTGGGCAACTACTGTGTGGCATTTGTACATTCTCCCAGTCTGTGCAAGTTTCCTCTGCATGCTCAGTTTCCTCCCACGGTTCAAAGGCAAATCCCTCCCATTGACCAACCAGGTTATACCCTCTGCCTTTCTTCAGCTATCCCCACATCACCACCCTGCCCACACCACCTGTTTTCTGCACCTCCTCTTACACCCACCCCTAGTCTTGAAGAAGGGTTACACCCGAAACATCAACTTCTCCACCTCCTGATGCTGCCTGGCTTGCTGTGTGTTTCCAGCCTCCTGTCTGTCTAGACAGGATGTCACAAGCAGTGTTGCAGGGGTGGGTGCTGGTGACTCAACTCTTTGTAGAATTATTTGTATAAAAGGGATCAAAGATAAGGTAGCTACATTTACTGATGAACAAAGTTAAGTAGGAAAGTAAGCTTTGAAGAGAACATTAGGAACTCCACAAAAGAGGAAGTGAACCAGCAAATATCTGACAAATGGAATACAATATGGAAAAGTGAGAAATTGTCCATTTTTACAATTAGTAAATAAAAGCCTATCAACTAAATAAAGCTATTTATCAGAGCTTTGAGATGCAGAGACATCTGGCTGACCTATGAATCACAAGGTTGGCACTTAGGCACAGCAAGTAATTAGGAAATAGAATGTTATGTTGTATTGCAAGTTGAATTGAATGCAAGAGTAGGGAGATCATGCTTTCAGTTTGTGAGACCACATCCAGAGTATAGTACAAGTCCTGGACATTGTACTTCGGAAAGGTTCAGGAATGTGTTGGAAGCAGTGCAGAGAAGTTTTATTAAACTAATACCTGGAATGAGCAGATTACCTGATGAAGAATCAAAGGTCATAGAGTCGCACACTCATAGAGATGTACAGCATGGAAACAAACCCTTTGGTCCAATGTGTCCGTGATATCCTTCCTATTCATATACCCATCCAGATGCTTCTTAAATGTTGTAATTGTATCAGCCTCCAGTACTTCACCTGGTAGCTCATTCCATACAAGCACCATCCTCGGCATGAAAACATTGCCCCTTAGGTCAGTTTTAAACCTTTCCCCTCTCACCTTAAACTTATACCCTATAGTTCTGGATTTCACTACCCTGGGGAAAAGACCTTGACTATTCACTCTATCCACCTCCCTCATGGTTTTATCAACCTCGAAGGCCACCCCTCACCCTCCGACACTCCAGGGAAATTAGCCCCAGCCTATTCAGCCTCTCTCTATAGTTTAAACCCTCTAAACCTGACAATATGCTTGTCAATCTTTTCTGGCCCTTTCAAGTTTAACAATATCTTTCCAATAGCTAGGGTACCAGAATTGGCCTAAAGTGGCCTAACTAACGTCCTGTACAGCCGCAACATGACCTCCCAACTCCATACACTCAAAACTCTGACAATAAAGCTTACTAAACTCCTCCTTCCCTACTCTGTCTACCTGTGACTCCACTCCTTGGTCCTTTTGTTCAAAACACTCCCCAGGACCTTGCCATTAAGTGTACAAGTCCTACCCTGATTTACATTTCCAAAATATAGCATTTCACATTTATATAGATTAATCTCAATCTGCCATGCCTCAGCCCATTGGCTCATCTGATCAAGGTGCCGTAGCACTCTGAGGTAACCTTTGCTGTCCATTACGCAATCAATTTTGGTATCATCTGCAAATTTACTAATCATACCTCCTATATTCACATCCAGATAATTTATATAAATGACAAAAAGCAGTGGACCCAGCAGCTGCTGACACTGCTGGTCACAGATTGTGTCTGGAAACCAACTCTCTACCACCCTCTCTCTCCTACCTTCTGGCCAATTTTGTATCCAAATGGCTAGTTCTCCCTGTATCCCATGTGACCCAACCTTGTTAACCATGTGGAACCTTGTTGAACATCCTACTGAAGTTCCTACGACAACATCCACTGGTCTGCCCTTATCAATCTTCTTCAAAAAAAAAACTCAGTCAAGTTCATGAGACACTATTTCCCACGCACAAAGCCATGTTGACTATCCCTAATCAGTCCTTGCCTTTCTGAATACATGTAAATCCTGTGCCTCAGGATCCCAACAATTTGCCAACCATTGATGTCAGGCTCAACAATCTAAAGTTCCCTGCTTTTCCTCACCATCACTCTTAAATAATGGCACCATGCTTGCCAACCTCCAGTTTTTTGGCATCTCACCCATGGCTATTGACGGTACAAATATCTCAGCAAGAGGCCCAGAAATCATTTCCCTATCTTCCCAGAGTCCTAGGGCACACCTGATTTGTGCCTGGGGATTTATCCACTTTTATGCATTTTAAGATATCCAGCACCTCCACCTCTCTGATGCGGATACTTTTCAAGACATCACTATTTATTTCTCAAGTTCTCTAGCTTCCATATCCTTTTCCACAGTAAATAACAGATGCAAAATATTTGTTTAGTTTCTCACCCATCTCCTGCAGTTCCACATTTAAGCGGCCTTGCTGATCTTGAAGGGGCTCTATTCTCTCCCTGGTTACTCTTTTATCCTTAATGCATTTGTAGAAACCCTATGGATCCTCCTTAACCATATTTGCCAAAGCTATCTCATGTTCCCTTTTTGATCTTCTGATTTCCCTCTTAAATATACTCCTATTGCCCTTATACTCCTCTAGGGATTCACTCGGTCCCCGCTATATATACACGTGATATTTGTTTGCTTCTTTTTCTTGACCAGAACCTCAATTTCTCCAGTCATCCAGTACCCCTTCACTTACCAACCTTGCATTTCACTAACAGGGGCATACTGTCCCTGGGCTCTTGATATCTCATTATTAAGATGACTTCAGTGAAACACAAAGGTTTTGTTGGCGGGGTGACCAAATGGATGTTTTTTAGAGTCCGTACAATATGGAAAAGGTCATTCGGCCCAACAAGTCCACACTAACTCTCTGAAGAACATCCCACCTAGACTCACTCCCCACACCATATCCCTCCAACCTCTATTTCACCTAACCTACACATACCTGGACACTATAGGCAATTTAGCATAGCCAATCCACCCAAGCTGCACGTCTGTGGGAGGAAACTGGAGCACCAAGACGAAATCCACACAGACACAAGGAGAATGCGCAAATTCCAAACAGACAGTCAACCGTAGCTGGAAGTGAACCTGGGTCCCTGGTGTTGTCCGGCAGCACTGCTAACCACTGAGCCACCATGATACAATGTAAAAGCACGTTTTCTCTTGTGGAAAATCTCGAACTAAGGCTCAGTTTAAAAACAGGGAAGCACCCATTTAAAACAGAGATGATGAAACTTTTTTCCTTGAGGGTAGAGTGTCTTTGGAATTCTCTTCCTCAAGGCAGTGGATGCAGAATCTTTAAAACATTTTTTAAGGCAGAGGTAGATTACCATTACCAGTCTTCAGCCAATTAAATTCATGTCTTGTGATGATAAAATATTGGGGAATCAACACTTAAAAGTATCTATTTGTAACAATGATTTGCCTTAAAAGTTCAAACTGGGTGTTTGCAGACGTGGCAGACCAAAGGTTGCAGTAGCTGTGGGAATCACAAATTAAAAGATTGCAGGCATCATTACCTAACCTTGGAGCTGTTGTGATCTAATCTTCTCCTTTGTGTTTGAACTGGGCTGTTTTTCTTTTAATTAATAGAACATTGTTAACTGGTTTGCTTATTTGTTTTTGACTTATCTGAATTGTACTAGATGTAGTAACATTCAATCACATGGGGCTTGGGAAATGCGTACTAGTCACACACATGAGGACTATAAAATATACTGCTTTTAAGTTATAGACAGAGAGCTGTTGAGAGTCCACCAAGAGGTAGCTTGAAGGTTACGCTGTGATGTAGACTCTAGATCTCTTGCCAGCTGAGCTGAAATAAAGAAAGGTGTTGAAACTGAAACTTTTGCATGGTCTGAAACTTTGAGTCAACAATGATATCATGAAATGTTTGGAAGCACTGGATACTCAAAAGGTTATGGCCCCTGACAAAATTCCAGCAATATTACAGAAGACTTGTGCTCCAAAACTAGCTGCACCCAGAGCCAATCTGTTTCACTATAGCTGATTCATTAGCATCGACCCAGCAATGTAAAAAAATTGCCCAGATATATATAGTTCACAAAAAGCAGTTCAAATCGAACTGAACTGGTTGTAATGGTTGGAGATTATTCATCTCTATCCTAACATATTGCTGCAGGAGTTCCTTGGTGCAGTGTCCTAAGCCAGACTATTTACAATTCCTTCCTAAAAAGGTCAGGAGTGGAGTTGCTTACTGATGATTGCATATTATTCAACACAATTTGTAACTCCTCAGATATTGATGGAGCCTGTGCCCATATTCACCAAAATGTCAAGTAACATTCAAGTCACACAAGTGCCAGGTAATGACCATTTGAAACAAGAGAATAACCATCGTCTTTTGTCATTCAATGGCATTACCATTACTGATTCCCATGCTATCAACATTCTGGAGTTAGCACTGGCTTGAAAATGGCTAAATAAGACTTGAGTATTGTGGCTATGAAAACAGGTCAGAGGCTCCCCAGTGCACCATTTGCAAGACACAAGTCAGGATTGTGATGGAATACTCTCTAATTGCCTGGATGGGTACAGTTCCTAAAAGTACTCAAGAGGTTCAACACCATCTAGGAAATGGGACTAGATTAATATAGTCTATCTGGTCAGCACGGACAAGTTAGACTGAAGGGTCTGTTTCCATGCTGTAATACTTTGACCTCTATATCAACACAACCTGCTCGATTGGCATCCCATTTGCCCCTTTCAACATCTTATTCATTCCATCAACAACGCATTGAGAGTGTGTATAATCTCAGAATGTGCTGTAGTACTCACAAAGCTTTTTCTACAACACCATGACGTCTACCACTGAGAAAGGACAAGAACAACATATTTATTTGAACACTGCTATCTGAAAGTTCTCCTCCAATCACACACCATTCTTGACTTGGAAATATAATCACCATTCCTTCAGAGTTACCAGTCAAAATTCTGGAACTCCCTTCCCAACAACACTGTGGGTATACCTGCACCATAAGCACTGTAGCAGTTTGATAATGCGGCTCAGCATCACCTTCTCAATGGCAGTTGGGGCTGGGCACTAAATACTAAACTAGCTAGTATCTCATGAACGAATAGTGCCCAGAAATGTTTATTTGTTTTGTCCATTTCAGCTCTATCAGGTTGGTTAGATGATATTTTAATTGAGTTGAGAATGTGGTGCTGGAAAAGCATAGCAGGTCAGACAGCATCCGATGAGCAGGAGAGTGCCACCTGATCAATGCTGCCTGACCTGCTGTGCTTTTCCAGCACCACACTCTTGACTCTGATCTCCAGCATCCGCAGTTCTCACTTTTGCCTAGATATTTTAATTGAAATCACTTTTACAGATTGGAGGCTATGTCGCATTTACCAAGTATATGGTTTAAAGCACATCAGAGTCACATAAACAATAGAAATCCACTCTTCCCTTTTTAAATGGAAAAAAAATGTGTTCATCTACACGAGTATGAAATATCCTCATGGGAATATTGAAGCTTTTACTTGCATCACTATTTGTTTTGGAATTTCATGTTTTAGAACTTATAGTAAGTTGACAAAATGGGATATATTAATATAGAAATAATAATATTTTATATAGAAATTCCTCTGCTGTGAAGACATTACATTCTTCATATTTCCCATCATGAAGAATGAGGATGATGATGAATGTGTTCCCTATTCCTGATGTGACAGAGTTGAAGCAAGTGATGTTAGCTGGGGAACATTCAACAGGAAATGCTTACTGTACTCTCAGGTTACCGCTAACCAATACTGCTATACCAAAAAGCACAACAACAAAACAGGTGCAAAACACATTATTAATGATTTTTTTTTCACAATTATTCAGAAGAGTGCATTCCTTTTTTAAATGACAAAATTTATACTAAAAAAGGGGGATTTGGTGTTTCCAGAAGTTAACAAACCGATCTCTCCAGAGAATGTAACTGTTCAATACCAGATCTATATAAAAGTACTGAGCGTCCACTGATGTAAATTAAAAAGGTAGATTATGATATTTCACAGACTTTATTTGTTGATCTAGTAAAACTGCTAAAAATGTTAAAAATGTACAAATCTTAAAAGACCTTAAGGCAAAAGCGGTCTTGTGTGACTACACAGTTGCTGCAATCTTGATTCTTAGCAGATACTTGTGCTTTCATGTTTATATTTGTGAGGCAAGTAGCAAGCTCACATTAAGGATGTTCTCTATCAGATGAAATGGAGATAAAATTAATGCTCTTCCTAATACTCGGTAAATACAGAGGCATCTTTCCCTCAACCTGTGTCTTTGCCATTTGAAGATAATTTACTTCTTGATCTGATGAACAAAATTCAGTTTAGGTAGAGACAAGAAAGGTAAAAAAAAGCCCCTAATGAGTAGTTTATGAGACATCAACAGCACCAACACTTGTGGGACAATGCAACAAGAAGAAATAATCAAGGGCACTAAGAAAAGTAGTATAAATTATGATGGCAGATTTTAATCGTCATATATTATTGACTCAACTTCCAGCCTACATTTGCCCATTTTCACAGAGATTGGACACAGTTTGGCAAATGTAGACTGAAATTTGAGTTAGAGAGTTTATTTAGGACAACTTCTTAGATCAGTACATTCTGATTTTTATCTGAAAGGAAGCTACTTTAGATTGAATTACTTAATAACTTCATAATAAAAGAGCACCTAAGTAACAGTGATCATAACATGATGAATTTCTTTCACATTCTGTTTAAGAGTGAGCAGTGTGGGTTAAAACATAATGTCATAAACTTAAAGGAAGTTACAAGAATAAGATGACAGAATTTGGCTAAAGAGAACTGGGAAAATATATTAAAATGGTAATAAATAGAGAAATAGTGGCAGACATTTAAGGAAATATTTCATAGGTCAAAGCAAAGACATACTCTATTAAGAAACAAGGTTTCTAGGAGACAGATGCCCCATTGACGGTGAATGAAGGACATTAAAAATAACATTAAATTGAAAGAAAATACAATAAAAAGGTAGGTGGTAAGTCGATGGACTTGCGCAAAAACATGACAGAAAAAAGGAGAAATTAGAGTATGAAAAAGTTAACTAGTAATGAGATCAAAAGAGTTTCTACAAGTATTGAAAAATGAAAAAAAAAGAATAACTAATGAGATTAAATCCTTGAAGAATGAGATCAGCGAATTAATAATTGGAAACAAGGAAATGTGTAAGTATTGAACAACTATTTTGGCCAGAATTCTTGTTCCTAGTTTGGGAGTGCAGAGTCATGACATTTCCTGGCTCCTTGCACCTGAAACAGGAAAAGTGCCCAGAAACAGGATTGTACTGGAACAGCATGGCTGGGGTGCAGCAAATTCTGAGTCACATCTTCAGTATTATTGTTGGAACGTTGACAGACTCCATAGCATTATCCAGTGTATTCCATGTTTCTTGATACCATGTGGAGTGAACTGAATCAGTTGAAGACTAGCACCTGTGATACTAGAAACTCAGGAGGCTGAGATAGACATCTACTTTGCACTTCTGTCTGAAGATGGATGCACATCAAAATGAGAATATTTGTAAACTTCAAGCTTTTATTGGTTATTTAATTGTCCACCATCATTCATGACTGAGCATGGCAAGACTGTATAGCTTAGATCTGATTGGTTGGCTGTGGGATTGTTTAGGCTGCTTCCATTATTGGACATGCAAGTAATTCTGTGTGATGTCAACATTGATGAAGATATCTCTTTTTTTAAGCATCCCTCTTGCTTCTGCCAACATGCCTACCTGCAATCTTCATTGAACCAGGGGTGATATCCCAGCTTGATGGTGTTATCACCGACTACAGACAAGGTTGCTCAATTTATCGCGGTTCCAGACAATTGACAAGCTACTGGATATGGGGGGATGAAATGGGCTCCCTTATTTGTTTGTCTTCTCCCTTAAATATTTACAACATGGTTAATTTACAAAGGATCCACTCCCTTGTGGATACTTTACTTCCAAACAAAATAAAATGTTGTTTTAAAAGGTGCCTATTTAACCAAACTTGGAGTTAACGAAAGAGGGAGTTTGTTAGATGATAAACATGAAATAAAATAATAGTGCAACACACAAATTAGAAATGAGAACGGAGTCCAAAATATAGATAAAGTTAAAGCTATATGGATCAATCCAGACGAATCATTCGTGGGGAGTTGATAGCAAAATGTTGTAATTGATTATGCATTTCGGGATTTTTGTCCTGGCAGGTTCATTGAGTTTTACTTGCTGGTTCATTTAAATTGGCTTGCTGGTTTCTAGCGCTCAGAGTAAAAGTTTTTTTCTCTTTCATTACCTAAATGGCAGGGTTGGTTAATGGATGCTCTCAAAGTTGTGGCCTTCACAGCACACAGAGTATGAATCCACTAAAATACAGGGTTGGAGCTCATTGTTACCCTTATCAAGTATATTCTTGAAAGAGGAAAAATGCAAATACATTCTCACCAAACTACTATATGTTTCTTTAAAACCCTGACACTTATTCTCCGAGATATTCACAAGGAATCACTGTTCCATTTGTAATGCATTTCTCATTTTAAAGTTCATTCCTGTAAAGTTGCCTTGGCACATCATCAAGTGTAACATTCCAGGGTGCCTCTCTCCAGACAGCCATTTGTTTGGCAAAGTAGTGCTCCTTTAAAACACTACATTGGAACTCCAAAGTTTAGTATGTCTTTATATCTGTGGTTATGACTAGTGGTCATGACCATGATAATGGTGGAATGGGGGATACCTTGCACGAGAAATTAAAGATTGTTGTTGGTGCTGCTGATGGCTCACAGTGCCTCATGGACGACAATTTTGAGTTACTAGATCTGTGCAAGTCTGCCCAATTTAGCACATTATTAGTGATATACAATGTTATGGTTAAGGTCTGTCCAGATAGGATAGGTAAAAGTCAGCCTAAAGTTGCTTTTATAGATTTATTTACTATCCTTCTCCTGGTCTCCTGAGTAAAGGAATGGTTTGTCTCCTGAAGGGCATAAAAACAATTAAGCCAAGAGGACTTTAAATTCTCCATTTCTGAGGGGAAGATCATGCTTTCCACTTGGTCATGAGAGATAAACACAAAAGCATTGTTTGTAGTGTGAGAAATTACAGATCACAACCCATCACTCAGTTAAGGGCACACTAAGTTAATGCTTTGCCAAGACAATACTCAAGACCAGACGTTTTGACAAAAAGTTACCATTAATGATATAGTACAATTAGTTGTTACACCAGGCATCACTTGCAGAGGAAATTAAGGTATTCAGAACTGATCCAGGGATCAGGGATTTGTGCTACATATAGAACATAGAACATAGAAAAGTACAGGCCCTTTGGCCCACAATGTTATGCCGAGACTTACTCTTAATGTAACATATAGTAACAACCTACGCACATCTCAACTCACTGCTATCCATGTGAAAGTCCAGCAGTCGCTGAAGTGTCCCCAAACAGGTTTACAAAATTATGAGGGGCGTGGATAGGATAAATAGACAAAGTCTTTTCCCTGGGGTCGGGGAGTCCAGAACTAGAGGGCATAGGTTTAGGGTGAGAGGGGAAAGATATAAAAGAGACCTAAGGGACAACTTTTTCACACAGAGGGTGGAACGTGTACGGAATAAGCTGCCAGAGGATGTGGTGGAGGCTGGTACAACTGCACCATTTAAGAGGCATTTGGATGGGTATATGAATAGGAAGGGTTTGGAGGGATATAGTCCAGGTGCTGGCAGGTGGGACGAGATTGGGTTAGGATATCTGGTCGGCATGGACGGGTTGGACTGAAGGGTCTGTTTCCATGCTGTAGATCTCTAGGACTCTGCTTCCACCACATCTGCTGGCAACGCATTCCATGCATTCACAACTCTGTGTAAAGAACCTACCCCTTATGTCTCCTTTATACCTTCCTCCTAATATCTTCAAACTATGACTCCTCGTACCAGTCAATCCTGCCCTGGGAAAAGTCTCTGGCTATTGATTCTATCTATTCCTCTCATTATCTTGTATACTTCGATCAGGTCTCCTCTCTTCCTCCTTCTCTCCAGAGAGAAAAGTCCGAGCTTATTCAACCTTTCTTCATAAGGCAAGCCCTCCAGTCCAGGCAGCATCCTGGTAAACCTTCTTTGCACCCTCTCCAAAGCCTCCATATCTTTCCTATACTAGGGCGATCAGAATTGGACACAATATTCCAAGTGTGGTCTCACCAGGGACTTATAGAGCTGCAGCAAAACCTCGCCGCTCCTAAACTTGATAGCTCTGTTAATGAAAGCCAAAACACCATATGCTTTCTTAACAACCCTATCCACTTCAGTAGCAACTTTGAGGGATCTATGTACTTGCACACCCAGATCCCTCTGTTCCTCCACACTGCCAAGAATCCTGTCTTTAATCCTATATTCAACACTCGAATTCGACCTTCCAAAATGCATCACTTCGTATTTATCCAGGTTGAACTCCATCTGTCATTTCTCAGCCCAGCACTGCATCCTGTCTATGTCGCGCTGCAGTCTGCAGTAGCCCTCTATACTATCGGCGACACCTCCAAATGTCATCTGCAAATTTACTAATTTACAAATTTACTAACCCACCCCTCAATCTCCTCATCCAAGTCATTTATAAAAACTAAGAGCAGAGGCCCAAGAACAGAGCCCTGCAGGACCCCACTCAACACGGTCTTCCAGCACTTTCCATCTACAACCACCCTCTGCCTTCTGTCAGCCAGCTAATTCTGAATCCAGATAGCCAAATCTCCCTGTATCCCATACTTGCTGACTTGATGAATGAGCCTACCATGGGAAACCCTATCAAATGCCTTGCTGAAATCCATATACACCACATCCACTGCTCGACCATCATTGACCTGTCTTGACACGTCCTCAAAGAACTCAATAAGATTTGAGGCATGTCCTGCCCCTCACAAAGCCATGCTGACTGCCTTTAATCACACTATGCTTTGCCAAATAGTCATAGTCATAAATCCTATCCCTCAGAATTCTTTCCACAACTGTGCTGACCACAGACGTGAGACTGACTGGTCTGTAATTGCCAGGGATTTCCCTACTACACTTCTTGAAAAGAGGAACCACATTCACCTCCTTCCAATCCTCCGGTACGATTCCCATGGAGAGTGAGGAGGCAAATATCCTCGCCAGTGGCTTAGCAACCTCCTTTCTCTCTTCCCAGAGCAGCCTAGGATAAATCTGGTCTGGCCTTGGTGACTTATCAATCTTAATGTTTTCCAAACTTTCCAACACATTAACTTCAATCTCGATCCAGTCAAGACTGTATCCCAGCTCCTCAAAGTTTTCATTCACAACAAGTTCCCTTTCCTTGGTGAAATCCTAAGCAAAACACTCATTTAGGGCTTCCCCTACTGCTCAGACTCCACGCACAAGTTCCTTCCGCTATCCCTGATCGGCCTTACCTTCTCCCTGATCATTCTCTTATTCCTCACGTATGAGTAAAACGTCTTTGGGTTCTCCCTGATCCTCTTGCCAAGCCTTTATCGTGCACCCTCCTGGCTCTCTTCAGTCCCTTTCTGAGCTCCATTCTAGCAAGCCTGTAATCCTCTAAAGCTGTGCTAGATCCTTGCTTCCTCTACCTTACGTAAGTTGCCTTCTTCCTTTTGACGAGAAGCTCCTCTGTTCTCATCATACAAGGTTCCTTAATCTTACCCCTTCTTACCTGTCTCAGAGGAACAAATTTGTGCATCACTCACAACAACTGCTCCTTAAATAGTCTCTACATGTCTGCTGAGCCCTTTCTGTGGAAGAATTGCTCCCAGTCTGTACTTCCCAACTCCTGTCTGATAGCGTCATAATTTCCTTTTCCCCAATTAAATATCTTCCCTTGGAAACTGCACCTTTCACTCACCAAGGCTATGCTAAATGTAAGGCAGTTGTGATCACTTTCACCAAAGTGCTCTCCCACCACGAGATCTGATACCTGTCCTGGCTCGTTGTCGAGCACCAAATCTAAAATGGCCTCTCCCCTTGTCAGTCTGTCTACATACTGAGTAACAAAACCCTCCTGAACGCATCTGACAAAAACAGCTCCATCCAAACCATCTGCACTTAGGAGGTTCTAGTCGATATTGGGAAAGTTGAAATCATCCATAACAACAACCCTGCTACTTCTGCACTTTTCCAGAATCTGCCCACCTATGAGTTCTTCAATCTCTCTACTGCTATTAGGTGGTCTGTAGAAAACCCTCAATGCGTTGGCTGTTCCCTTGCTATTCCTAACTTCCATCCATACTGACTCAGTAGACAAACCTTCCTCAACAACCTTCGTTTCTGTAGCTGTGATGCACTCTGATTAGCAATGCTACACCCCCCCCCCCCCCCCCCCCCCCCCGGTCTTTTTAAACATTCTAAACCCTGGAACATCAAGCAACCATTCCTGCTCCTGTGAAACCCAATTCTCCGTTATGGCCACAACATCGCAGCCCCAAGTACTAATCCATGCTCTAAGTTCGTCACTCTTATTCCAGACACTCCTTGCATTAAAGCAGACACACTTTAACCGATCCCTATGTTAGGCTGGAAAGGGGGAGGCTGTTCTTCTTGATGCAAAGGACATTAAAGTGAAATTTGACGCAAGTATACAAGATTATGATGGGTTTAGATAAGGTAGGCAAAGAAAAGTTGTAACCAGAAGCTGATGATGGAAGGAGGAGGAGGCACAGGTATGAGATTTTAATCATAAAAGAGATTAAAAGAGAAATTGTTATGGACCAGACCAAACCTCTTCTGGTAGTCTGGACCCTAACCTTCTCTTATCTGAAAAGTTAAGTACAAGGTGTTGTGTTCCAGATATAATTGATTGGTCAAACTACTCAACATTAATCAAAACATACTTTATTCATACATTATAGTTAAAATACAATAAAAAAGAAATTAGAATAACTTAATTCTTTTGGAAAACTTGAGAATAATAGATTATTTTACTACTAAATAGTAACTGTTCCAATATGGCAACATCCTATTAAAAACACCCTCAGAAAAAGGCAAGTTCAGAAAAATAGATTGTCTCATTGGCAATTCTCCAATCCAGGAAGAAAATGTCAAGAAAAAAAAACTCAGATACAGACACAGAGTAGCAGTGAGAGATATACTGCAGTTTCCAAACCTCGTTTCAAGACATGGCAGCAACTGCTACGTCCAAAAAATTAAAATTAAAAATCATGACTCTGTGGGAGCTTTCCCCTTCCATTCAGGCTGCTTCTATTGTTTCAACATTAAAAACAAATCCCAAGACCTCACAAGCCATTTACTGGATTAGATCCAAATGGTTAGCACGTCACTTCTGTCTTAAAACTGTTCTTCAAACAAGACAAAATTCACCTCCTAAAGCCAAATCACCACAATATATGGAGGAAGAACTTTTTTTAAGCAGGAACTGGTAATGACCTGGAACTCATTATCCTTGAGCATGGTGAAAGAAAAGGCTAAAAAAAAAGAGAAAAGTGCTGGAAACATTAAGTATTTTTGGAGAAAATAAGAACATTTCAGGAAAACAAGGTTTTATCAAAACTGAAGAAAGAAATGTAAGAATTTTTAAGCCAGTAGAGAGGTAGAGGAGCCGGGAAAAATAAGACAGGGCATATGATAGCAAATTGGATGGGCACTTGAAACAAAGAATCTTGCATGTCAATGGTGACAAAGCACAGAAATGAAACGGAGTGATTTGCTTTATGGAGAGTTGGTATGGACTCCATGAATGTTTTTATGACTTGGCCTGTTAAGTCTCTACAGTAATTCAGTCAGTCAAATTCACCTGATGTATTCCCACGGCCCTACAAGTTTATTTCTCTCAAGTGACCATTCAATTTCCATTTTAAAAATCATTGATTGTTTCTGCTTCCACCACACTTAGAGGTAGCAGGTTCTGGGTCATTAACATTCACTGCATTAAAAAGAAAGGCCTTATGCATGTGGCTGCTGCCCAAACCTTTGAATATTTGTCCCACAGATGGGTTCAGTTTATCTTTGTTTAATTTGTCCTCATTGCTTACATCTTTCAAATTGCCCCTCTAAAGAAAACAGCTCCAGCTTCTTCAGCCTAACCTTATCCCTGGAAACATTCTGATAAGTTTCCACTCTCTCAAGGATCTTCACATCCTGCCAATTATGATGACTATAAATGGACAAAAATGTTCAAGTTGTGGCCTAACCAGAGCTTTATAAGGGTTGGTCATAACTTCCCTGCTTTTGTACTCAACTCTTAAATTTTTTGGCCAAGTCACAGTTGTGCCAGATATTTTGGAGTGCTTGTCACTTCAAGGCCTAAAAGAGTTCTCTTGCCCCATCTTACCAAATTCACTTTATTAATCACTTTCTCCTCTGCCCCCATGTGGCATCTCACGTCAGATTTTTCACTCCATCTTACCATCAGAAGCACCATCTTCAATCTCCGAGGAGAAGTTTACGAAGGCTTCATTGAAGTATGGGCAAAGCTGCCTCCTGCACCAGCCCAGAAACTGACACTCAGGGAAACCGTTGTCAGAGACAGTGAGTGGAAGTGCAATCTGGTGAGTATCACACCAACAGCTCCATAGCTGGCTGAGGAAAAGCTGCCAGCAAGCTGACATTTTGAAGGTGGCCAGAGACTGGACACCTGTTCAACCCCAAGTAGGTGAGGATCCTGTAGTGGTGGCAATCAGGGACTTAAACCACATGCACCAGGAGGAACAGCAGCAGCAGATGGGTATTTAGGATGCAATGGCCTTCATTGCCCAGAAGCTGCACCAGTGCAGTAAATCATGCAAATGTTTATCTCCATGTACAGGTTAGTAGACGCCATGGATTGCCAGGCCCCATACACTCAGGGGCTGCTGAAAAGGCACAAACATCAGCTCTCCATCATCCCAGCCTCCAGAGTTTAGTCTCCAGAACTGAAGACACTGCAACAGAGGGACAGGGAACCTTGGCACTAGTGTAGATGCCCCCTCTTCACACAAGGAGATACAGCTGTGCCAAGAGGCATCCAGTCAAAGGTGGAACCACACACTGGCAGCTCTGAATGTTATATTCAGGATGCTGTAGAGGTGTCTGCACTCTTCAACCCCAACTTGTCTGACCACTCTGACCAATGCTGGGTGGCCATACATGCAGTATCTCCAAGGTTCCATGCATGCTGATTGCAACATTGATTTCCAGTTCCGTGCCATAAAAGAACCGCAGTGGCCCATGTAGCTGCAAGAAAGATTAGGGGAACAATGCCTCTGACCTTTGCAAGTTCAAGCTGAGGAGGGTCAACCTGCTTCTGGCAAGACAACCCTTGACATGTCTGGTATGCCCTTGGGGTTGTCCCACCAAACCTCCAGGACAAACTGCCTCTGGAAAGAGACAGAGATGTCTGTCAGTTTCTATGTATATGTTTCTTATGTTAACTTGCATTTCCTTGACAGTCTTAATTTACGTGTTAAATGCATCATCACACCAATGGTAACACTATGGCCACAGACAAGAGTCACAATGACAGTTTACTGCACCATCTGGATTCAGGGGCAAAATTATGTACACATTAGATCATGGTGACAACTTTGTCCCTCCTTATTGATCATATCTAATGCTTGGCTCCAACTGTACGCAAAGGCATAGCACTCAAAGAGTTCTCCAGCAGTGGCCGTGCCAAGGAGATGCAAAATATAGACTGGGGTGGGTCAATGCTTAGACTCTCCTGTCTGTGACTTGTACATTGCATGGGCATGTGACCCATATTCTTTCCCTTTAAAAGCTCTACTATTGGTGTTTGCATAACGCATCCCTCACAGGTCAACTCACTTACCCTGCCCACTCAATGTGGATGTAGCAATTTTCTTACTATTCCA
The DNA here is from genome assembly GCF_004010195.1 of Chiloscyllium plagiosum. Classification (NCBI taxonomy): domain Eukaryota; kingdom Metazoa; phylum Chordata; class Chondrichthyes; order Orectolobiformes; family Hemiscylliidae; genus Chiloscyllium; species Chiloscyllium plagiosum. The sequence goes on from NC_057715.1 coordinate 73,351,288, forward strand.
TATTTTCAATTTCTAGCATGGTGATAATGAGTGTCCACCTGCCAGTGGCATCCAGCTTCAGTATGTGCCACTTAGGCCTCAAATATCCACATTCCCTTCCTGGAAGCCCATCTTGTTAACCCCACAGGCTTCACACCAGTCCCCATCAAACCTGCATACATGAGCTATATTTCCCACCCAGCCCTTGGGATATACAATAACCACTCCAGATGTGATCATTTACTGCTACTCCCCTGCTTGGTACCGAGGTGATCCTGACTGTGGATGATGCCCCTCCTGCATTACCCCCTTCCTATGCTTTACTGTATCCCTCCTGGAAAATTCTGCTGACTGGGCTCCTGACTGTGGTCAATTTCCTGGACTGTATGAGATCTTACAGGACCAGGACCCTCTGACGGTTGTCTCCATGCACCTCAGGGAGGAGACTTTCAGACACAGCTACCTGCTTGCTGCACATGCCGTGTTTAACGCAAACTGTTGGCATCTGGTACAGTTGTGAGATTAATGTAGTGCACTGCCATTCTACAGGATGTGCACTTCCCGTGCAGAGGATTGTTTAACAGCAAAACAAGCTAGCTGTTTTACTTAATAGATTAATTAGCACAGCGAAGCATGAGAAAGCAAGATAAAGATGATGTGAATATGCAAGCAGGCACTAAGTGAGGGAGTATTAGAGAGCAAGTAAATATCCGAGATGTAACCTAGTCCATTTTGCAGGCTGGGGGCTTATCTCTTTGTGCAGTGTCCCCCCAGCAGCAGTTCAATACTGTTTACTGGTCTATGTTTCTACAGCACACTGCCAGTGCATATCAGAAGTGTCAGGAGGGTTTCCAGTTCACAGAAGCAATGTGCATGAAGCAGGGATGCATGCAGCTGGTGTCCATTGATCATGCAATGGGCTGTGATTTGATCATAGGCAACTTGGAGGTCATTTGGAGCAAGCAGTAAGCTGTATCCAACAGGTACACATTCTGGTTTCTTTATCAACTTTTCCTGACATCCAGTTTGTTTGGGGAGTTTGGTAAGATTGAAAACTAAATATTAAAGAGACAAATTGCAGCACTGATATGACTTTAACAAGGGTCAAGCCCCATCATTTGGCATTTTACCACAGCCTAGAGAGAATCTTGCCATGCTGCTTGTAAAATGCATAGCAGAAAAGGAGAGAGTCTCGATGTCAAAGTGAACCTTGCCAGGCATCTCATCCAATTCTGCCATATGCCACCACAGCCCACGTTGCTAGGACACCTATAAGGTTCTACCCAAAATCTTTTTATTTAGGAGGGCCAAGATCTCAGACACTTTGTTAACTATTTTCTAAAATGTTTATCAATGTTTATGCCAATGTCCAGAATCAGTGCACATAGACCCTTAGGTCGCCATATCACTAAGACAGTTCAAGTTCAGTAATTTTAAAACCTGAACACTTTCTTCTATGTCCTTTACCTACTCCCTTACCCCAGTTATGACAGTTGCTGGTCTCAGTACAGCCAACGATTTTCACCTACTTATGGTCCCCATTATCAGCTTTTCTTTTTTCTGAGCATACCATTATCCATCCCTTTGTCCTTCTAACTGTCACTCTCTGCTTCTGGATTCCATCTCTATCCATTTGCTCACTCATTCCCAGCCTGTTGTCAGCATAAATATCACCTTTTTCTAACTACTATCAGTTCTGAAGAGTCACTGGATTTAAAACGTTAACCCTGCTTTCTCTCCCCAGATGCTGCTAGACCTGCTGAGTTTTTGTTTGCATCACCTCTCAGTGATCTATACAACATTCCTTCTGTCTCTCGTCTGATCATTTTGTTAACCCTGTATGCTCCAACAGTTGATTAATATTATCCTCACTGTTTGTCAAACCTATAAAGCTTGGTATCAGCAAATTTTGAAATTTTACTCTGTACTGTGTGACGCTAAACCTAAAAATCAATGGTCTTAGCACAGAATGTTGGGAAACTCTGCTGTCCATCATCCTCCATTCTGGAAAACAATCATCCACCACTCTCACTGTTTTCTGTCTTAAGATATTTTATCCAAGCTGACATTGACCTTCCTATTCAACAAACCTCAATATCATTAACATTCTTTTGAATGCTTCCTTAAACTCCATGAAAGTAACTTGATTCTCTTCATCCAATGGAAAGGTTAGCCCATCATGATCTGCCTCAAAGACTAAGACATTTAAAGAACAGAAAGAACGTGGGTCTTTTTCAGGCCGGCAGGATGTCATGGATGATGAGCCACAGAGGTCAGAGCTGTGGCCTCAACATTTTACAATTGATATTAGTGATTTGGATGAAGAGATCAAAAATATGGTAGCTAAAATTTGCAGATGACAAAGATAAGTTGTGAAGATGATATAAGAAGCCTGCAAGAGAGATTCAATGACTGGGCAAAGATCTAGCAAATGGAGTACAATGTGGAAAATAAAATGTACAATCTTCCATCCTGATGTACAAGCAACATCATTTTCGGTTGCAAAGACCAACACAGAACACTGTTACAGCCCGCAATGAATTTTCATTACTTTTATTTTATTAATTTCGGACCGTGGGCAACAGCTTGTGTGATGAGGAAAACAGCTTTTGTTGATTCCTGAGGCCAGGCCTGTAAGTTAATTGCAGGTTAGTTCCTGCTCAAAATGTTAATGCACCATATACCCATATCACTTTGTGCCACTGAGTTCTGCAATCCCTCTCCATTTAAGTAATATTTTGCTTTTCTATTCTTCTTGCTAGTGGAAAAAAAAAATCATTCATTCATGTTATACTCTGTCTGCATTATTTATGCTCATTCATTGCTATCGAGGAGAGGGGAATTGAATTAATTTTCATAACTTACTTTTGTTTCACTTTTAAAAATAGGTATTAATGTATAACCCTGTTTGTGATGTGTCATAATCAGGATGGTAGTTGGTGACAAGTGGTGTTCCACAAGGCTCAGTGTTGGGACCACAACATTTCATTTTATACATTAACAATCTAGATGAAGGAACGGAGGACATTCGGACTAATTTTGCAGATTATACAAAGATATATAGAGGGACAGTAGTATGAAGGAGGCGGGGAGGCTGCAGAAGGATTTAGACAGGTTAGGAGAGTGGGTAAAGAAATGACAGGTGGAGTACAATGTGGGAAAGTGTGAGGTCATGCATTTTGCCAAGAAGAATAGAAGCATGGACTATTTTCTAAAAAGGGGAAAGAGTTCAGAAGTCTGAAGTGCAAAGAGATTTAGGAGTTCTAGTCTAGGAGTCTCTCGTGGTAAACTTACAGGTTGGGTCAGTAGATAGGAAGGTAAATGCAATGTTGACATTCATTTTGAGAGGACTTGAATATAAAAGCAGGGATGTACCTCTGAGGCTCTGACCACATTTGGAGCATTGTGCACGGTTTTGGGCCTCATATCTCAGGAAGGAAGTACTGCCTCTGGACCATGTTCAGATGAAGTTTACGAGAATGGTCCCAGGAATGAAAGGCTTAACATGTGGAGGAACATTTGAGGACTCTGGGTCAATCTAACTGAAAAGTTACAGAATACTGAATGGCCTGGACAGAGTGGATGATGGAAAAATGCTTCCATGGGTAGGAGAGACTAGGACCCGAGGGCATAGCCTTAGAATAATGGGAAGAGCTTCTAGAATGAGATAAAGAGAAACTTCTTTAGCTAGAGAGTGGTGAATCTATGGAATTCATTGCCACAGAAGATTGTGGAGGCCTGATCATAAAGTATATTTAAGACGGAGACTAGATAGGATCTTGATTATCAGGAGGATCAAGGGTTACAGGGAGAATGCGGGAGAATGGGGTTGAGAAACTTATCAGCCATGATTAAATGGTGTAGCAGACTCAATGGGATGAATAGCCTCATTTCTGTTCTATGTCTAATTGTCTTTATTTTTGTACAGTTGTAGAGGTCAGTCACTAAAATATTTGTAAGAGAATGCCAATATGCTTTTAACAAAAGAATAAAATGTTTATTACACAATATGGATAAAAAAAGTCACAAGCTATATCAAAAAAAAATCAACTATTGAAAATAATCTCTTTACAAACATTGAAAATAAATAAACATCACAGCTATTCACTTACAGACACAAATGTCAGAATAGCCACCCCTATAACTATACTAAAACTTCTTGCTCAGCTGACATGACTGTAAATCAGTTTCTTTTTGATACATTGTGTAACTGCACTGAAATGTATTTTTTTCACTTAGTGTCCTCAAGACTTAAGTAAACAGCGTTAAAAGATTATGCTTTTATGATGTAAATGGGTTTCTTAAACTCATGTCTTCAACAGCCTTGTAAGATGTCTTCCTCTCTGACATCCCCATAAACTTCTGCTTCAGCAGCTTTCTACCCACTGACCTCTAAGCAACTGAAAGCTTTGCCCCAGTCCTGTCTGCTGGGATTTCAACAAAAAGCATTTTTGCTGTTATGGACTTGGTGTGTGGAGAGAGGTCAAACTGACGGAATTGGTACTCCCTAGAGTTTCAAACAATGAGAGTGACCTCATTGAAACATAAAATTTGAACATGCCTGGACAGACTGGATGCAGGGATAATGTTTCCCTTGGCCAGAGCATCTAGAAGAAGGAGGACACAATCTCAAGATACAGAGCAGGCCATTTCTGACTAAGATGAGGAGAAAGGTCTTTACTCAGAGGGTGGTGAACCTTTAGCACAGAAGGCTGTTGAGGATGTGACACGGAATAATTTAAGAAAGTAACAGAGGCTTAAGTTGTCAAGGGTTATGGGGGGAGAGCAAGTGTATGACATTGAGAGAGATCAATTATTATCATGTTGAATGTTGAGACAGGCTTGCTGTAATAGCCTACTCCTGATCCTATTTTCTATGAATGTTCCTATGAATGAATCTGCTTCATCTCCCTGTCTCTGGGTTATATAACTGAAATCTCAAACAGCTTAGCAATTATATCCCCAGTTGTTTTGCTGGTCATTGAACTGAAATCACATCACTTCTTATAAATTCTTTGAATTCAATGGTCAAAATGACTTCAACCTTTAAAAAAAAGTCACAAAACTGAAAAATATTAATTTTCCCTCCAATTTAGAACCCAAGTTCTCAAATAATGATAATATAGTGTGCCTCTTCATAAATCCAATTTCAAATTATCCGCAGCAAATTATTTGGGCTATAAAAGATGGTAAGGTTAATTACTGCATTGGGGAAATGGTTTGTCACACATCTACACACATAACCAAGAAAGTGAGAAATAGAAAGGAAACAAATTACAAATTAAAGCAAAGGTATTGGAATTAATTCATGTGAATTGAACTGTCGGGTAAGTCAGTCGTACAGCACAGAAACAAACCCTTCATTCCAACTCGTCCATGCGAACCAGATATCCTTACCTAATCTAGTCCCATATCCCTCTAAATCCTTCCTATTCATATACCCTTCCAGATGCCTCTTCAATGTTATAATTGTTCCAGCCTCCACCAACTCCTCTGGCAGTTCATTCCATATACGCACCACCCTCTGCGTGAAAATGTTGCCACTTAGATCCCTTTTATATCTTTCCCCTCCCACCCTAAACTGATGCCCTCTAGTTTTGGACTCCCACAGCCCAGGGAAAGGACCTTGTCTATATATCCTATCCATGCCCCTCATGATTTTACAAACCTCTATAAAAGCCACCCCTCAGCCTCTGAAACTCCAGGAAAAGCAGCCCCAGCCTATTCAGCCTCTCCCTTTAGCTCAAACCTTCCAACCGTGGCAAAATCCTTGTCAATCTTTTACAAACCCTTTCAAGTTTCACAACATTCTTCCGATAGGAAGGAGACAGAATTGCATACGATATTCCAAAAGGGGCCTAACCAATATCCGGTACAACCACAACATGGCCTCCCAAATCCTATACTCACTGCTCTGACCAATAAAGAAAAGGATTCCAAACACCTTCTTCACTATCCTATCTACATGCAACTCCACTTTCAAGGAACTATGAGCCCGCAATCCAAGTTCGCCCCAGGACCATACCATTAAGTGTATAGCCCTGCTCCAATTTGCCTTTCCAAAATGCAGCACCTCACATTCATCTAAATTAAACTCCCCCATCTGCCATTCCTCAGCCCATTGGCCCATGTGATCAAGATTCTGATGTACTCTGAGGTAACCTTCATCGTCCACTACACCTCCAATTTTGGTGTCATCTGCAAACTTACTAACTATGCCTCCTATGTTCACATACAAATCATTTATATAAATGAAAAAAGCAGTGGATCCAGTGGTCAATCCTTGTGGCACACCATTGGTTACGTGCCTCCGATCGGAAAAACAACCCTCCACCACCACCCTCTGTCTTCTATCTTTGAGTCAGTTCTGTATCCAAATGGCTAGTTCTCCCTGTACTCCATGTGATCTAACCTTGCTAACCAATCTCCCATGAGGAATCTTGTCGAATGCCTTACTGAAATCCATATAGATCACGTCCACCACTCTCCTTATCAATCCTTTTTGTCACTTCTTCAAATAACTCAATCAAGTTTGAGAGACATGATTTCCCATCGACAAAGCTGATGCTCCCTAATCAGTCCTTGCCTTTCCAAATACATGTAAAATCTGTCCCTCGGGATTCTTTTTTACCTCTATTTCTCCAACAACTTGCCCATCATTATGTCAGGCTCACCAGTCTATAGTTCCCTGCTTTTCTTTACCACCTTTCTTAAGTAGTAATCAGTCAATGTTAGTTGAGGTTCTTTCTACGCGCAGAAGTCCCTTTCACCAAAGCGCAGAAGTCCCTTTCACCAAAGCGCAACACAATTGAGTTGCTGGTTAAGCTTTAATTGTTGCAAGCTGGGAAATAATTCACTTCACAGGTGAAACAAAGGTTTCCTTCCCAAAAATCAAACTTCTAGGAGATATTGAGATCAGGGACAGACATTTACTTTATCCTGAAGTAGCTTATGGTTTGTTGTAGTGTTATAAGCAGAATGTCAAGCGAACGTTAAAGCTGTATATGTAAAAATGGTGATTCTAACAAAGCAACAGTTTCAATCATGTGACAGGGGGTCTTCAGGTTGAAACACTCAGCTACCAAGATACCTTTATAACTCCCTCCTTTCTTAAATGAAAAGATGCTATACTTGCTATTTTTCAATTTGCTGGCACCCTTCTAGAATCTAGGAAATTTTGCAAGATGATAACCATTGCATTTATTATCTCACAGGAAGTTACATGCAGAAGGAGACCATTCATCTCATGATACTTGCTTCAGCTTTCCAATGAGTTTTGGTGCAAATATCCTGCCTTCTCCCCAATGCCCATTATTTGAATCAAGACAATCATCTCGTACCTTCTTGAATCCCTCAACCGAACCTGCCTCCACTACTCTCCACTACTACTCAGTGCATGAAGAAGCTTTTTCTCACATTACTTTTGCTGTTTTACAAATCATTTCAAATCTGTGTCCTTTTGTATTCAAACCTTTAGAGCAAGAATGGTTTCTTCCCATTTATTCAATCTAAACCATTTATAATTTTGTTTTGTATAAATTTCTATCAGATCTCCTCTTAGCCTTCTTTTCTGAAAGAACTGTCGCAAATTTATTCTGAAACTGTAGTTTCTCATCGTTGGAATAATTTTTGTGAAAATGTTCTGCACTGTTTCCAATGCATTTAGATTCTTTCAATTGTGTTGCACCCAGAACTGTACCACAGAACTCCAGCTGAGACCTAAGAGTCTTATACAAGCTGAGACTAACCCTCTTGTGTGCACCTATTAATAAATTGCAGAATATGGAATGCTGTCTCCACCTGTCTTGCCATGTTCAGTGATCTGTACACACAAACAGTAGGAACCTCTATAATTTGGCACCCCTTAAAGTATTGTACATCGTCTAGTCATATTCTTGCTACTAAAAGGCATCACTTCACATTTCTCTGACCTGCATCTAACACATTTCTGCCCACTCCACCAACTTGTCTATGTCCTTTGGAGTTGTAGATGTAGCATCCTCCTCACAGTTTATAATACTTCCAATTTTATATCATCTCTGAACTTGGAAATTGGCCCCCGCCAGCAAGAACTAGATCATTAACATACATTAGGAAAGCAAAAGTCACAATGCCCTGAGGAACCCCACTATAAATCGTCTCCGAGCGAGAAAAATATCTATTCTCTTTATTGTTCAGCCAATTTTGCATCCATATTGCTACTGTCCCTTTATTCCATCAAATAACTGTTCTCAACAGTCTTTTGTGTTACAGTGAAGTCCATATGCACCACACCAAAAGCAAGGGACAATGAGGATACTTTGTTGTTACCTCTTCAAAAACTGGAGCAAGTCAATTTAACAAGATTTCCACTATAAAAATCCATGTTGACTATTCCTTATCAATCCACCTTTTTCCATGTGACTATCAATTCTATTCTGAATAATTGTCTCTGGAAGCTTCCCCACCACCAATTTAAAAACTGATTGGTTTGTAAACCTATAAACAAGGGCATAAAGTCTGTAATTCTCCAGTCCTCTGACAACCCCATCCAACTCCCCCAACCACCACCACCACCAAAATGTCTTTGAAAGATTCAGAAAATGCCAAATGCTTCTGTAATTTTCATTCTTAATCTCCTTGGATACATTTTATCTGATCCGAATGCCTGACCCACTTTAAAGTATCTATTGTCTTCCTAATACTTCCTTCTTATCAATTATGAACTCTTAGAACCTATGTCCTTGGTAAAAACAGATGCAAACTATCAGACTTCAGCCATGTCTGTTGCCTCCATGTGTAAATTTCCTTTTTGATCCATATGCAACTCTACTATTCCTGCTACCATCTTTTTCCTATTAGAGTGCCTATGGAAGACTTTGAGATTCTTGATTATGTTGGCCACTAATTGTTTCTTTTATCCTCTTTGTTCACCTCCCATTTGAACCTTCTGTATTCTGTTTGGTTCTTGGCTGGGTTTTCTGCTTGATAGTTGTCTGTGCACTCTTTCTTCTTTAACTTAAGTTTCTATCAGTTTCTTCATCCAGACATTCCAGACTGGTATTCTCTTTTGAGGTATTGTACCTGAACAATCTCCTCTTCGAAGGTAACCTATTGTTTTGCTACAGGTTTTCTTAGCAACCTCTTTTCCAGGAGAAAGAGAGAACTGCCAATGCTGAAGAACAAAGTCGAGACTTGTGGTGCCGCAAAGGCACAGCAGGTCAGGCAGCATCTGAGGAGCAGGAGAATTGACATGTCGGGCATAAGCCCTTCATCAGGAATTCTGACCCACATCTTTTAATTCCTCAGATATAGACATCCAGACCTGGGGAGTTGTCAGTCTTTAGGTTACAAAAGTTTTCCCAGCACCTGTTCCACTTCTTATGATTGTTTTAGGTTAAGTCTCCATATCACCTCTGGATTTTTAAATCTTTTAGTTTTCCAAGTTTTCCACCATGAAAATCGACAAAATACCTCTTGAAAGCTGAAAATGTGTTGCTGGAAAAGCGCAGCAGGTCAGGGAGCATCCAAGGAACAGGAGAATCGACGTTTTGGGCATAAGCCCTTCTTCAGAAAGCCCTCTTGAAAGCATCCAGTATTTCTTTGCTTTCCATCATTAATCCCTAAATCACCCTCTCCAGAGTACCAACACAAGCTTTAGTTATTACGCTTTTTCACATACAGTTTTTCATATTACAAGAAAGAGTTTCTACTATCTACCTTTCTCTCACTTGGTTTTATATCTCTTTATTATATTTTTGTCATTCTTTGCTGGTTTTTAGAAAAGTCTGTCCAATTCTCTGATCTACCACTAATCTTTAAAGTTTTATAATTTTTTATCAACTTATTTTTCTCACCAATATGAGAAGTCCAATGTGATCCTCAACAAGCACCATCAGTCCAGAGTTGCTCTGTATAATGATTGACATTTACCCTGAACATGTCAGAGAATGAGAATTGGTATCTCATTTTATGTACAGGGACCTGGGAGTCCTGGTGGATGGGGTAATGCAGAAGTAGGGCAACCTCTTTTCCAGGACGAGCAGCAGAGACCACACACTAGTCCCTATCTGTCCTGAGGCAAGGTTTCCACCCAGTAGGACAGTATTAGACATCTGTAGGAATGCCCAGCAGTGTAGGAAGGTCGATGACTTGCTCCATTTCACAAGGGTAAGAGCTACCACCTTATCTCTGTACAGCACCCACCTGCCAAGGTTTATGCAGGTTGCTGTTAACAAACAATAATCCCACCTGATAGACATCTCTCACAGCATAGCACAATTCTTAAAGTTGATACCCAGAAATCATTTGGAAAATGCAGCTTGTTTCTTCTGATGTTGGGACAGGCCTTGCTGGCTATCTCACATGATTCTTCCAAATTTCTCATGATAGCTTGTGTTATTCAAGCCCCAGAAGACTCTGCCCTGATAAACTGTCCCAAAAACACAATGAACTCATTTTCTAAGCCTTTTTTGCCAATCTGATACTCTCAATTTATATGTCGATTAAAGTCACCATGATTAATGCAGTATATTTCATACCCTATTTGTTGCTTCTTGTATGCTTTATCTGACACTGTGACTACAGTAGGAACAAAGCCTTTAAACTACTCCCATAAGTAAACTTTACTATTTCTGATCTCTACGCAAATGGATTCTGTATCTTAATCATTCAGTGTGAAATGGTATGCTCAAATTAATGAAACTGCCCTGTCACTTTTTCCAAGCGTCGTATCATTCTGAGGTGTCAAAAATGCCCTCCATGTTTACACCCAGCATTGGCCATCTTTCAACGACGTCTCATACATATTTATCTCAATCTCTACAACAATTAGTTCTTTTTATTCCAAACACTGCATGCATTCTAGTACAGAATCTGAAACTCTGCTTTAAAACAAAAAAGGATACTCTTGCAATGTCTGGCCTAATCTGCACTCAGAACGTTTGTGTGTACCTTCCTGTCACACCGAGGTAACCATTACTCAAACTGCTACCCTGCTGTATTTATTACCTCGTTGTTTCGCTTTGCTTCTATCACATCTCTCCTCACTTGATGCCTTCCCCCCACTATCCTGTTTAAAACCCTCTGTACTGCCCTAATTACACAATTTGCCAGAACACTGGTCCCAGCATAGTTCAGATGTAGGCCATCCCAATGGAACAGTTCCCACTTTCCCCAATACTGGTATCTGCATCCAATGACACAAAACCCATTTCTCTGGCATCAACCTTTGAGCCATGTGTTCATCTCATTATTCTTGTTTGCCCTACACCAATTTCCTGTGGCTCAGGTTAGCAGAGGTTACCAGCTTTGAGGTTTTGCTTTATAATTTAGCCTCTAGCTAGACAATCTCTAAACAAAACCTCTTTTTAATCCTATCTATAATGTTGGTACCTATGCTGACCAACACAACTGACTCTCCACATCCCACTGCAAGATCCTCTCCAGTCCAAAGAAGATGTCACAAACCCTGGCACCTTACAGGCAATACACAAGCTGTACAGTTGCTTTGAGCTACTGAGAATGGTCTCTATTCTATGAAGTATAGGATAATATTCTATTATTTTCTACCACCACCATTCCTATTTATCCCCTTCCCCCTCACCACTTTCAGGCTTCCTGTGCAATGGTGCGCTGGCCAATTAACACATTAATATCACAGCCCCACTACCATCCAAACAAGATAAAATGCCCTCAAAATTGTTGGACAATCGACACTCCTGCCTTCTGGGTTCCCTTGCAATCACACTCTCCTGTGCCTGATCATAGAATGGAACTGGGTAGGCTATCTGACTCATTGAGCCTGCTCTGCCATTTCCCATGGTCATGGCTGATCATCCAGCTCAGTTCCTAGTTCCTGATTTCTCCTCTTACTCTTTGATCCCCTTACCCTGAAGAACGGTATTTATCTCCTTCTTGAAAACATTCAATCTTTTGACCTCAATCACCATCTATAACAGAGGATTCCACAAGTTCACTATTGTGTGTCTTTTGTGTTCTCTCTGTGTGTATTTTCCTCTGTCCTGACTGGCCTAACCCATATCCGTACTGGGATCCCTGGTTCTGGGCTCCCCAGTCATTGAATATCCTGCCTGCATTTATCCAATCTAATCCGGTTAGAACTTTATAGAGTTCTGAGAGATACCCTGCATTCTTATGGACTCCAGTGGATAATGTCCTAACTTTAGCCCATCACTGGCCAAATAAGATGATTTTATCTCAAGAGATGTGACCTCCTTGTGGAGCAAAGTGACCAAGTAACTTCGCCCTCACCAACATGCTGCAGTGACGGAGCTCAGCTTCCAGCTCAATGTTCGAGCTGAAGCTTCTAAGGTTGCCCACATTTATCCTAAATCACATGAACATCCAGGGACTCTTCATACTGTAATTACAGCACCTGCCTTGACTTCTTTGTCTTAACTAATCATTTTAAAATATTTAGGTCTACTGCTCATTAATTACTATGCTAAATGCAACTTAGAAGGATGTTTATCCATAAAATATTTAAAACTTACATATTCTGAATTCTAGCTATTCACAGTGCTCAAGAGCAGTCAAAAGCCAAAATAAAACAAAGAACTACTGATAAAAACTGAAAATAAAAACTGAAAAAAAAACTGAGAATGTTTTATATCAGAAACAAAAGCAGAAATTGCTGGTAAAGCTGAGCAGCTCTGGCAGCATCGATGAAGAAAAATAGAATGAATATTTCGGGTCCAGTCTCCCTTCCTGAGGGGCTCTGAGGAAGGGTCACATGGACCAGAAACATTTAACTATATTTCTCTTTACAGATGCTGCCAGAATTGCTGAGCTTTATTGCTGGAAAAGAACTGCTGGAAAAAATTGCTGGAAAAGAACTACAGATGCTGGAAAACTGAAACAAACAAAAACTGAAACTGCTGGGAGAAACTCAGCAGGTCTGACAGCATCTGCAGAGAGGAAAACCGAGTTAATGTTTCGAGTCCTGTGACGCTTCACTAGAATTACGAACTAGACTTAGATCCACTCTTTGCCCTTTCAAATTATTTGTAAGATTATCATCATTGCAATGCAGAGGTGATTTTACTCAGAGCATTAATTAATCCTGTCAAAATTTTGGGTAACCTCAAGTTTACAGAGCATTTAATGTGGTAGACCAGCCAAGAGTGCTTTGGAATAGTCAAGTCTTGAATAAATAAAGGCATGAAGCTTTCATCAGATGATCTGAGACAGACACTAATCGGACAATATGAAAGTTGACACCCTTAATGATGGTATGAATAGGTCAGAAGCTTATATCTGGATGGATTGAGACACAAAACATTCTTAACAGCCTGGCCTAGAACATAGACCTGTACATAGGAATGGGCCCTATGGCCCATGATGTTGTGCCGAACATGACTACAAGTTAAAATAATCCCTTCTGCCAGCCCCCTCATTCCTTGCATATCCATGTGTTTATCTAAAAGTCTTTTAAATGTCCCTATTGTATTTGCCTCCACTACCATCCCGAGCAGTGCATTCCACACTCCTATCGCTCTCTGCATATAAAACTTTCTCCCTCTCATCTTAAATGCATACTCCCGACTTTTAGACATTTCAACTCTGGGAAAAAGATTCTGACTCAACCCTATTTATGTATCTCATAATTTTACAGACTTTTATCAGGTCTTCCCTCAGCCTCCACCATTGCAGGGAAAACAACCTGAGTTTTTCTAGCCTCTCCATATAGTCCATACCCTCTAATTCAGGCAGCGCCCTGGTAAACCTCTTCTGAACCCTTTCCAAAGTCTCCAGATCCTTTCTGTAATGTGGTGACCAGAATTGAACACAATACTCGAAGTGTGGCCTAATAAAGGCTAATACAGCTGCAACATGACATCCTCAATCTTATACTCTCATTTTCCAACTAATAAAGGCAAGTATGCCATATACCTTCTTCACCACCCTATTTATTTGCGTGGTCACTTTCAAGAAGCTATGGACTTGAACCACAAATCTCCCTTTGTACATCAGTGCTATTCAGGGTCCTGCCATTAACTGTATTCTTTTCCTTAACATTTGCTCTACCAAAGTGTAGCACCTCACACTTCAACGGATTAAACTCCATCTGCCATTTCTCCACCCATATCTACAAGTGATCTATATCCCACTGTATCCTTTAACAACCTTCTATATTATCCAAAACTCCACCGACCTTTGTACCGTCTGCAAACCTACTAACCCATCCATCTACATTTTCATCCAAGTCATTTATATATAGCACAAACAAGAGAGGTCCCAATATGGATCCCTGAAGAACGCTATTAATCATGGACCCCAAGCCTGAAAAACCAATCTTCCACCACTACCCTCTGCCTATTATGGGCAAGCCAATTCTGAATCCACAGAGCCAAGTCACCATGAATCCCATGCATCTTAATCTTCTGGATGAGCCTACCATGAGTGACCTTTTCGAATGCCTTACGAAAATCCACGTAGACAAAATCCACTGTTCTACACTTATCAATCATCTTTGTCACCTCCTTGAAAAATGCAATCAGTTCAGTAAGACATGACCTGCCCTGCACAAAGGCATTGTAATGAGGCTATGTTTTTCTAAATGCATGTAAATCCTATCCTATGAATTCTCTCCAATAACTTCCCAACCATTGATGTAAGATTCTACAGTTTTCTGGATTATCCCTATCTCTCCTCTTGAATAGAAGAACAATATTAGCTACTCGCCAGTCCTCTGGAACTTCTCCAGTGGCTAATGACAATACAAAGATCTTGGTCAAGGCCACAGCAATCTCCTTTCTTGTCTCACTCAATAACTTGGTTTAGATACTATCAGGCCCTGGGGACATATCCACCTTCATGCTCTTCAAGAGACCCAATGCCACTTCTCTCTTGATCTCAAAGTGCCCCAGCATATTTGCATGCTCCACACAAATCTCATGATGCTCCATATACTTCTCCTGGGTGAAAACTGGCTTAAATTCAGACTATTTCAAGGAAGACAAATTAAGTTGGGAACCAAGGTACAGGATTTGTTTTTGACCAAAACAATGGCTAGAATGTTCCCAATATTTAACTGGTAGAAATTTTCTAGGCAAAGGGGGGGACAGCAGATGCTGGAAATCAGAGTGGTGCTGGAAAAGCACAGCAGGTCAGGCAGCATCTGAGGAGCAGGAAAATCAACGTTTCGGGCAAAAGCCCTTCATCAGTAGAAATTTTCGCTCATCCAGTTTTCAACATCAGATAATTTACTAATAGCAGAGTCAAGAGATGTGATGAAGTAAAAATTATTGTCACTGGTTACATATGAAAACAACACTGTGCCTTCTAAGGATGGTTAGCCTGGCTTTTCAATGTAATATGTAATTGTTTCATTACTAACTTAGAATTAGATTATTTAATTTGTGACAATTGATCTTCTTCTATTTTGACCAATTAGCAGAGAGATGGTAAAGTGTGAAATTGTTGATGACTGCAATAAGGGGATTGCAGTTTTTGTCATCATACTTAATTAAGTGAGCTTATTCCGGGCAGCCCAGATACAAAGGGGTTATTTGGTTGCCTATTCTCTTCCCCTCTCTGCTTGTGCTCTTCTCCTGAGCTGCAGTGATAAGGGCTGTCTCTATATGATGGCAAGGATGTAAAGGGGGCAGCAGACCACCACAAATTTTGACACTTCTGCCAAGTACTGCAGGACTGCTCCGGAGTGATCTAGATAGAAATCAATAATCTTTTATTGTAAGATGAGAGTTAAAATGGCTTTCATTGTCTGCAAGCTGCAGAAATAGTACCAGGTCCATTAACAATTTGGTAAGCAGATTGCTCGTCACCGAGGAGGCATCTTTTGGTTGGTCATGGTGACTCAAAAGCAGCTGGCCCAGCTGACTGCCAAGAGTAAAGGCATCATAATTGCTGCCAAGCTACTAATTTTTAGAGTTATAGACAGAGTCATATAACATAGTAACAAGCCCTTTCACCCACTATGTCCAAATAGAACAACAAACATCAAACTACACTAATCCCATTTAGGTGCATTTGGTCCATAGCCTACTGTGCTCTGGCATTTTAAGTGCTCATCAAGATGCTTATTAAAATGTTGCATGAGTATTTGCCTCCACTACATTCTCAAGCAGCACGTTCCATATATCTATCACACCATGGATGAAATAAATTATCTCCTCTAAACCTTAAACTTATACCCTCTGATTTTAGACATGTCTGCCATGGGGAAGAGATTCTCAGGATCTACTTTGTCTACACCTGTCATAATTTTTTACCAGATCCACTTCTCAGTCTCCTCTGTCCAAAGGGAAAACAAACCTAGCCTATCTCCTCATAACTAATACCTTTTATCCCAGATAATACTCTGATGAATCTCTTCTGCATCCTCTCAATTACATCCTTCCAATAGTGTGGTGACCAGAATTGCACATTGATTAGGCCACAGGTGAAATACTATGTTTTATGAAGTTGACATAAAACAATATTCTACATCATAGCTAATGAGGGCAAACATCCCATGTGCCTTCTTCATTACCAGTGCTGTGCTGACAACTTCAGGGATCTGTGGACATTTACACCAAGGTCCCTTTGTTCTTCAGTACTCCCTAGGGACCTATCTTTTATTGTGTAAGTCCTCTCCTTATTAGATCTCCCAAAATGCATCATCTCGCATTTATCAGGATTAAACTCCATCTGCCATTGCTCTGCCCAATTTACCAGCCTGATCAATATCAAACTATAACCGGAGACCATCATCCTTAGTATCAACAACACTGCCAATTTTCATGTCATCTGCAAACATTATACTTTCTACATTCACATCCAAGTCATGATCAGAAAGGGTCCCAGCACCAAACGCTGTGGTACACCATTGGTCAAGACTTCCAAATACATAAAAAGCTCTCCATCATCACTCGTTGCTTCCTGTTTGTTAGCCAAGTTTGGATCCAGTTTGCCAACTTGCCTTGGATCCATGGGCTTTTACCTTCTGGATCAGCCTTCTATGTATAACATTGTCAAAGACTTTACTGAAGATCATGTAAATCACATCAATTGCCACCATCCTCATCAATATATTTAGTCACTTTTCAAAAATCTCAATTAATCAGACAGGATCTCCTTGTAACAAATCCACACTGGGTATGTGAGTACCTTTGTATGCCTGTTAAAAACGTCGAATACCTCCTTATTATTAATCTTAAATGTGTCCTAGAATCTCACCATTCCAAGTGAAACCCCTGGCTACAATATCATTCCCCTCTGTGAATACAATATATAGTATTCATTTAAGACCTCACCCACGTACATTGGTTCCATACACAGGTTGCCTGTTTAGTCTCTTATAGGTCCCACCCTTTCTCTGGTAATCCCCTTACTCTTAATATACTTATAAAAAGCCTTGTTTTTTTTCCTTGATTTCACCTGCTAAAGATATTTTATGACCCCTCTTTGTCCTTCTAATTCCTTTAAGCAACATCCTACACTCTATATTTTTGAAGGGCCTTTCCTGTTTTTAATGCATTGTGCATGACAGATGCTTCACAACACTCTCCACATCCCTTGCCATCCAGGATTCCCTGCACCTGCTGCCCTTGGCCTTTACTCTTAAAGGATCATGCTTGTCCTGAAGCTCATTATAATAGTTTTAAAAGAATTCCATTTTCCAAATGTGCCTGCAAGTAACTGCTCCCAGTCTATTGATCTGCTTGCGTTCGCACACTGTCCAGAGCAGTGAAACCTCTCTCAGTTCTGTCATAGGGCATAAATCATGTGACTACCTTAAAGCAATGGGCATGCAATGAACAACATCTACACCACAGGAAACCCGAAATTCAAGCTGCATGTTTGCTCTATCTACTTCTCCCTGGCAAGAATCAATTATCATAGAGTCTTGTTGAAATGAGAGTGGCAAATGCCCTACGCAAAAATGAAAATCAAAGTGCAAGGTTTTTTTTGTTATTTCATGTCTTCAGCATCTTCAGTTTTTTTGTTTTATTATGTGAGAAATTGTCTCCAGTTTCAGTCTGGAAGGAGCTAAATGAAAAAATGTTCAAGGTTCACAAGCTAAAACAATTCAGTATAAGCTCACTGTGGTTGCAACAGGAAGTAGATTTCTGTGAAGACATTGCACAGAAGTCTTTTTTATCCACCTCCTTGCTCCTCTTCCATCTTCCAGCAGCTTGTCCTTCACTGTCAAGCCTCTGTCCATTGTTCAAGTCATGCTGCCCTCTAAGGGGATTATGTAGTAGTGCACCCAAAAATGGAAGCAACTGGTTTGTGCAGAAGTTTTGAAGTCCAACAAAAAATCCTTAATGACTGTCTCTCCACTCTTATGCATGTGCATGTTTGCAATTTTAAACTACTATAGATTCTACATTGACTTGATTCTATCTAAGTAAACAGCTTCTTGAAACCAAAAAGCAACTAACCTATAAAGCAGCTTATGATCCTTTTAATTAATCCCAATGGGGTCGCATTTTCTTCTGCTGAAGATAGTTCAGCTGTGCAAGGTTCAGTGGGGTTGAGAACAGGGAAATGTTGTTTCTAAGTTGCAGCACTCCCTCAGGAAATTCACTACATGCACACTAACACCCTCACTAAGATGGTGTCCGGTCATAACCACCCCAAAAATTTACAGTATTTCCATGTTATAGACACCAGTTTGGACATCAAAAAGCAGAACTTGCTGGAAAGGCTCAGCAGGTCTGGCAGCTGCTGTGAACAGAAATCAGTTAATGTTTCAGGTCAGGTGACCCTGCTTCAGAACTGATGGTAGCTAGGAAAATTTTTTAATGCAGGACATAGGGTAGGGGTAAGGAGTAAATGATAGGTAGATATAGAGCCTAAAAGAGTGGGAAGAACAGTTGGACGAACAATGGAGTGGATAACAGTCAGCCTAGCAGAATGACTAGCTACTCGGGGACTATTCATAGCTAACAATGGGTGGTATGTTTCGTGACTGTAACCAGCCAGGTGGACTGCATAGAACATGAGTTCCCTGATTGGACCAGATTAACAGCCCCAATCAAGGAGCCCTGGCTAACAATAAGAATAGGAGTTTTAGACATCTTGTTCACTCAGTTGGCTCTGAGGGAGCAGGATCAGTGTCAAGCACTCTCCACATGTAATTAAAGAATGATTAGTGACAGGATACCAGCCTCTGTGGAGTTATTTCAGTGTATAATAGAAGACCATATGATAACAAGGTCTGATGTGTGGGGATTGGGATAAGGACATGGAAGAAGGTCCCTCAAGTCTCCTAAAATCTTGAACTTGATATGGAATCCAGAAGGCAGTAGAGTTCCCAAGTGGAAAATGAGGTGCTATTCCTCCAGTTTATGCTGAGCTTCGCTGGAGCATTGTAGCTAGGAATCCTGAGACAGAGATATTGGCCATTGAAGTAGTAGGCAACAGGAAATTCACAATTCTTTTTTGCAAACAGAATGTAGATGTTCTGCAAAGCAGTCATTCAATCCACGCTTTGTTTCCCCAATGCAGAGGAGACCACATTGTGAGCCGTGAATGCAGTAGAGTAGATTGAATGAAGTGCAGGTAAAACTCAGTTTCACCTGAAAGGTATGTTTGTGCCCTTGGATACTGAGAAAGGAGCAAGTAAAAGGAAGTACAGCAGGTGTAGCACCTCCTGTGTTTACAGGGGAAGGTGCTATGGGGCTCTGAGGTTGGGTGGGTGAGTGGTTGTTAGGAGCCAATATGGAGTGGACCAGAAGGAACAGTCCCTGTGGAAGGCTGACAAGAGGGGGGAGGGAAATGTATCTGGTGGTGGCAGAAATGTCAGCCAATGATCCTGTGGATGTGGATATTGATGTTGGTGAGATGGTAGGCAAGGACAAAGTGGACCTTATTGCTGTTGTGGGAGGGAAGAGGGAAGGTGAGGGCTGACGTGAGGGAGATGGGTTGGACGCAGCTGAGGGCCCTGTCAACTATGATGCTGGGGAATCCTTAGTTGGTGAAGAAAATGGACATTGGAGGTCACCTTGTCAAAGTTGGTGTGATCAGAATTTTTGCAATGGAGACAAAGAAACTGTGGAAATGGAATACAGGAGCAGGGTGTGAGGATGGTATAGTCAAGGTAAATTTGCAAGGCACTTGTTTTGTAGTGGATATTGGCGGCCAGCCTATCCCCAAAAATGGAAACAGATGTCAAAGGGAGGGGAGGAGTCAGAAATAGACAAAGTGAAGATGAGAGCAGGGTGGAAACTGGAAATGAAGCTAATAAAATTTTCCAATTCCAAATGAGAGATGGAAGCAGCACCAAAAGGATTCTGGGTAATCCAAGAAAGAGGATGGGAAACATTTCTGGCTGTTCCTTTTTTGAGGTATTTTAGATGCTGGAGGTGATTTCCTCAAATTCCAGGAGCAGTAATTACTGTTTTATATGCTGTTGCATTGTTTTGGAACTTTGGAAAAAGAAAGTAATAAAAACAGCAGTTTTAAAAGGGAGAAGAACAGATAAAGGAAGTACATGGTGAGGTCAGTGCAGGAGAGAGAGAGAAAGAAACTGACACCATAGTGTACCTGCACAGTTACTGCCTTTGCTGTTTGAATTCATGTATCGCTGGACATCAGAATGTGTCTGGGAAAATTAACAAACAGTGAAATTCACAACTGATCTTGGAGGAACTGTTGGGCAAAGTTTACAGCACAGAATTAGATAAGTTAATCGTTGTTTTAAGTGTGGCCTACAGATAATCTGCAGTAGTGAGTAGAGTGGGTTCTATCTTGATTGTATGTTTTTGGAGATATGTCTCTTGATTAAACTTAAAACATAAGCCATAACTATTAATAACTGGGGCAAAGTTTTGTTGTGGAATAAGATGGTGTTATGTTCTGGGTCCATAGATTGTGATGGAGCAAATACAGTCTGTAGTAGAGTGATATGCGCTTCTTATCAGATGTGGGAGTTTAAAGAGAGCTGAAGGGTTACTGCGGATTATATCTGCAATAAATACTGTTGGTTGCGAATCTTATCAGACCGAATGGATCAGTTGGAGAGACAATTAGAAGCAATGAGGAATTTGCAACAGCAACAGTATGTGATGGATGGCAGTTATAGGAAGGGGAGGAAGTCTCAGATACAGTCACATAGACGGGTTAACTTTAGGAAAGGTAAGAGAGGTATGCAGAGAGTGCAGGAGCCTTCTGTGGCTATCCCCATTTCAAACAAGTATGTTTTTTTTGGAAAATGGAGAGGGTGATGGATTCTCAGGGGAATGTAGCACAAACAACCACATCTCTGGTACTGAGATTGGGTGTAATGCAATGAGGGGTACATTGGGTTTCAAGAGATAAATTGTGTTAGGGGACTCTCTAATCTGAGGTACAGACAGACGTTTCTATGGCCAGCAGCAAAAAATCAGAATGGACCCAAGGAGATAATGAGGAAAGAGATCAATTTGAAACTGGTACAGTTGAGAACAGAAGTGAGTGAAACAGTCAGGGCAGGCAAGGACAAGGTAGGACTAATAAATTAAACTGCATTTATTTCAATGCAAGGGGCCTAACAGGGAAGGCAGATAAACTCAGGGCATGGTTAGGAACATGGAACTGGGATATCATAACAATTACAGAAACATGGCTTAGGGATGGGTAGGACTGGCAGCTTAATGTTCCAAGATACAAATGCTACAGTAACGATAGAAAGGGAGGCAAGAGAGGAGGGGAAGTGGCGTTTTTGATAAGGGATAGCATAACAGCTGTGCTGAGGGAAGATATTCCTGGAAATATATCCGGGCAAGTTATTTGGATAGAACTGAGAAATAAGAAAGGGATGATCACCTTATTGGGATTGATTTATAGACCCCCTAATAGTCAGAGGGAAATTGAGAAACAAACATGTAAGGAGATCTCAGTTATCTGTAAGAATAATAGGGAGGTTATGGGAGGGGATTTTAACTTTCCAAACATAAATGGGACTGCCATAGTGTTAAGGGTTTAGATGGAGACGAAATTGTTAAATGTGTACAAGACAATTTTCTGCTTCAGTATGTGGATGTACATACTAGAGAAGGTTCAAAACTTGACCTACTCTTGGGAAGTAAGGCAGTGCAGGTGACTGAGGTGTCAGTGGGGGACCACTTTGGGGCCAGCGACCATAATTCTATTCATTTTAAAATAGTGATGGAAAAGGATGGACCAGATCTAAAAGTTGAAGTTCTATATTGGAGAAAGAGTATACTTAAGAGGGAAATCAGGAGGGCAAAAAAGGGACTTGAGATAGTTTTGGCAAATAGAATTAAAGAGAACCCAAAGGGTTTTTACAAATACATTAAGAACAAAACGGTAACTAGGGAGAGAATACAGCTTCTCAAAGATCAGCAAGGCAGTCTTTGTGTGAAGCCGCAGAAAATGGGGTGGGGATACTAAATGAGTATTTTGCATCAGTATTTACTGTGGAAAAGGATATGGAAGTTATAGAATATAGGGAAATAGATGGTGACGCCTTCCAAAATGTCCATATTACAGAGGAGGAAGTGCTGGATATCTTGAAATGAATAAAGGCAGATAAATCCCCAGGACCTGATCAGGTGTACCCTAGAACTCTCTGGGAAGCTAGAGAAGTGATTGCTGCACCTCTTGCTGAGATATTTGTATCACCGATAGTTACAGATGAGGTGCTGGAAGACTGGAGGTTGGCTAACGTGGTGCTACTGTTTAAGAAAGGTAGTAAGGACAAGCCAGGTGACTATAGACCAATGGGCCTGACGTCGGTGGTGGGTAACTTGTTGGAGGGAATCCTGAGGGGCTGGATGTGCATGTATTTGAAAAGGCAAGGACTGATTAGGGATAGTCAACATGGCTTTTTGCAAGGGAAATCATGTCTCACAAACTTGATTGAGTTTTTTGAAGTAGTAACAAAGAGGATTGATGAGGACAGAATGGTAGATGTGATTTATATGGACTTCAGTAAGACATTTGACAAGGTCCCCATGAGAGACTGGTTAGCAAGGTTAGATCTCATGGAATAAAAGGAGAACTAGCCTTTTGGATACAAAATTGGCTCAAAGGTAGAAGACAGAGGGTGATGGTGGAGAGTTGTTTTTCAGACTTGAAGCCTGTGACTAGTGGAGTGCCACAAGGGTCGGTGCTGGGTCCACTATTTTTTGTTACGTACATAAATGATTTGGATGCGAGCATAACAGGTACAGTAAGTAAGTTTGCAGATGACACCTAAATGGGAGGTGTAGTGGACAGCAAAGAGGGTTACCTCAGATTACAACAGGATCTTGATCAGATGGGCCGAGAAGTGACAAATGGAGTTTAACTCAGATAAATGTGAAGTGCTGCATTTTGGGTAAGCTAATCTTAGCAGGACTTATACACTTAATGATAAGGTCCTAGGGAGTGTTGCTGAACAAAGAGACCTTGGAGTGCAGGTTCATAGCTCCTTGAAAGTGGAGTCGCAGGTAGATAGGATAATGAAGAAGGCATTTGATATGCTTTC
This sequence comes from Chiloscyllium plagiosum, assembly GCF_004010195.1. NCBI lineage: Eukaryota > Metazoa > Chordata > Chondrichthyes > Orectolobiformes > Hemiscylliidae > Chiloscyllium > Chiloscyllium plagiosum. Next base: position 73,374,689 of record NC_057715.1, read on the forward strand.
CTTTATTGGTCAGAGTATTGAGTACAGGAGTTGGGAGGTCATGTTGCAGCTGTACAGGACATTGGTTAGGCTACTGTTGGAATATTGCGTGCAATTCTCATCTCCTTCCTATCGGAAAGATGTTGTGAAATTTGAAAGGGTTCAGAAAAGATTCACAAGGTGTTATCAGGGTTGGAGGATTTGAGCTATAGGGAGAGGCTGAACAGGCTGTTGCTGTTTTCCCTGGAGTGTCGGAGGCTGAGGGGTGACCTTATAGAGGTTTACAAAATTATGAGGGGCATGGATAGGATAAATAGACAAAGTCTTTTCCCCGGGGTCAGGGAGTCCAGAACGAGAGGGTATAATTTTAGGGTGAGAGGGGAAAGATATAAGTGAGACCTAAGGGGCAACTTTTTCACACAGAGGATGGTATGTGTATAGAATGAACTGCCAGAGGAAGTGGTGGAGGCTGGTACAATTGTAACATTTAAAAGGCATATGGATGAGTGTATGAATAGGAAGGGTTTGGAGGGATATGGGCTGGGTGCTGGCAGGTGGGACTAGATTGGGTTGGGATATCTGGTCGGCATGGACGGGTTGGAACAAAGGGTCTATTTCCATGCTGTATATCTCTATGACTCTATGATGTCATCAATGTCTCTGAGAAAGAATTGTGGATAGGGGCCAGAATAGGACTGGAATAAGGAATGTTCCATGTACCTCATGAAAGAGAGACAGGCGTAACTGGGGCACAATCAATTACCCAGGGCCACAACTTTGACCTGAAGGTAATGAGAGGAGTTTAGAGAGCAGCTGCAGTGTGCTCTGTTGACAGCCATTGTTCAGCATACAACATCCTCACTTCTAGGTCAGAGGTTGAGGGGTTCAAATCCCATTCCCCTGAGTTAAGCACAAAGCCAATGCTTGACATTGCAGCACAGTCTCAAGGGATGTCTGTACTGGTGTAGGGGCTGTATTTCATAAAGATATTAAGGGTTCAGGCAAATAGTGACTAACAAACCAAAAGGAATTCATTTGATTCAGAATGCTTTAGGAACTCCTGCAGTCATGAAAAGTGCGGAAAAAAGATAGGAACTTTTTTACAGCAACAGATACTACCTGTAATTAAGTAAGTTATATACATATGTAACTTACCTACTTATCAATCTGAGCTACAAATCTTCTGAAAAAAATCACTAGATACCACCAATCTTAATTTCACACCAGGTCATTATATATCTGAAATGTGCGTTAGAGGGAGGTTATATTTTGGAAACAGTACATTCAATGGACCTGGCATTTCCTGCCCTGACAGTAATCAGCACAGTAAAAATGGCTCAGCTAATTGCCTGTCCTCCATCGCTGCACATAAATACTCCAACCCTCAGACTGGCCAGTTGCTCTCTCAGACAGGACTTCCTACCAGCTTGAGATGAAAGTCCTACTCTGAAACAAGAAGCTGCTCCCAGAGTTAGAATTCCTGCAGAGCAGGCAGGAGACCGATTTACAATTTCAGTCGGATGGGTGGGAAATACACCCCATAAAATCCAAACCCTTATCTAGACTCTTTTCACAGCTGTTGCCTGATCTGTTAAATGTTTGCAGCATTTTCTATTTTGATTTCAGATTTCCTGCCAACTCAGTATGTTTCTTTAGGTATATCACATCACAAATTTCAAAAACCACAACATTTTAAATTCAAAAGAATGCACACCTGTGTTTGAATGTTTCACATTTGGGACTAAAGATCAAAAAAAGATTAATAAAAAACTGTAATAACATATGTTTAGTTTCAAGTACTTCAAAATCTGCCTACAAATCAATAAACTTGGTTGTAGACTGTAATCAAAAGACAACACAATGAAACTAAGTATATAGACCCTACGTCCAACTCATCAGCACAGACCAGACAAACCAATCTGACCTATTCCCATTTGCCAGGATTTGGCCCATATCCCTCTCAACCTTTCCTATTTTTATACCCATCCTGAAGCCTTTTAAATGCTGTAAATGTAGTGTATCAAAGAACGGTCCACAGGTGCAAGGTGCATTTAAAACGTGTGTGTTTCATTTTCCTTTTTAATAAAAAGATGGAAATAAAGAAATACACATCAAATGTAGAAATAAACAATCCGTTTGTGAAGGATTGGTGCACCAACGACGCAGCAATACAGCGATCTAAAGATAGTCAGGTAAGGAATATCATTCATATTTCGCAGAGAATGTTAACAAGAATTAATTATTTTTCCCCGTTTTGACGATTTCCTTTAGTAACAGCAGTGCGCCAGTGAGGGAGATGAAAAAGACGGCATTCTCGAACATAAAAGCAATCACCAGACAATAATCAATCGGGTCGAATTAGCGCGATCACGCGTGCAGTAACATCGCCTCAAAGTGATCACCGAAGCGGGCGAGCTAATAACCAACGTTCGCGAAGATATCACGCTGCTAAGAAAAAGTTGAATAGTCCTTTCAAACAATTCGCCACATCCACGCACCTAAAATTTAAAAGGTGGATGGATTGCAACCTTTTCCACAGAAAAGATTTAGACATCCATGTGATCTCCCATACGAACGCATTGAAATGTATTTTTAAAAGATAATGTATTATTGATGGTGTTAATTGTACATGCGAATTCATTCGCTAGCCGAGAGAAGTTTGGAAGCCTCTTTAAGGATTCCATGCTGTCGTTATTTGTAAAATCGAAACACAGACTTCAATGTTTAATGCGGATGTAGAGCGCAAATGCGAAATGTAGCTGTCTCAAAAGTCACTAATAAAATGTCCTAGAACTTTTCACCAACATATTCAATACGATTAACAATGATCGACGGGGACGGAGACAGTACTAAACACCAATTCCATTGAAGCACCAAGGCTCAGAGCTAAGTCTAATGATGGTATGCACAAGGGTTAGTGATTGGATGTGAATGTGAAGAGAATGAAAATACCATGGAAAGACGGACTTAAATGGGTCGTAATACGCGAAGAATGAGAAAAGGCGGGCGGAGGTGTGCATTTCTGGTTTCTTTACCGTTGGAAAGACAAGTTTCCGGACGCTCTCTCCCAAACAGTCCAGGTTAACGCGCCTGCGAGCAGCGTCCTTGCTGCCAGCTCCTGAAACTGAGCGCTTCCCATTCACCACCCGCGAAAATGGACATCCCCCGTCCTCAGGACTCTCCGGGTAATCCGATCCGGCGGAGCTGAACGATTCGGATGAAATCTTCCTCTCTGACATTCTGATCAATCTTGCACATTAGTCCGAAAAGACGCCTTCCTCCGAACTGCTGTTCTGTTCGTCAGCTCTGCACATCTCCCAGCTTTATAGCCGCGATCGCCACAGGAAATTAGTCATCGAGAACGCGCTTTCACTTCACCCTCATCTCTCTCGAATCCAAACAATCATTTTGGCTCCTCATGTTTCTCCATGAAAACAAACATTTTTAAAGCTCGTGGTTCTTGCGATCACGTGTTTTCAGGCGCCTTTACTGTCGTCCCAAATTGTCCTTAAAAGCGGTGCTTACCACGTCCTAAGGGACAACAACAGCCAGTAATCCAGCTCTCCATCCTGTTTAGGGAATATTTGCACGTCTCGTAGTGATACCGAAGACTACATTCTCGCACTCCTAACAAGGACCTTCGAATCATCCCAGCCTTTCGCAGAACAGCTCAATAGTGACACACCTGTCTCCACCTAAAAACACAAAGCAACGTCTCGGGTGCACTTAATAACTTTACTGTGAAGCAGAACCTTTCCCCACACAGGGATAGAGAGGTTATGTTTCACAGTAAGTTTAAGAATAGTGTGTAAACAACTACAAACGGAAGAGGGCACACTATGTCAAATATCATAGATGCACAGCAAAAGGAAATGATACAGTGGTACCTGACGCGTGTTTCAATCTAGATGAGGTTATTAAGAGCCTGATTGTCGTAATAAATCATTGTAAATGTGTTGCAGAACTCTTAAGAAACTGACGATTCTTTTCATTATCATGGCTGAAAGTCATCTATTGAATTGGTCGCCAACTGCAAAAGTGACCTCTCATGGAGGAGTTCGACAAATATTTTGTTCCAAAAAAAACTGCGGGAGCTGGAAATCTGAAACAAAAACAGAAGTTGCTGGAGAAACTCAGCAAGTCAGGCAGTATCTGTGGAGAGAAAGCAGAATTAACATCTCAGTCCAGTGACCCTTCTACAAATTATACCTGGGTCAATATGCAGTTAGCTGTAGGGCTGGTTTGCATTACAGAGTAATACCAACGCAATAGGTTCAATTCCTGCGCCTGCTGAAGTTGCGATAAAGAACTCTCTTTCTCAACGTCTCCCCTAATATCCTGAATCTCAGGTTAAACCACCACCAGTGCTCCCTGCAAAGAGACAGCAGCTAGTCCAGTATGACTGTGGTGACTTCATCTTCTGCAGTAGTGTAGTGCCCAGGGAAATTTTAGATGCTGATAATCAGGCTTATTAGGACGAAATCAATTATTGCTCATTTGTGTCATTTCTTGTGTGGAGTGGTGCTGCTTTCATTGGGGTATTTTTCCTGCTGTAACTTATTTTAAAATTGTGATTCTTTTTCTGATCCAGGAATGTTTGTTACAAAAAAAACTTTAAATTCATTAAGAAAAAAGAATCAAGGAATGGCATGTGAAGAATTCCTAAAAGGGTGCTTCTTAAATAATATGTTTATAACCCAAAGCGAGGAGAAGCCTGCTAATTTTAGCTCTGGTGAATGAGATAGGGCAAGTGGAGTGTTACTGGGAAAACATCTTGGTAGTAGCCATAATCTAATTAGATTTTTTTTAAAAAAAGGCAAAATAAAAATAAATGGAAATAACTAACTGGAGGAAAGTCAATTTTACTGATTTGAGAAGGCATCCATTCAGCACATATAGACTGGAACAAAATTTGTCCAAGAAAATGACAATTGAGCAAGGTAGATTTGAGATACTTTGGATAAAACCCAAATTTTCCTCCCAATGAGAGGAAGGACATAACTCTCTGCATGGGAAAGGAAACAAAGATTAATTGGGAAACTGCAAAGAACCCTCACTAGAATGCATTCTAAGTTAGAGTAAGTTAGAGACAAAAGAAGCTCTGTTCACATTATTTGAGTCCTCTATGCATGAGGAGTACCAGATATCCAAAGCATTACAAATGTCACACCCTTGTTCAAAAAAGGGGAAGAGATAAACCTGGTAACAACATGTCAATGAGACTAAGGTTGGAGATGGAAAAATTACTGGACACCTCTGTCAAGGACGAAATTAGTCCTCATTTAGATAAGCATTAATTAACAAAGAACAACCAGCAATACATGTGATTGAGTTTTTTGAAATAGCAGGCATGTTTGATGAAGATAGCAAAGATTGTTATCTGTATCTTTATATGTATGTATGGACTTCTGATAAAACATATTTGATAAAGTAATGCATTACAGATATATTTGAGAAATAGAAGCTTGAGAACTAAAGGGACGGTGGTAGCTTGGGTGGGTAGCTAAGGAAAAGGAGGTAGAAACTAATGGTGATCAAATGGTTTTCTGACTGAAAAGAAATAGGTAGTCCCTTGGGAGTAAAAATTGGGCTCTTATTTTTTGAATATACACATGTTAGATTTAAGTGTAGAGATTACAGTTTTCAAGTTGTAGATCTTAACAAAACATGACAACATAGTAAATAATAAGTAAGATAGCATCAGACTTGAAGGGGCTGAGAGTTGACTTAATTGAGACATATATGATAATTGGAGGGTTAGATAGGTTGGACAGTGAAAGCCTTTTTTCCTGTGATGGTGATGACTAGCAAGAGGGGACATAGCTTTAAATTGAGGAATGATAGATATAGGACAGATGTCAGAGGTAGTTTCTTTACTCAGAGAGTAGGAGGGACACAGAACGCACTGCCTGCAACAATAGTAGACTCGTCAACTTTTAGGGCATTTAAATGGTAATTGGATTATACATATGTATGAGAATGGAATAATGTAGGTTAGATGGATTTCAGATTGATTTCAGAGATATATGATAATTGGAGGGTTAGATAGGTTGGACAGTGAAAGCCTTTTTTCCTGTGATGGTGATGGCTAGCAAGAGGGGACATAGCTTTAAATTGAGGAGTGATAGATATAGGACAGATGTCAGAGGTAGTTTCTTTACTCAGAGAGTAGGAGGGGCACAGAACGCACTGCCTGCAACAATAGTAGACTCATCAACTTTTAGGGCATTTAAATGGTAATTGGATTATACATATGTATGAGAATGGAATAATGTAGGTTAGATGGATTTCAGATTGATTTCACAGGTCAGCACAACATCAAGGGCCAAAGGGCCTGTACTGCGCTATAATGTTCAATGTTCTATGTTCTAGAGAAGTAACTGATGGTATTATCACTAGGCTAGTAATCAAAAGAGCCAGATAATGTTCTGGGGTTGCAGAATTAAATCTTTTTTAAAAAATTTTATGGCCATGAAACCATTGGCAGAAAAACCTATCTAACCTTTAGGGAAGGAAACTGATGTCCTTACCTGGTCTGGCCTACATATGACTCCAGACCCACAACAATGTGGTTGACGTTTAGCCAATGATGCCCGCATCAGGTCAACAAACACATGGCAAAAGCAATTTAATGTGAACACTGGCAAAAAAAAACACCATGAAACAGCAGTGTAATCCAGGTGGTACTATTTTGAAGGGAATGGAGGAACAGAAGGATCCAGGGTGCATACAAACAAATCTTTAAAGACAATATAAGATATCTCACTTTGTAATCAGAGTATTAAATACAAAAACATGAAGTTCACACAGAACTTTTACAAATCACTGATTGGATTTCATTTGAAGTATGTGGACAATTCTGGGCACCACAGTTAGGAAGGATGTTAAGGCCTTGCAGAGAGTAGAGTGGAGATTTCCTAGGATGAAAACAAAAATAAAGAAATGTACTTAGTCCACGTAGATCAGGGAAGTGATCGGGAGATTTAAAAGAGGTTTCAAAGATTATGATGTGTTCTGATAGAGCAGGTAAGGAAAGGAACTTCTTCTGGGAAGAGGACTGCTAACTGGATAATATAGATTGAAACTATTTGGCAAAAATACAAGAGCGAAATTGAGGTTAAATTTCATCATGCATAAATTTTTAACATCTGGAACACACCACCCAGAAGTGTGGGTCAAGAATATTCAAGAACATACGAAATTGTAACAAAAAAAGGCCATCCCATATCACCAAAACCTGTCCATTGTTTACAAGTCACAAGTCAGGAGTGGGATGAATTAATACTGCCTTGTCAGGATGAGTGCAGGTCCAACAGCGCTCATGAAACCCTACACCATCCAGGAAAAACCATTCTGCTTGATTGGCAACCCATTCACCACCTTAAACATTCACCCCTTCATCATTAACACATAGGGGCAACAATGTGTAAGATCTACATAATGCACTGCTGTAACTCACCAAGTCTCCTCTGACTGTACCTTCCAAACCTTTGACTTCTACTACTTTGAATGACAAGCGTAACAATATATGGGAAATTTTCCACCTGTATTTCATCTCTGAGCCACACACCACTCTGACTTGGAACTATATCACTGTTCCTTCACTGATGCAGGGGTAAAATCCTGGAATTCCCTTCCTAACCAAACCTTAGGTGTCCCTACAACCTGTCCTTATGGCCGAAGCACAGCAGCACTTCAAGAAGGCAGCGTAACATCACCTTCTCTGGGGGAATTATGAATGGGCATTAAATGCTAGCCTAGCCAACAATGCTCACATCCCAGCAATGATTAACAAAAGCTATAAAGAAGAAATCATTTCTCAAGATGGTATAAATCCTTAAAAGAGAGCGATGTTGGGTCTGTGCAATCTAATGTGCTGTAAAACAGGTCACACGGATTTCCACATTCATAAATGAGCAATTATTTCCAGGCCATTGAGTGCACACAGCACAACCAAGAATCACATCTCTAATAATGAAAGTTTCAATACTATTCATATTAATATGATTAATTACTGTTATTTATATTTTATCATTGCAAAATGTGACACTACAAAATGTCAAAGAAATTATTACATTTATTTAATTCAGGTGAGAACTCCAAAACAGGTAATCAGCAACACCTGGAGGAACACATGAAAGGACTCTGAGATAGGCACTCAGAAACAAAGTTAGATTTATTAAAACTTATTGGAATAGTTCTTTCTACTATATACCACAGAGAAAGGAGCAAACTGTTTGGTGGATTTCTGCTAAGTGATTCAAGTCTTTTCTGAAGTGATTCCTGAAGAAGGGCTTATGCCCGAAACGTCGATTCTCCTGTTCCCTGGATGCTGCCTGACCTGCTGCGCTTTTCCAGTAACACATTTTCAGCTCAAGTCTTTTCTACCCTTACGTTTAACGTAGTATACAAATTGGTGGTGAATTTCTTATATAAAGCAACCAATAAGTTAATAATATAATTAAATAACTAATTAAAACTCAGAGAGTTTTGAGAAGATTTGTAGCTCAGGTTGAGGTTCTGGATTTAGGTTTGCTCGCTGAGCTGGTGGTGATTTCCTGTGGTGATGTCATTCTTGTTCTTTTTCTCAGGGGGTGGCAGATGGGGTAATTAAAACTCATTAAGGATGGCAGGATAGATGGTGTGGCTCCTGGATACCATATTCCCTTAAATGCGGGTCAGAGATGTAGCTACAGGGAGACAGGGTTTTGATATTGAATATTGGGTAAAAAATATTCAAGAAAAATAGAAAGCCAGATAAAGGTGAAGGGGTCGCTTTTGTGCAGTAGTTAGAGGTAATGGTAAGTATTTGAAATTTGAACAATTTTGATTGAAGATTAATGAGCTGGAGACTGAACTTCAGAGACTGATGTAGCATAACTGCATTCTTTGTACCAGGAGCCACCTGACTTAGGAGGGGTAGAGTGTTCTGATTTGGTCACTGATTAAGATCGGGAGAATGTGACTGCGTATGAGGCAGTTAAGGGACCCAGAGTGCAGAAATATCAGTCTCTGCAATTACCTAATGCACTTGAACATCGCTTAGCCAGTTTGGATGAAAACAGGGGCTACAGGGTGAATTGACAAACTAACCATTGCACTGTGATACAGGAAGCCATTTGAGATGTGGAGAGGAGTAACACAGAATGTAATAGGATATTGTGAGGGGAAATTGACACTATACTTTACAGCAAAGAGTGAAAGTCCAGTTGGTTGTTGATATCTTCTCAGGGCAGGAAAAGAACTTGAAGTGAGATGGGAAGGATCCAGTTTCATTGTCTGTATAAGTATCAACAGGCAGATGAAGAAAGAAGTTCTCAACAAATAGAATGACAGCTAGATTCTAAATTAAAAAGCATAATCTCAAAAGTGATAATCTCCAGCTATTACTTAAACTGTGAGGAAATTTGTTTAGAGATATAAAATTAGACAGTTGAATATATGGCTGAAACACAGGTGAAGCAGCAGTATGGTTCCAGTTCATGAGGCAGTGGCACCACTACTAGGGAAAAGGGGGCTATACCATTGATATAGTCTACACCTGAACTCTGGTGGGGTCTGTGTTCATGCAAACCACATAACAAGGGAAGTAGAGACAATTTTAAATTAAATAGTGGGGCCGAGGGATTAAATGGGGAAAGATGTGGTATAGCAAAGAGTAGAAACAAAGTTGGATAGGAAAATAGTAAAGTGGGAAATAAGCATCAGTAGGACAAAGAGAAAAAGCTTAAGAATGCACCAACAATCAAGGCTAGATATTATAAAGGTAACAAAAAAGACCTAAAGGCTCTGTTTCTAAACATACCTTGCTTTCACAGCTAATTAATAGTGATATTGAAGTAACATGCCACTCATTATTATGCAGTTACATCCTTTTACCTTAAATTTGATGCTTTCTCTAATTTCTTCAGTTAATCTCAGAAGACGGGCCCAGTCTTTAGAATCTTTCTTTGTTGTAGGAATATACTTATTCTGAATATTTCAAAATATTCCCTTAAATGCGGGTCAGAGATGTAGCTACAGGGAGACAGGGTTTTGATATTGAATATTGGGTAAAAAATATTCAAGAAAAATAGAAAGCCAGATAAAGGTGAAGGGGTCGCTTTTGTGCAGTAGTTAGAGGTAATCCTGGTTGTAGAATTGATTTGAGTGAAGATGAAGAATAGGAGGAATAAGAAGTCACTAATGACAGTTTTCTGAAAGCCTGCTAACTGTAACCACATCGGACAAAGTACACAAGTAGAAATTTGAAGTGCTTGTGATAAAAGGACAGAAATAATGTTGCAAACAGATAGCAGGGGTTTCTATATTGTTTGAAAAGGTAAGATGGTAGTTTGACCTCCAGAAAGTGAAAATTAGATTAGCAGTAGATAATAAGGAAAAGGTAGATGAAAAGAAGAAATACTTTGGTTCTATAATTACATTAAGAGATACAAAAAAAAATTACATTAGGAGATGGAAGGAAGCGAGGAACTTCGTAAAAATTACAATAAGGACGGAAGCTGTACTCCGCAAACAGGAACTGCGGGCTGACCTGTCTGTGGATCTGGATGGACTTCATTAGAGAAAAAAATAGCTGTGTCCTAAGCAAAACATAAGGTAATCAGGAAGAGTCAGCATATTTTGTCAAATCATATCTAACCAATGTATTTGGAATCCTTTACAGAAGTAACATGCACTGTGGATAAAGAGGAGCTTGTAGTTACACACTACTTGGAATTCCAAAAGTCATTTGGCAAGATATCACATTAAAGATTATAGTGGAAAATAGATGGTGAAGGAAGTAACATTCTAGCATGGATAGAAGATTGGCTTGTTGGCTGAAAACAGAGACTATATATAAATGGGGCTTTGTCTGAATGGCAGAATGTGACATGTGGAGTCCTGCAAGGGTCTGTTTGGGGCCTCACAATTTTTACAATTTATATCAATGACTTAAATAAGGGAAGTAAAGACATTGTAGCTAAATTTTTAGAAGACACCAAGGCAGGTAAGAAAATATGTTGTGAGGAAGGCTAAGGAAGTTGCAGATAGAAACAGGTTGAGTGAGTGGTAAAAATGCTAGCAGATGGAGTATAATGTGGGAGAATGTGAAGTTGTTCACATTAGCAGGAAGAATGCAAGGGAGAATTACTTAAATAGAGAACAGCTGCGAAATGTCAAGGTGCACAGCTATTTTTAGGTGTTCTGGTGCATGAGTCACAAAAAATTAGTATGCAGGTACAACACAAAATCAAGAAGGCTAATTAAGTGTTATCTTTTATTATGAGAGGAACTGAACATAAAAATAATGATGATGCTTCAGTTAGACAGAACATTGATGAGATCACATATTCTGTGTAGTTTAGGTTTCCTTATTTCAGGATTTAAATGTGTTAGAGGGGTCTCAGATGAGATATACGAGATTGACACATGGAATGAGTGGGTTCTCTTATGATGATGGGTAGAACAGGCTGGGTTTGTTTCCACTGAAATTTAGAATGCGAAAAATTACTTTTTTGAAGTGTATAAGGTCAGAATGATCTTGACAAGAAGGTCAGAGAAAGAATGTTTCTTCTTCAGGCACAGTCCAAGTGAGATACAGTATTAAAACCAAGGATTGTTCTTTTAGGACAGAGATGAGAGGATTTCTTTACTCTCAGCAAGTTATGCAGCTTTAGAACTTTCTGCCTCAGAAGATGGGTTATTAAAATGTTTTAGGCAGAGGCAGTTAAGGTTCTTGTTAAGCAAGGAAATCAAAGGTTGTTGGGGTAATGGGAATTCAGAACTTGAAACACCATCACACCAGCCATGATCTTGTTGAACAGCGGAGCAGGCTGGAGCGTCTATTTCTGACCCCATTTGATATGATCATATTTAATTTGGTGTACAGGAGTCTTAACCTGAGGCCTACAGGTGACATTGTAAACTAACATTGGCTTCAGCGTTCTTTAACCAAGACTAGAAATGTGTTGGAGACAAATTAAGTGCAACAAAGTATCATTTGAAACACACACACAGAATGCTAGAGAAACTCAGTAGCTCTTTCCTGTGGAAGGAGAAACAGAGGTAATGTCTGGAGTCCTGCATGACTCTTCTTCAGAATTTCAAAGTATAATTTGCATATGAACCTTTAGTTTAGTTAAGCTTCCCAAGGCACTTTACTGGACCATATTCACAACCAAACCACAAGAAAATATCAAGTGAGATGACCAGTAACTTGCTCATGGAGCCTGTAGCTAATGGTGTTCCACAGGAGTCAGTTCTGGGTCCTCTTTTGTTTGTCATTTAGATAAATGATTTGGATGAGAATATAGAAGGCATGGTTAGTAAGTTTGCAAACGACACCAAAATTAGTGGTATAGTAGACAGTCCAGAATGTTTTCTAAGCTTTCAAAGGGATCGTGATCAAATGGGTCAATAAGCTGAAAAATGGCAGATGGAGTTCAATTTGGATAAATGCAAGGCATTGCATTTTCATACAACAAACAGGGTCAGGACGTATACAAATAATAGTAAACCCTTGGGTACTGTTATAGGACAGAGGGACCTAGTGGTTCAGATACATAATTCTTTGAAGTTTGCACCACATATAGACAGAGTGGTTAAAAAGGCGCTTAGCACACTTGCCTTCATTGTTCAGTCATTTGAGTATAGGAGTTGGGAAGTCATGTTGAGCTTGTACAGGACATTGGTGAGACCTTTTCTGGAGTACTGTGGCCAGGTTCTGGTCACCCTGTTATATTATTAAGCTAGACAGGGTTCAGAAGAAATTTACCAGGATGTTGTTGGGTATGAAAGGTTTAAGTTATAAAGAAAGACTGGATAGGCTGGGTCTTTTTTCACTGGAACGTAGGAGGTTGAGGTTTATAGAGGTTTATAAAACTATGGGAGGTATAGATAGGGTTAATGGTAGGTATCTTTTCCCAAGGATGAGGGATTTCAAGACTAGTGGGTACATTTTTAAGGTAAGAAGGGATGGGGGCAAATGTTTTATACAGAGGTCATTCGCATGTGGGATAAACCTCCTGAACAAGTAGTGGATGCAGGCACAATTACAAAATTTATAAAACACTGAGTTGACTTTATGAATAGGAAATGTTTGGAGGGATATGAGCCAGGAGCAGACAGATGGGACGAGTTTAGTTTCGGATTATTGTTCAGAATGGACTGGTTGGACTGAAGGATGTGTTTATGCTGTGAATCTATGACTCTACATGAGACATAAGGCTACAGAGGTTTGGGGAGAATCTCAATTTGCGTAATTTATCTCAGTTGTTAAATTTATTAAATGAATAAAAAAAAGTTCGTATGACCAGGCAGAATTGCTGGACATATATAAATAATGACTAGACAGATGCTTTTTGTATTGACAAATACTATAAACTAGCACACTATTGATGAGACACCCAGTACCCATGAGGCAAAAATGATGCAGTATGACATTGCTGAAAATAAGCACATCTGGATGGCCAATAATGTTACTGCACTTTCTACAGTTAGAACCTGTTTGGTTTCTCTGAAGGCTGTCACATACCATGAGACTGTACATAATCTCACATCAAAAACAGTTGGTAAATGAATGTGACATTAATGACACACTTCGGAAGAACAAATTGCTACCCTGCGGCATGTCACATCGTATTTTCTATGGAACTGATGCCATAGCTTGGTATAGGACATTTAAAAAGAGTCCACAAGTAGCATGGCATATAAATAATAATGATTAATAATAAAAAAAACTTTATACTTCAACATTACAACACTATACACAATGATAGCACTTACATTCAAATTAAGCTATTATTAATTTGGATGAAAGGGAAGTATCAATATTAAATCATAAAACCACACTGCATTACATAGCTTGGTGTTGATTTTGAATTTAGGATAAGAATCACAAAACCCTTGAAAAGTACCATCTGTTTAAAAAGTAATAACTTCCCAATTCTTAAAAAAAGGATTTAAACAGATGACAAGCAATTGAGATCAATAACGAAACAATGAATGTAATTTCAAGTACAAAAATAATCAGATACCTCCTAATGTAAATGATTCATGTTGATAGAAGGATATAGTTCTCCCTCTTTCGTTCTGAGGAAGGGTCACCGGACCCAAAACATTAACACTGATTTCTCTCTACAGATGCTGCCAGACCTGCTGAGCTCTTCCAGCAATTTCTGTTTTAGTTTTTGATTTCCAGCATTCACTGTTCTTTCAATTTTCATTCTCCCCAAGGTTTGCATTCTTAATACAGACCACCTAACATGTCCACAGACAACTTTGACACCATTATGGATAATACCATGCTAACTCCATTTGTTACAGTCATTAATAAAGCAATTTCAACATTTGTTTTCCAACTCCATTTGCTGTATATTCTGTCTATTGAGGCCAATGGCAGCTGTATAACTTAACCCTTTCCATAAAATGCTTTCACGTAATTAATGAGGTGTTGGCAGCTTTCAACATCTCCTGAATATCTTGACTATGCTTACTTTCTGCTCCCACAGATCTACTCTCAGCCATCATGTGTAATTTCTAAATTGCAAGGGATAGTGTTCAGTGACACATTTTTGGCTTGGAATATGGTTATATTTAGTCATTTGTATATTTTCTAAGATCTCATTTGATTAGTGTTTTGACATTTGGCAAGCTGCCAGCCTTGGCTGAAAGGTAACATTCTTACTTCTAAGTCAGAAGGTTGTGGGTCCAAGTTCCAGTCCAGAAATTTGACCATATTATTATAACAAAAAAGATTAGATGTTAAATAATATTGGAAAATGCTTGGCATAATTCTTTAAACAATAATATCAACCTTCAACATGCTGAAAATACCAATGCAGACAGCTTACAATCTGTCAGCCATCTTGGTGATCCAGATGTTCAAATTCAATTCTATACATCAGGTTTACTTACAAACTTCTTAATCACTATTTGATGAGCTTTAGGAAGAGTCATACTTGCACTGGGATTGACTATGCTGGTGACTAACATGTTAGTGTCGGCAAAATATTCTTTCCTGGCATTTATTTCCCCTTTTTGTTATAAATTCACTTCAACTTTATTTTTCAAATTTAAAAATCTCATTTCATGCTTGAATGGAATATTGTTGTAATTCACAATATAATAATCTTTAACACTTAATCTCTCCACAACATTAACCTGTAATTCATGAAAATCTTGTATCCAATAATCCTATCAACTGGAAAATGCTGCAGTGCAATATATTTACTTTTCATAGAATCCCTATAATGCAGAAAGAGGCCATTTAATCCATCAAGTCCACACCAATACTCTAAAGAACATCCCATTCAGACCCAGTCTTCACCTTATCCCATAACTGCACATTCACAATAGCTACTCCAACTAGCCTACACATCCCTGAACACTATAGATCAATTTAGCATTGCCAATCCTTTAGACTGTGGAAGGAAACCACAGCACACGGCAGAATCCCACACAGACCCTGAGAGAACATGCAAATTTCAACCATGGTTGGAATCAAATGGAGGTCCATAGCACTGTGAGACAACAATAATCAATGAGTCACTATGCCTCCCTTGGTTGTCAACATTCAATATCTATCAATTTTCACTCAATCCAAAATGCCTCTGTGGAACTGCATCATAAGACCATAAAACATAGGAACAGGAGTGTGCAATTCAGCCCATCCACTCTGTTCCACCATTTAATGAGGTCATGTCTGATCTGATAATCCTCAACTCCAGTTGTCCTCATAACCCTGGTTTCCCTTACTGATTGAAAATCTGTCTCCCTCAGCCATGAATATACTTTACAGCCCAGTCTCTACAGTCCTCTATGGGAAGAAATTCCTCCTCACCTTTGTTTTAAATGGACAGCCCCTTTTTCTGAGATTATGCCCCCGGTCCTAAATCCTTCAACAAGGGGAAACATTCTATTCACATCTATCCTGTCAAGTCCCCTGAGATCTTTCAATACAAGTGTAATACTCCACAATATATTAAACTTACCAATTTTGTTTAGATTGTTTTTGAAAATGGCAAAGGGTGTCTTACTGATTCAAAAACAAATCACTTCAATGCTGAGGGAAAATATAATGAGGGGAAAGCATTCACTGGAGACATTACAGATGGAACTGAGGAACAGTAAATGGGGATTGGGTGGGGTAGGGCTTGGGGGATGTCAATATTTGTTTCAAAAACAAGTAATAGGACAGAGAGTGAAGAAAATCAGGAATCCTATTTCAGGTTCAGCAAGTAAGGGCAAAACTATAACATGTATATTGATGTATAGTGCATGGCCCAAATAAGAGCTTGATACACAAGTGCACAAAGGTAAGAAATACAGTAACTGAGCTGCAGGTATAAATGCAAATTGGAGATTATGATATAGTAGCCACTACTGTGATATGGCTGCAGGATAGATTGTGAACTAAATATATCAGCTTATAAGGATTACAGATCAGACAGGGAAAATGATAGAGGGGTACATTAGAAACAAAATCATTTCAATAGTGAGGGAGAATACAATGAATGGAGACCTTATGGGATTGAAATGCTTAATTGTATAAATGCAAAAATTAGGTAAGCATGTAGCAAGGCAGATTAGTATTAATGGGGGATTTTAATTTGAACATAGATTAAAATTTGAAAGGACTCAGAAAAGATTTACAAAAATGTTGTCAGGCTTAGAGAGTTAAAGCTATTGGTAGAGGCCGAATAGGCTGGGGCTATTCCCCCTGGAGTGTCAGTGGCTGAGGGATGACCTTATAAAATCATGAGGGGCATGGATAAGATGAATAGGCAAAGTCTTTTCTTCGGGTAGGGGAGTCCAAAACTAGAGCGCATATTTTTAAGGTGAGAGGCGAAAGATTTAAAAGAGACCTAAAGGGGCAACTTTTTAAGGGTGGTGCATGTAAGGAATGAACTGCCAGAAGACATGGTAGAGGTTGGTACAATTACAACATTTAACAGTCATCTCAATGGATATATAAAAAGGAAGACTTTAAAGGGATATGGGCCAAACGCTGGCAAATGGGACTAGATTAATTTAAGATATCTGGTTGGCATGGATGAGTTGGACTGAAGGGTTTGTTTCCGTGCTGTGTATCTCTATGACTCTAAGGAAGAGGTGAAGAATTTCTAGAGTGTACATGGGATAGTTTTTCTTTAGTGAGTTTTGAAAAGATTTGTAGCTCAGGTTGAGGTTCTAGATGTAGGTTTGCTCGCTGAGCTGGAAGGTTTGTTTTCAGACGTTTCATCATAGTGTTAAGTAAGGGTAAATGTAGGGGTATGGGTGGGTTGCGCTTCGGCGGGGCGGTGTGGACTTGTTGGGCCGAAGGGCCTGTTTCCACACTGTAAGTAATCTAATCTAATCTAATCTAATCTAATCTAATCTAATCTAATCTAATCTAATCTAATCACCATAGTAGGTAACATCATCAGTGAGCCTCCAGACGAAGCACTGCTGATGTTTCCTGCTTTCTATTTATATGTTTGGGTTCCCTTGGGTTGGTGATGTCATTTCCTGTGGTGATGTCTGTCTTATGGTGATGTCATTTCCTGTTGGAATGCCGTGCTTCTAGGAATTCTTGTGCATGTCTCTGTTAGGCTTATCCTAGGATGGATGTGTTGTCCCAGTCGAAGAGGTATCCTTCCTTATCTGTATGTAAGGATACTAGTGAGAGAGGGTCATGATGTTTTGTGGCTAGTTCATGTTCATGTATCCTGATGGCTAGTTTTCTGCCTGTTTGTCCAATGTAGTGTTTGTTAGTTCATGCACACTATGTTGTAAATGACATTAGTTTTGCTTGTTGTCTGCACAGGGTCTTTCAAGTTCATTAGCTGCTGTTTTAGTGTGTTGGTGGGTTTGCGGGCTCTCATGATGTCAAGGGGTCTGAGTAGTCTGGCAGTCATTTCCGAGATGTCTTTGATGTAGGGAAGAGTGGTTAGGGTTTCTGGATGTGCTTTGTCTGTTTGTTTGGGTTTGTTGCTGAGAAATCAGCAGACTGTGTTCTTTGGGTACACATTCTTTTTGAATACACTGTATCGGTGATTTTCCTCTGCTTTGCATAGTTTCTCTGTGCTGCAGTGTATGTTGTCTCATTGAAATAATGTTCTGATGCAGCTTCGTTTGTGCATGTTGGGATAATTGCTTCTGTAATTCAATATTTGGTGCGTATGTGTTGTTTTCCTGTGGATGCTGGTTTGAAGTTCCCCATTGGCTGTTCGTCCTACTGTGACATCTAGGAATGGCAGTTTGTTGTTGTTTTCCTCCTCTTTAGTGAATTTTATGCCAGTATGGGCATTGTTGATGGTCTTTAAGGTTTCCTCTAATTTGTTTCGTTTAGAAATGACGAAGGTGTCATCCACATAGTGGACCCAAAGTTTCAAAGTTGGGGTTGGATGGTTGGCAGAGCTGTTTGTTCAAGTCTCTGCATTCCTGTTTCTGCTAAGAGCCCTGATATTTACCACCTCCTGAGAAAAAAGAGCAGGAAATGACATCACCATAGGAAATGACACCAACCCAACGAAACCCAAATATATAAATAGAAAGCAGGAAACATCAGCAGTGCTTCATCTGGAGGCTCACTGAAGATGTTACCTAGTATGATGACGAAATGTCTGAAAATGAACCTTCCAGCTCAGTGAGCAAACCTAGACCATAGTTTTTCTTTCATTAATTCATGGGATGAGGGATGTCACTGGTTAGGTTCCAGATGTTCATTGTAGTGGCCGGTCTATTGGGTCTAGATGGATGTGCTTGTTGAAGGAGTCCGTGGCTGAGTGCCATGCTTCCAGAAATTCTCTGGCTATCCTATATTTAGCTTGTCCTATGATCGTTGTATTGTCCCAGTCAAATTTGTAGTAGTCCCTGTCATCTGTGTGTACGGCTACTAGGGACAGCTAGTTGTGGCGTTTAGTGGGTATTTGGTGATCATGGATGCGGATTGCTAGTTGTCTGCCTGTTTGCCCTATATAGTGTTTCATGCAGTTTTTGCATGGAACCAATAAATTACATTAGTCTTGCACATGATGGGTATAGGGTCTTTTGACCTGGTGAGTTGTTGTCTGAGCATGGCTATCGGTTTATGGGCTGTCATGAATCCCAGTGGTCGGAGAAGCTCGGCTGTTAGTTGAGAGACATTGTTTATGTAAGATATCGTGGCTAGTGAGTTAGGTCATGGCATGTCCTCCTCACATTGTTTGTCTTCTAGCCATCTGCAGATTAAATTGTGGGGATATATGTTCTTGGTGAATATTCTGTAGAGGTGTTCTTCTTCTTCCCTTCATATGTTGAATAGGGTCCTAATGCATCTTTTCTTGTGCGCGTTTGGGTGGTTGCTGTTGTAATTCAGGACCTGGTCAGTGTGTATGGCTTTTCTGTATAGTTTTGTGGTGCATTCGCCATTCTGTGTTCTTTATACCATCACATCCAGGAATGAGAGTTGATTGTTGGTTTCCTAGTCTTTCATAAATCTGATTCCTGTGAGTGTGGTGCTGATAATCTGGTGTGTGTTTTCAATTCTGTTCTCTAAATGATAACAAAAGTGCCGTCTACGTATCTGATCCAGAGCTTGGGTTGGATTTGTGGTAGGTTGGTTTGTTCCAAGCTTTGCATCACTGCTTCTGATATGAGCCCAGAGGTGGGTAAGCCCATAGGTGTTCCATTGATCTGTTCATATATTTAGTTGTTAAATGTGAAGTGTGTTGTCAAGCACAGATCTAGTAGTTTGAGCATGCAGTCCTTGTTGATAGTTCCCCATTGTCTTGTCTGTTCTGCTTGTCCAGGAGGTTGGCTATTGTCTCTCTGACTAGAGTTTTGTCAATTGAAGTGAACAGTGCTGTACATCAAATGAGACCATTGCTTCTTCCTTGTCTATGTTTATGTACTTGATGTCATCTATGAATTCTTGTGAAGAGTGTATGGTGTGTTTGGATCTGCTGATAAGATGTTTTAGTTTTCGTTGAAGTTCTTTTGCCAGTTTATGCAATGGCGTTCTCAGCAGTGCCACAATGGGTCTAAATGATACATCTGGTTTGTATACTTTGGGTAATGCGTAAAATCTTGGATTCTGGTTGCTTTCTGGTTTCATCCTTTGTAGATCAATTCTTGTTATCAGACCGTTTTTTTTAAAGTTCTGCAATGTGTTGTTTATTCTATTGGTTAGCTGTGGTGTGGGGTCACACTCCCTCTGTAGGTAGGTGTCAGTATCTGCAAGTAGTTTCCCTGCCTTCTGAATATATTCGGTCTTATCCATAACCGTCATTCTGCCCTTGTCCACTGGTAATGGACACTTTTATGACTCCACTTTTATGACTCCTGGGGCACTTCACTAGTTACAGATTGCCACCCTGAAAACTTCTCTCTAATCTCAATTCTTGATTTCTATTAGTTAGCCAGTCCTTTATCTATGTTTCAACACCAGGGATTCATTTTATTCAGTAGCCTGAGGTGGGATACAGAGAACATAGAACATTACAGTGCAGTACAGGCCCTTCGGCCCTTGATGTTGTGTCGGCCTGTGCAACCAATCTGAAACCCATCTAACCTACACAATTCCATTCTCATCCATATGCCTATCCAATGACCATTTAAATGCCCTTAAAGTTGGCGAGTCTACTACTGCTGCAGGCAGTGCGTTCCACGCCCCTGCTACTCTCTGAGTAAAGAAACTACCTCTGACATCTGTCCTATATCTATCACCCCTCATTTTAAAGCTATGCACCCTCATGCTAGCCATTTCCATCTGAGGAGAAAGGCTCTCACTGTCCACCCTAACACTCTGATTATCTTATGTCTCAATTAAGTCATCTGTCAATCTTCTTCTCTCCAAAGAAAGCAGCCTCAAGTCCCTGGGTCTTTCCTCGTAAGACCTTCCCTCCATACCAGGCACCATTCTAGTCAATCTCCTCTGAACCTTTTCTAAACCGTTCACATCCTTCTTATAATGCAGTGACCAGAACTGTACCCAATACTCAAAGTGCGGCCGCACCAGAGTTTTGTACAGCTGCAGCATGATCACATGGTTCCAAAACTCAATCCCTCTACTAATATAATCTAACACACTGTATGCCGTCTTAACAACCCTATCAATCTGGGTGGCAACTTCCAGGGATTTAAGTACATGGACACTAAGATCTCTCTGCTCTTCTACACAACCAAGAATCTTACCATCAGGCCAGTACTCTGCATTCCTGTCACTCCTTCCAAAGTGAATCATCTACATTAAACTCCATTTGCCACCTCTGAGCCCAGCTCTGCAGCTTATCAATATCCCTCTGTAACCAACAACATCCTTCAGCACTATCCACAAATCTATCAACCTTAGTGTCATCCGCAAATTGACTAATCCATCCTTCTACATCCTTATCCAGGTCGTTTATAAAAAATGACAAACATCAGTGGACCCAAAACAGATCCTTGTGGTACACCACTAGTAACTGAACTCCAAGAAGAACATTTTCCATCAACCACCACCTTCTGTCTTCTTTCGGCTAGCCAATTTCTGATCCAAACCGCTAAATCACCCTCAATCCCATGTCTCCATATTTTGTGCAATAGCTTAACCTTTTCAGATGCCTTACTAAAATCCATATGCACCACATCAACCACTTTACCCTCTTCCACCTGTTTGGTCACCTTCTCAAATAAATCAATAAGGTTTGTGAGGCATGACCTACCCTTTACAAAACTGTGTTGACTATCCATAATCAACTTATTCCTTTCTAGATGATTATAAATCCTTTCTCTTATAACCTTTTCCAATACTTTACCCACAACCGAAGTAAGTCTCACTATTCTATAATTTCCTGGGTTGTCTATATTCCCCTTCTTTAACAAGGGAACAACATTTACTATTCTCCAGTGTTCTGGCACTATGCTTGTAGACAATGATGACATAAAGATCAAAACCAAAGGCTCAGCAATCTGGCTTTCCAGAGAATCCTGGGCTAAATTCCATCTGGTCCAGGGGACTTATCTATTTTTACACTTTCTAGAATTGCTAACACCTCCTCCTTCTGAACCTCATCCTATCTAGTCTAGTAGCCTGTATCCTAGTATTCTCCTCAACAACATTGTCTTTTTCTAGTGTGAATACTGATGAAAAATATTCATTTAGCATTTCCCCTATCACCACAGACTCCGCACACAACTTGTCAATACTATCCTTGGGGTTTTCTTTGATCCTATCCACCAATGACTTCTTGTCCCCTCCTGGCTCTTCTTAACTCTATCTTTTGGCTAATTTGTAACTGTCAAGTGTCCTAACTGAGCCTTCACATCTCATCCTAACATAGCCTTCTTCTTCCTCTTGACAAGAAATTCAACTTCTTTAGTAAACCACGGCTCCTACGCCCAATAACTTCCTCTCTGCCGGACAGGTACGTACTTATCAAGGATCCGCAGTAGCTGTTCCTTGAATAAGCTCTACATTGCAATTGTGCCCATCCTCTGCAATTTCCCTCCCCATCCTATGCATCCTAAATCTTGCCTAACTGCAATGTAATTGCCTTTGCCCCAGCTATAACTCTTGCCCTGCGGTATATACCTATCCCTTTCCATCACTAAAGGTAAGGTGTAAACGATAGGTGATTGGGGATAGAGCTCAAAGAGAGAGAAGAACAGTTGGACCAACAAAGAAGTGGATAACAAGCTGGCTAGGAGGGTGAATGGCTGTTCATGGAGACTGTTAGTGGCTAACAATGGGTTATGTGGAATAGTAGATTATGTGATCACAAGGCCTGGTGTGTGGGGGTGGGAGCTAGGACATTGTAGATTTCAAGTCTTAAAGTTATTGAACTTGATATTGAACCCAGAAGGTTGCAGGGTCCCCAAGCAGAAAAGGATGTGTTGTTCTTCCAGCTTACACTGAGCTTCGCAGGATCACTGCAACAGGCCTGAGACAGAGGTATTGGCTGGGGAACAGGGCGGTGTGTTGAAATGGAGGCCAACTCGAAGCTAAGGGTCATTTTTGTGGGCAGAATGTATGTGCTCTGCAAAGCAGTCATCCAGTCTATACTGCATTTCTCCAGTGTAGAAAAGCACATTCTGAGCAGTGAATGCAGTAGGCTGCATTGAATGAAGTTCAGGTAAAGCTCTGCTTCATCTGTAGGTGTGTTTGTGCCCTTGGATACTGAGAAGGGTGGAGGTAAAAGGAAGTAAAGCAGGTGTTACACCTTTCTTCCCTTCCTCGACATCTCTCTTTCTATTTCTGGAGATGGATTGGCCACTAATATCCACTATAATCCACTGATTCCCACACTTACCTGAACTAGACACCCTTGCATCTTGCTTTCTGTAAAGACTCAATTCCATTCTCCCAGTTCGTCCATCTCTGTTGCATATGGTCTGATGATGCCAACTTTGACAAGGCAATCTCCAAATGGTACACCTTATTCTTCAACAAAAGACTCCCCAACACCGCTGTTGACAGGACCCTCAACTGGGTCTGACCTATCTCCAGCACTTTGGCCCTCATCCCCACACTTCCCTTCTGCATCAGCGATGGGGTTCCCCTTGTCCTTGCCTATCATCTCACCAAATCATTAGCTACAATTTCTGCCATCTCCAGCGAGATGCGACCACCCAACACATATTCCCCTCCCCTCCCTTGTCTGACTTCCACAGAGACCATTCCCTCCAAGACACCCTGGTCCACTCTTCCTTTGTTTCCAACATACTCCCACAGCCCAACAGCACCTTCCCCTGCAACTGCCAAAGGTGTAACACTTGCCTATTTACCTCCTCTCTCCTCAATATTAGATCCATGTATTCTTGTAGTTTATAAATTAATGTGGAAAGTATGACAAGAGACTAAACCTTGAAGGTAATAATCTTTGGAATACTACATGATTCACAGCTAAACTGGCATAAGGTAAAAAATTGGCAGAATGGGATCAGAAGCTACAATCCTCCTAGTCCTCTTTAGTCTACTAAAATCTAATATGTACTTGGTGTACTATCCAACACTCTCACTCCTATTTTCACCTTATTCCTCATTACCTCTGTATGCTGATGTCCATCTCCTGACAACTTAATTTATACCCGCCTCAGCCACATTGGTGAACCTCACCAGAAAGACATCATCCTCAGCCATTGTTGAAGCAGTCCTCATAGAAATACATATGACTTTAACTTCCCTTTTTTCACGTTTTCAGGTGCATGGGCAGTGAAATAGATCAAGAAGTGAGTGTTTCCACCCACTATTTTGATCTTAAAATAGGAATCAAAGTCTTATGCATGTCTTGCAAGGTTCTTAGTCCATGAAAGCATTGGGTCTTTCATCTCCAAATTGATTTTTATAAAAATCATGGCAGTTTGTCTTATTGACAATGGGATAATTGTCCACTGACATCATTTTGCAACTGTTTCTGCTCCACTAATGTCAAATTCATCGAGCTAAAATCAGTCACTGCTTGTCTTTAATAACCTTTCTATATAATGAGATGCACAAAACTAATTTTGCTGCTAAGTCATCAGCAAATGCAACCAGTCTATATATATATGGCCAAGGTAATGTTTTGTCCAATCATTTCTTTACTCCTGTACTCTATACTGTTACTTGTAAATGCAAACTGCTATTGGTCTTTTTTTATGGTCTAAACCAACTTCATATGTAATTTCATGGAATTACAATTAGAGTCTGTATGTTCGTGCACTGTCTTCAGTAGTTGTTTTACTAAATATGAACTCCTGTTCTATGTTTGCCCTTCCAAAATGCAGTACCTTATTAAATTGCACTGCTCTTTTCCTTGTTTATACAATAAATAGTTTAGTTCCTCCAAAGACTTTTACAGACTGTCTGCTGCTGTTCGTAAATGACCTGCTGTCTACTTTGATACATTCACATCTGAGTGTTAAAATTCAGCCCATTGGGCAGGCATTATTTTCTCTGAAGAAACCACAACAAATAAGAATCTTTCTTTGAACCCAGTCTACTATATATAAGCCTAACTCCTTATTTTTACATTGGAGAGAAACGAGAGGGTGAAGATCTGGAACATTTTTGTTGAAACCCCAAAAGACCAAGATGCCACTTAGTGAAGTTTCAGTCCTCAAGAGATCTGCCTGCTGTTTACCTTTCTAGCTCTTGCAAGATATAACACATCTTGACATCAATTTCTTTCATGTGCTGACAATAAAGGTGCCAGTTATAAGATACATCAATGCTATTCTCTTGTCAGTGAAGTGTTACTTCACTTTTTCAGCACAATGGTACTCAACATGGATTTATTGGATGTCGGTGGTGGGTAACTTGTTGGATGGAATTCTGAGGGACAGAATGTACATGTATTTGGAAAGACAAGGACCGATTAAGGATAGTCAACACAGCTTTGTGTGTAGGAAATCATGTCTCACAAACTTGATTGAGTTTTTTGAAGAAGTAACAAAGATGATTGACGAGGGCAGAGCGGTAGATGTGATCTATATGGACTTCAGTAAGGTGTTCGACAAGGTTCCCCATGGAAGACTGATTAGCAAGGTGAGATCTCACAGAATAAAGGGAGAACTAGCCATTTGGATATAGAACTGGCTCAAAGGTAGAAGACAGAGGGTGGTGGTGGAGGGTTCTTTTTCAGACTGGAGGCCTGTGACCAGTGGACTGCCACAAGGATCAATGCTGGGTCCTCTACATTTTATCATTTACATAAATGATTTGGATGCGAGCATAAGAGGTACAGTTCGTAAGTTTGCAGATGACACCAAAATTGGAGGAGTAGTGGACAGCGAAGAGGATCACCTCAGATTACAACAGGATCTTGACCAGATGGGCCAATGGGCTGAGAATTGGCAGATGGAGTTTAATTCAGATAGCCACTGTTGGAATATTGCATGCAATTCTGGTCTCCTTCCTATCAGAAAGATGTTGTGAAACTTGAAAGGGTTCAGAAAAGGTTTACAAGGATGTTGCCAGGGTTGGAGGATTTGAGCTACAGGGAGAGGCTGAACAGGCTGGGGCTGTTTTCCCAGGACCGTCGGAGACTGAGGGGTGACCTTATAGAGGTTTACAAAATAATGAGGGGCATGGATAGGATAAAGAGCCAAAGTCTTTTCCTTGGGGTGGGGGTGTCTAGAACTAGAGGGCATAGGTTTAGGGTGAGAGGGGAAAGATATAAAAGGGACCTAAGGGGCAACATTTTCATGTATATGGAATGTATATGGAATGAACTGCCAGAGGAAGTGGTGGAGGCTGGTATAAGTGCAACATATGAAAGGCATTTGGATGGGTATA
This sequence comes from Chiloscyllium plagiosum, assembly GCF_004010195.1. Classification (NCBI taxonomy): domain Eukaryota; kingdom Metazoa; phylum Chordata; class Chondrichthyes; order Orectolobiformes; family Hemiscylliidae; genus Chiloscyllium; species Chiloscyllium plagiosum. The sequence continues at coordinate 73,400,868 of NC_057715.1, forward strand.
TGAATAGGAAGGGTTTGGAGGGATATGGGCCAGGTGCTGGCAGGTGGGACTAGATCGGGTTGGGATATCTGGTCGAAATGGATGGGTTGGGCCAAAGGGTCTGTTTCCATGCTGTACATCTCTATGACTCTATAACAGATGCAATTGTCATATTTACATTTTGCAAACCCTGAGCTTTGCTGCGTTATGAATATCTTGTAAAGAATCTATAAAATCATTTGTAGCTGCTGTTCCAAATCTTTTTCTGAAGCTTGCTACTGCAGACACCTCACGTACATGTCACATTTTGTCATCAATGACTGTTTTTGTAACTCTTGCCTCTAAAGTTAATCGTCACAAGTTCATACACTTCTTTGCTGCAAAGGTCTAGGCCATCTATTTAGCTCCCTCTTCTACTTCCATCCCTTCTCCTATCTTAACGGCAAAACTTTCTCCAATGTTTCCTGCTGTGCTAACTTTGAATTTGTCTCCAGGTCTCTCTTAACTCCTCTTATGCCTTCTCTGAACTCACCTTTTCAAAGCTCTCTGTCCCACCATATAGCTGATAACCCTTGTCTTCCTGATTTCTATATGAATCAGTATTTACTGTGGATAAAGACATGGAAGCTAGAGAATGTAATGATGTCTTGAAAAGAGTCCATAAAAGAGAAGAGAAAGTGCTGGATGTCTTACAATGCATGAAAGTAGATAAATCCCTGTGACCTTATCAAGTGTATCCCAGGATATTATGGAAAGCTAGGGAAGAAATTGTGCCCCTCGCAGGGATATTTGTATCACCAACAGTCTCAGGTGAGCTGCCACACTAATGGAAAGTGGCTAACGTTGTGCCATTACATATTAAAGAAAGGTTGCAAGGAAAAGCCAGAGAACTACAGATCAGTGAGCATGATGTCAATTGTGGGTAAGTTGGTGGAGGGGATTCTCAGAGACAGATTTTATCTGCAAATGGATAGGCAAGGACTGATTAGGGATAGTTAGTATGGCTTTGTGCATGGGAAATTATATCTCACAAATTTGATTGAGTTTTTTGAAGAGGTGACCAAGTAAACAGATGAGGGCAGTGCAGTAGACATTGCCTACATGGACTTTAGAAAGATCTTTGACAAGGTACCACAAGGTAGACTGGTTAGTAAGGTTAGATCACATAAGATCCAGAGAGAGCTCATCAATTGGATACAAAACTGACTTGAAGTTAGGAGACAGAGGGTGGTGGTAGAAAGTTGATTTTCAGACTAGAGGCCAATTACCACTCCACTTCCAAACTCCCTTTTCTTTTTTTGGTTTTTAAATATGCTACCCCCTCCCAAAGGCACACTCATATTTTCTGCAATTCAATGTCTTGAATTCTCCCAATCAGGTTTCCACTAGCTCAATATGGAGACAGGCCTTACCAAAGTCACAAATGAAATTTTATGGCTATGTCAAAAGTAAACTAACCTTCTAATCCTACACAACCTGTCAGCAGGCTTTGACTTGATTGATTGCATTGTCCTCTGACCATGTTCCTCTTGTATTGCCAAGGTCAATGGAACATGTTGATAATTCAGATTAAGTGATCAGAATGTCAGAATAGCAGAACAATGGTGTATCTCCTGCCAGACTTGAAAGGACAGTAACTGGGATGGAACCTTGTTCCATTCTTATCTATCTAATCATAGTTAATATGTCACATACAATGGCTTCTTTTCCAGCTCTGCAAAAGTTATATCAGACTCAAAATGTAACTGCTTCTCTGTCCACAGATGCTGAGTTTCACTAGCATTCTCCATAATTTCTGATGTGTCCCAAGGAACTCTCCTTGGCTTCAATATATTTCTCATCTACATATTATCCCATCAGTGACATTATTCAAAAGAATGAAAAGTAATTTATACATGGGAGTGTGTCAAAACCCTGTCTACCTCACCACTACCACTTCACAAATCCTCCATGACTATTAAAATGGTAGACTGCTTATCCCACATCTAATACTTGATGAGCATAAATTTCTGGTAACTAAACAATGAGAAAATGTAAGTCATTGTCATTGGACTCTTAAAGAAACTCCCAAGTTACTGACTTCACCCCTTTCTTTAATAATTGTTTGAGGCTCAAGCAGATGGCCCATAATCTTGGTGTCATATTTGATGCCATGATAAGCTTCTAACCACACATTCACTCTATCACCTTTTCCACCTCTGTGTAAAATTTCCTGACTTCAGCATTACCTAAGCTTATAAGCTGCTGAAGCCCACACTCAACTTGGTTTTGTTACTTTTCTTCCATTTCTTTTAGCTTGTTATAATTTCCTTCCCTCCCCATCCCAGTTACTGTCCTTTCAAGTCTGGCAGGAGATACACCATTGTTCTGCTATTCTGACATTCTGATCACTTAATCTGAATTATCAACATGTTTTCTCCACCAGCCCCCTACACCCACTATCCCCATCCACCCCCCCAAACTATAGCATAAATGTTGTCCCCTCCGTACTTCACTTCAGCTCTGATGAAGAGTCATTTAGACTCGAAATGTTAGTTTACTCTCTCTCCATGGATACTGTCTAAACTGCTGTGATCTCCAGCATTTGCTGTTTCAGTAGAGATTCCAGCATCTGTAGTAATTTGTTCCTACATTTTGTTACTTTTAGACTTGAATATTCCAATGCACTCATGGCAGGTCTTCCAATATCTACCATCTGTAAACTTGAAATCATTGAAAATTTTGCTGTTCTGCATTTACTCTATTTAACTTCCATTCACTTGTTATTTCTCATGCTTCTGTTTTTTCAAAGTAGAGCTGCCTCTAATCCTTTAAACTGAAAGTAAAGCTACCTTGGTACTATTCCCATCAAACACGCCTAGGACAGATACAGCATGGGGTCAAACAAAGATCCCTCTTCTCTTTTAAGTTAAAAATAAACTGTTCACAAAGCACTCTCTACATTTTTGAACTAAACGTAAAGCTCCCTGGATGCTGTCCTATCAAACAATCGCAGGATAGGTACAGTATGGGGTCAGATATAGCGTAAATATTCCTCTGAGGCGTTCTGAGGAAGGGTGACTGGATCCAAAATGTTAGCTCTCTACAGACACTGCTCGACCTGCTGAGCTTTTCCAATAATTTCTGTTTTTGTTTCTGATTTCCAGCATCTGCAATTTTTTTGAAGTTCTCACTACTCTTTTAAACTGAACACAAAGCTCCCTGGATGTTGTCCCACCAAACACTCCCAGGACAGGTGCAGCATGGGGTTAGATACAGAGTAAAGCTCCCTCTACACTGTCTCCATCAAATTCTCCCAGGACAGGAACAGCACACAGGATTAGACACAGACTAAAGTTAGCTCTATACTGTCTCCATCAAATGCTCCCAGGATAGCATCAGCACAGGGTTGGATGCAGATCAAAGTGAACTTTAATCTTGTAAACTGAAAATAATGCTTTTTATATAATGTCCTCATCAAACACTCCCAGGACAGGGACAGCATGAATTTAGATGCAGAGTAAATGTCCCCCTACTTTTTAAAACTGAAAGTAAACATAAAATAATGCTCTCTCTACACTATCCCTGTGAAACACCCCAGGACAGGGTTAGATACAAAATAAACATCCTTCTACACTGTCCCCATCACTCACTCTCAGGACAGGTACAGCACATTTAGATATAAAATTGCCACTACATTGTGCCCATTAAACATTCCCATTCCCAGCATGCTACCGCATGAAGGTAGATACAGAGTACAGCCTTCTCTACTCTTAAAATGAAAGTAAAGCTCGCACCACACTCTCCACATCAAACACTCTCAGGACAGGACAGTACAGCCCAGGGTCAGATACAGAATAAAGGTTCTTCTACACTGACACAATTCACTCATTTCCAGGACATGTACAGCACTTAATTAAATATAAGTTTGTCACTATACTGTCCTCATTAAACATTCCCAGGATGGTACAGCATGACAATAGATACAGAGTAAAGCTATGTCTACTCTTCTAAACTGAAAATAAAGCTTGCATTTGTGCTGTCCTCATCAAATACTCCAAGGCAGTACAGCCTGGGGTTAGATAAATAGTGAATTCCTACCCTTTTAAACTAAAAGTAAAGTATCCTCTATGCTTTTAAACTGAAAATAAAGGTTGCACTATACTGTTTCCATCAAAGGAACAGGGCAGGAGCAGAATGGAGTTAGATAAAGCTCCATGAATCACAGTAGGTTGGTCTGCAGATGCAACAGGTAATTAAGAAGGCAAATAGAATTTTGTCCTCCATTGCTAAAGGGATTGAGTTTAAAATCAGGGAGCTTATGTTGTGGCTGTATAGGGTGCTAGTGAGGGAATATCTGGAGTACTGCATACAGTTTTGGTCTCCTTGCTTGAGAAAGGATGTAATGGCAGTAGAGCTGGTGCAGAGGAGTTTCACTTGGTTGATTCTGGAGTTGATGAGGTTGGTTTATGAGAAGAGACTGAATAGATTGAGATTATAATCATCTTATAAAACATATAAAATTATGAAGGGAATAGATAAGATAGAAGCAGAGAGGATGCTTTTAAAACTAAGATAGATACTTTTTTGAACAATAAACGAATTAAGAGTTATGGTGAGAGGGCGGGTAAGTGGAGTTGAGGCAACGAAAAGATCAGCCATGATGTTATTGAAGGGCAGGACGCGCTTGAAGGACCAGGTGGCTTACTCCTACGCCTAGTTCTTATGTATCTACTCTTTTAAACTGAAATTAAACCTCCCACAACACCGTCCCCATCAAACACTCCCAATTCAGGGACAGCAGTGTTCGATACAGTGTAGAGTTCACTCTAACCTGTGCTTGTTGACTATGGTAAATCTCAGTAAAACATTGCCTTGGTTTTGAAACTCATCCTTGCTTTCAAACCAGGGCCTCATGCTTCCTTACTTCTGTAATTTCCTTTAGTCCCACATTAGATATTTAGCATGCTAACTTTAATTATTCTATCACTGGGGCCTATGCTTTCAGCTGCATGGGCTGAAACTCTGGAATTGCCTCTGTACATCTCTTCAACTCTCTCTCTCATTCTTCTTTTAATATTTCTTTAAAACCTAAAAAGATTCTGTGATGTATTTCATAAGTATACTAAAATGTGATGCAATGAAGAATATGTTACTGCAATGGCATATTTTAGGCACTTCAAGGCATATATCTTAAGCATCAGTAAAAGGTTTGTTTTCAAAGAGTTTTTTGTTGAATGATAGTTATTGGTGGTTGTAAAGCATGTTTTATTTAAGCACCTAAGAGCAGAAGTAGACCATTCATCCTAAGTCTGCTGTACAAGTTATTGCAATCATAGCTAATCTTAACTTTATTTTCCTGTCAGTCCCAATGTCAAACATTTCCAATACATCAGAAATTCATGAATCTCAAGTCTTTAATTTCATTCAAAGATGGGTAAAGTCCTAGGGAGTGTTGCTGAACAAAGAGACCTTGGATTGCAGGTTCATAGGTCCTTGAAAGTGGAGTCACACGTAGATAGGATAGTGAAGAAGGCGTTTGGTATGCTTTCATTTATTGGTCAGAGTATTGAGTACAGGAGTTGGGAGGTCATGTTGCAGCTCTACAGGACATTGGTTAGGCCCCTGTTGGAATATTGTGTACAATTCTGGTCTCCTTCCTATCGGAAAGATGTTGCGAAACTTGAAAGGGTTCAGAAAAGATTTACAAGGATGTTGCCAGGGTTGGAGGATTTGAGCTATGGGGAAAGGCTGAACAAGCTGGGGCTGTTTTCCCTGGAGCATCGGAGGCTGAGGGGTGACCTTGTATAGGTTTGCAAAATTATGAGGGGCATGGATAGGATGAATAGACAAAGTCTTTTCTGTGGGGTGGGGGAGTCCAGAACTAGAGGGCGTAGGTTTAGAGTGAGAGGGGAAAGATATAAAAGGGACCTAAGGGGCAACTTTTTCATGCAGAGGGTGGTACGTGTATGGAATGAGCTGCCAGAAGAAGTGGTGGAGGCTGGTACAATTGCAACATTTAAAAGTCATTTGGGTGGGTATATGAATAGGAAGGTGTGGGATATAGGTAAAGCAGTGTTACTTCTGCAATCATAATTGTTTATGCAAGGTAAATGAACTCACACCAGTATATAATTGTTTCAGCCAAGAGCTGAGTTAACAAGAATGAAAACAATGTGAAGGAAATACATAATTGCTTTTGCATTAGCTAAAATGTGCATACACGAATGAAATGTGCCTGCAAACAATGGTAGATGTTACAGATAAATAGATAAGGTGCTGTGAGGGGAGGGGGTGTAGATTAAGCTAGATATGCCTGTACAAACAGTTATAAGCATCTGTTTCCCGCTTCAGCAAAAACAAAAAAAGACCACTATTAAAAGGTCATAAGGTTCTGTGTAAATAAAGAATAAAAGGAAATATTACTTTCGTAAGCACAGAAACAGATGGCAGTGAAGAAGGATAAATAACAATAAGGCCACAGAGGGAGGTGGTCAAATGGCTTTGTGGGGCCAGAGATAAACATTTTGTCACGGATAAGGCCGGATGAGTTCAGAGATAAACAGCCGCGTTTAGATTAGAAACAGATGTAAACAGGGGAAGAGCAATGGGAGGAGGGAAGAGAAACAAATTACATAAATATTGTGTACACATTAAATTCAGGGTGTATGTGTGTCTTGTGGACATTGAACACCACATCCCTCTTGCAAGAGCATAATAGACAATACTACTGATTCAGATCTTGTCTCGGACTGAAATTATTGAAGTGAGTGAACTTCTTTTCTCATAGAAGGGTTTGGAGGGATATGGGCCGGGTGCTGGAGCGTGGGTCTAGATCGGGTTGCGATATCTGGTTGGCATGGATGGGTTGGACCAAAGGGTCTGTTTCCGTGCTGTACATCTCTAAGACTCTATGGAGCATCCACAATCCTTGGGGATAGTCAGTTCCAAAGATACACAACTGAGTGAACAAATATCTCCTCTTCTCAGTCTTAAATGATTGGTCCCATACCTTCCAGTTTGTTCCAGTGTTGTTGTATCAGGACAAAAACGTGCAAATCACATCTTAATTATGACTGTTTCAATTAGATCACCTATCATCCTTCTGAACAATGAGATTAAACCCTTTTTTGTCCAACTCCTCTATTATTTCCTGTCTCTACCGATGTGCTCTATCTATATTCTAATCTCTTCTTCCTGTTCATACTGTACTGGAATCCAGCAATCACGGTATTTGCTAACTTCCGTTTCCCTTCATTGCCTCAACATCTAATACTCTAATCCGGTATTTAGAAGACGGAAGTGCAAAATAAAGATTTTTATGCTCAATGATGGTGCAGGGGTTTTGATGAGACCCGTTGAATCTATAACTTTGGTCTCAATTTCTATCTGCCTTGACAGAGGTTACAAAGAAGGTTTACTAAATTGGGTCCTGGGATAAGACTTGGCCTCAAAAGAATTAGACCTCTACCCTTTGGAGTTTAGAAAGGTGCAAGTTCAGTCCAATATCTTTGCAGGCTTTTTAATTGCTCGATATTTTTCTTTTTTGACATGAAGGGGCTGCAAACTTGGAAATCTGAATTCGGCAGTTGAGATGGTTTCATTTCGACCTCCACCGCAAAATATTAATGAATGTTAAAGATACAACGCATTCACTTGGATAATCTACCTTTAGCAATAAACTCTAAATGAATTATACCTTATTGAAAAAAAACGAATACACAACACGTTGCGAATTCTAAAAGGTTTTAAATGATAACGTATGTTTTATGACCTTTGCTAATTATATCTACAGAGTACATGTGATCAGGAGCTAGATGGAAGGCTCAGTATTTTTAAACGTTTTGACCGTTAGGTGGGAAGCTCGCGCTTACTTCCCGCATTGTGACGCAAGCGGATGAGAAAGAACCAGCGAGCTCGCGGTTGCTCCCTGCATTGTGACGCGGGGAGCGCGCCGGGGTATGACACGGAAGAGGCAATAATGATGATCGGAGGATGATACTGCCTCCCGTTTACTGTCCTCTGTAGCGCTCAGGCCGGCATCATGTGGATCGTCGTGGCTCTACTGTCGGTGCTGCCATTCACCCTTTTTGATTTCTGGTATTTTATCCGTGGAACCCTGGTGTTGCTGGTTGCCTCATTCGAAACTCCGGTGAAGGATATCCTGAAGGAGCAAACAGTCCGCGGTAAGGAAAGCTATATCCGATGTGCCGGCTCATTACACATGGGTTGTGGGAGGTGGCGGAAGTTCTCGCTCAGGCTCGCTGTCATTGATATTTCAAACTGCTGCGAAGCTGCTGTCACAGCCGGACCAACCTGTCTGAACAGCTCCTGACAGCAGCGGGGGTGGATACCTGCAGGTGTGGCGTGCTGATTCATTGAGAATTGCTACCTTCCGGCCCGAAATTCCTTGTCTAGTCAGTCTTACCGATGGTGTGAGCTGGTGGACTGTCTGAGGGGGAGCGGTAATGATGGTCTTGACAACCACAATACCGTGCAGCAGAAACCGGCCGATCTTTGGCTGTTGAAGCTGGAGGCACATTCTACACGAAGAAACTAACTATTAAGACAGGAAAAAAAAACTGCAGATGCTGGATCCAAAGTAGACAGGCAAGGAGGCTGAGAGAACGCAGCAAGCCTCACAGCATCAGGAGGTGGAGAAGTCGACCTTTCGGGTGTAATCCTTCTTCAGGACTGGGGATGTCTGTGGTGCTGGTGGTGGTTGGGGGGGGGGGGGGGGAGCTGCAGATAAAGGGGGTGGCGGAGGCAGGGTGGTGAAGTGAGGATGGGTAAAAACAGGTGGAGGGTACGACCTGTTTGGCCAATGGGAGGAATGAATCTGGTTGGTGGCTGGGAGCAGTGGAAGTAGCTGTAGCACCTATTGAAGGAACACCACCTTATCTTCCGCCTGGGCACCCTACAGCTGGAGGACTCAACACTGAGTTCTCCAATTTCAAATGACCTCCCTTCCCATCCCCTCCCCCTCCCTTCCACTGCTCCCTGCCACCAACCAGATTCATTCCTCCTGTTGACCTACCACGTCAACCACCCATCTTTACCTATTCCCACTTCACTTCCCTACCCCCACCACCCCCTTTATCTGAAGTCCTCCCCACACCCACCCCCAGTCCTGAAGAAGGGTTAGACCCGAAACATTGACTTCTGCACCTCCTGATGCTGCCTGGCTTGCTGTGTTCTCTCAGCCTCCTGCCTGTCTACACAAAAACTAACTGGCCGGCAAAGAAGATACAACCATCAGAATTTCTGAGGAAAACAGATTAAAATCATATGATGGGTACAGTGAGGTCATTCGGCCAGTCATGTCTTCTCAACTTGTGCGACACCCCTGGCTTTTCCTATAATACTGAGTCATAGAGATTAACAGCACAAAAGGAAGTAATTCAGCTGATTGTGTGCACACCAAGCTTCAGGCATTTCTCTAATGTAGTGTCATCTTCTAGCACTTGGCCTTTAGCCTTTTATAGTATATTTCAAGTGATCATCTAAATATTTATTAGATGGTTCCTGCCTCTACCACCTTTCAGGTACTGAGATTCAGATACCCACCATCTTTAGGATGAGAAAGTAATTCCTTAAATTCTCTCGAAACCACTTACCCTTTAATTTAAACCAATGAACCCCTGTTGTCTTTCTAAGGGGAAAAGCATCTTCGTATCTATGCTCTGCATAATTTTGCACATCTCAATCAGATCTCCCTCAGTCTTCTTCGCTCTAAGGAAAACAAATGAGACTAATTTATTTTTGTAGCTGAAATGCTCCAGCCCAGGTGATGAATATTCCTCTGTACGCTCTCATGTCCAAACAGATGTACCATTTCCAGAAACTGTATTCTTTGGCTTTTGATATCTTTCCATTGTGTGATGATTAGAACTGCACACTAATTCATTACGCTCCAACAAATGTCTGCACAGCTCCATTATAACCTCCCAGTTCCTGTATTCAATGCCTTGACTAATAAAGACAAATAAACCATAACTTTCTCCACCTATTCACTTTCAATGATCTGTGCACATGCACACCAAGGTCCTTCTGGTCCTCTGTAGTTCTTAGTGTCCTACCATTTATCATGTACTCCTTAGAGAAAGTGAGGATTGTAGATGCTGAAGAGTTAAAGTGGAAAAGCACAGCACGTCAGGCAGCATCCAAGGAGCAGAAGAGTTTTGGGCATAAGCCTTTCATCAGGAATGTACTCCTTGTTTTGTCAGTCCTCACAAAGCGCATTACCTCTTATTTTTCAGGATAAAGATCTATTTGCCATTGTTCAGCCCCTCTATATCATCCTATTTTCTAAGGCTTTCTTCCTCACTATTCCATGCAACTTATTTTCATGTCATCTGTGAACTTACTGATCATGTCTTCTATGTTCATTACCTAAATCTACACTAATATATACCATGTAGTGTAATGTCACTACAAATAGCAAAGTACCCAGCACTGAACCATGTGATATGCCACTTGTCACAGGCTTCCAATCACAAATACAACCTTAAACTATCAGCATATTCCACATCCTAACTACCCACTATGTAAGAAATCTATTTGTAATGATATTGTTGCTTCTTTGGTTGATCACTTTAAACCAGTCATTTGGTTTTGGACGAAATTGATAAAGGGTACTAAATAAAAAAAAATGCAGATGCTGAAAAGGGTTACTGGACTCAAAGTATTAATTCTACATTTCCTCCACAGATGCTGTCAGTTTCTCCAGCAACTGCTGTTTTTGATGCAAAGGGGATAGTTCCTTTGTTTCAACTGTGTCCAAACATCTCATGTTCCTCTATCTAATTTCCTCTATCTTTACTTGCATACAAAACAACATATGAATTAAGAATAGTAGGGCATTCAGCCCTTCATTCCTGCTTTGGATTCAATAATATCATGGCTGATCTGATTTGGCCTCAACTCTATATTTCCACCCATCTTGTAACTCTTAACTTCCTTGTTTGTCAAGAATCCATCTCCACATCTCTCCCTGCTTTAAAAGTTTTACTGTCTGCAGCACCACTCCTCTCTGGGGAAGAGAGTTCCAAGAAGTTGGGGTGCTGAAACCAGTTTCTCCCAATCTCCACCTGAAGTGGAAGATCCTTAGTTTTATGTCACTACTACAAGGGGCAACATTCTTTCAACAACCTCTCATGATCTTGATGAGGTCTTAATAAGATCACCTCTTATTCTTCTAAACTCCAAAGATGACAAATCCAACCTATCTGACCTTTTTGTACAGAATGAACCCACCACCCCAAAAAAATCAGTCAAGTGAGCCTATAAACTGCTCCGAAAATATTATACGCTTTCTTAAATAAGGAGAGCAAAACTGCACAGTTCTTTGAAACCAATATCCTGTACAACTGTTGCAAAACATCCCTTTATATTTTGTTCCCTTTGCAATAAACAATACCATTTGCCTTCTTTATCACTTCTACCAGCATACTCATTAGAACTTGCCAACCTGAAGACAATCTGTTTGTACCTACTCTCTGTTTCCTATAGCCAGTCTTCCATGCTATTTTGTCACTGCTATACTATGAGCTCTTATTTTGCATAGTGACCTGTTTTTATTCACTCACGAGATGTGGTATCACTGTTTGGCCAGTGTTTGTTACTTGTCCCTGGCTACCTTTGAGAAGGTGGTGGTGAGCTGCCATCTTGAACCACTGCAGTCCATGTGCTGTAAGTGTACCCACAATTAGGGATGTTAGGGATGGAATTACAGAATTTTGACCTAGCAACAGTAAAGGAATAGCGATATATTTCCAAGTCAAGATGGTAAGTGTTTTGGAGGGTAGCTTGCAGGTGGTGTTTCCATGTATCTGCTGCCCTTTGACCTTCTAGATGGAACTGGTCATGGCTTTGGAAGGTAAGGACTTTTGGTTTATTGCTGCAGTGTGTCTTGTAGATAGTACACACAGCTGCTATTGGGCGTAGTGGTGGAGACAGTGGATGCTAGAATATGTGGTGCCAATCAAGAGGTCTGCTTTGTCCTGTATGGCATCAAGCTATGAATTTCTGCAGTGTATCTTGTAGGAATATAGGAACAGGAATAGGCCAATCAGCCCCCTTGAGCCTGTTCCAGCAATCAATGAGATTATCGTTGATTTGTGTCTAACTCCATTTGTGCCTAACTCTTTGTCCCAGATCACTTAATACCTTTGCTTAACATAAATTTATCTCAGATTTAAAACTAACAACTGATTTAGCATCAGTTGCTATTTATGGAAGAGAGTTCCAAACCGCTACTACCCTTTGTATATGGAAGTCATTCCTTATGTTTCTCCTGAATGGTCTGGCTCTAATGTTTAGACTATGTCCTCTAGTATCAGAATCCCAAACAGTGAAAATGGTTTATCTACTTTGTCTTTTCCTATTATTTATCTTGAAGACTTCGATTGTATAACCTTTTAACCTTATAGAAGATCGAGAGAAAACATGCCTATTTTGAATAATTTTTCCTCATAACCTCTGAAGTCCAGATATCATTTTTGTCAACCTATACTGCACTCCCACCAAGACCAATATATCCTTCCTAATGTGCAGCGCCCAGATCTTATCACAGTATAGCAAGTGGCATCTAACCAGGATTTTGTATAGCTGTTTTGTAGATAATACACACTGCTGCTCCTGACTGTTGGAGACGAAGGGAATTGATCTTTTTAGATGTGGTGCTAATGAGGCAGACTGCTTAGGCCTGAAGGTGTCAAGCTTCTTGAGTGTTGCTGGAGCTGCACTCATCCAGAGCACCCCTTCAGTTTCCAAGACCTGATAAAGCTGATGGCACATTTTCGTGACTATATCCTAGGACATCTGCAGTAGCAATGTTCCTTGCTCATTTGGAGAAAATGCATAGAGTACAATACACTCTGGGCCTCCTGTACCCTCTCCACATCCTGAGAAGACCTTGAACTGCAGTTTTTTCATGTGAAGGTTGTTTGGCAGTCATTGGATGTTGCTGCTGGTTCTGGAGTTGTTGGTGAACTTATTTCTTCCTTGGTTTCTCCGTGCCTTCATTGCACTGTGACCATAGTGATGAAGACCCCTGTTTTTGGTGAATCTGTTGATCACTCTTCCAATCAAGTTATTTGGGAAATGTTAGAAACAAAACAAGTTCGTAGTAATATGAGCAGCAGCATCACATATGAATGACATAGTTTGGCATGGTCCTTTAATACAGTGAGATATGGACGGTGATGGAATCCCTGTACATGGACCTTTGACTTGGTGGTCTTATTCAGATGTATGCAGTACACGCCATGCCCCACACATGTGATAAGCTGCTCAAACTTTGCACCCTCCTATTTATCTCTCAGCCCCTTCTCCTCCCCCTGACATTCCTGATGAAGGACTTATGCCCAAAACATTGACTCCTGCTTCTTGAATGCTACCTGACCTGCTGTGCTCTTCCAGCACCACAGTTTTCGACTCAATACCGTCCTGTCCTGCTTAGTCCAGGAACGTTCTACATACATTCGGGACACTACCCACGCCCTCCACCTTCTCCATGACTTTGTTTCTCTGGTCCCCAACGCCTTATCTGCACCATGGCCATCCAGTCCCCATAAACATTCATTTGCCATTTCTGTTCCTTCTTCCCCCTCTGACCCAACCAGTACCCTTCCACCGTCACACTCATTCAATTGATGGAACTGGTCCTCACACTCAACAACTTCTCCTTTGAATCCTCCTACTTCCTTCAGCCCAAAAGGGTAGCCATGGGCATCAGCATGGGCCCCAGATATGCCTGCCTGTTCGTAACGTACATGGAACAGTCCAGTTGCACTGGCACCATCCCCCACCTTTCCCTCCACTACACTGATGACTGTATCAGTGCCACCTCATGCTCCCACGAGGAAGTTGAACAATTCATGAACTTCACTAACACCTTCTACCTTGACCTTAAATTCACCTGGACCATCTTGGACACCTCCCTCTCCTTCCTGGTCCTGTCTGACTCTGGTGACCAACTCAACACAGACATCCATTTTAAATGCACTGACTCTCACAGCTACATGGACTACACCTCCTCCCACTCTCCCTCCTATAAAGATGCGATTCCTTATTCCCAATTCTTCTACCTCCACTGTATCTGCTCACAGGAGAAGCAATTTCACTCCAGGACATCCCAGATGGCCACCTATTTCAAGGACTACAGTTTCCCCTCCCAAGATCAACAATGCCCTCCAGCACATCTCCTCTAACCACAACAAGGATAGACATCTACTGGTCCTCATCTTCCACCCCATTAATCTCTGAATAAAGCACATTATCCTCCTCCATTTCTGCCACCTAAAATCAGACTCTACCACCAGGAATATATTTCCCTGTAGCGGACCTTAACTTCACCTGGACCATCTCAGACAATTCCCTTGTTTGGGTTGGATGGCTGGCAGAGCTGTTTGTTTGAGTCACTGCAATACTAGCTCTGCTAAGAACCCTGATATCGGAGATACCGTGGGTAATCCGTTGGTTTGTCTGAAGGTTTTGTTGTTGAAGGTGAAGTGGGTGGTAAGGCATAGGTCCACTAGCTTGGCGATACTGTCCTTGCTGATGAAGTTAGTGGTGTTTGGTCTACGTGTTTTTGGGTCTTCTAATAGTGTAGTCAGTGTTTCTTTGGCCAGATTGATGTTGATGGATGTGAACAGGGCTGTTACATCAAAGGAGGCCATGATTTCATCCTCTGCTACCTTGGTGTCTTTGGTCTTCAGGAATTCTTGGATGGAGGGCCATGAGTGTTCTACTAAGTGTTTTAGTCTTTGCTGTAGCTCTTGATCAGTCTGTAATTTGGTGTTCCAGATAGCGAGACTGTGGGTCTGAGGAGGATTCCTGGTTTGTGAATCTGTAGAAGCGTGGTGTGTTGGAACCGATTGGTTTCATTTTTTTGAAAGTCAGTCTTATTTATTTCTCCAGATTTCTAGTTTTTTTTGAGTAGGGCTGTAATTTGGTTCTCTAGTTGTGGGATCAGGTCTATTGCCACTTGTTGGTAAGTGTTGGTATCTACAAGTAGTGCATTTGCACTACGTAGTCTCTCTGATTTAAAAAGACTGTCAAGCATCCTTTGTCCACAGGTAGGATAACAATGTTTTTTATCTTTTTTTTTTAGTATTTATAGTGCTTTTCTTTCTTGTGTATTGAGTGTGTTTCCTTCCTTTTTCCTGCCTTAATGTTGGTGTACCTGTCTTCTGATGGTTTGCTGGGTTTCTTCTGTGAATTGGTTGTCTTTCAGTGTTGTTTCTAATGCTGCTAAGAAACCTTTCAAAACTTGGGACCCTTCAATTACAGAGCATCAAAATTGACTTCACCAGTTTCCTAATCTGCCCCACCTCCTCTCAGATCCAATCCTCCACTTTGGCATCACCCCCTTGAACTGTCCTACATGTCCATCTTCCTTCCCATGTATCCACTCCACCCTCGTTTTGGTCTATCACTATCACTCCCACCTGCATCTACCTATCACCTTCCCAGCTGCCTTCCCTCTACCCCTACGCCCACCCTCCTATTTATCTCTCAGCCTCCTTTTCTCCCCAACATTCTTGATGAAGGGTGTATGCCTGAAACGTCAACTCTCCTGCTCCTTGGATGCTGCCTGATCTGATGTGTTTTTCCAGTGCCACATCTTTTGACTGCTGAAAACTTGCATCACTCCCCCACCCCCAATCACCCAAGAAGAGCAGCATTGCATATAAGAGCAGGTTGGCAAATATTTACTGTTCAAGGTGAGAGGAAATCAATCTTGTGCAGCAATTAGACTTTGGATTGTCTTTGTGAATGGCAACTTGCAAGTGACATTTATAAGGTCGCCTGTGATTGAATCTGCTTCACACAGATGACTGTGATCAATTTGTAATGACCAAGAATGTCACCAAGATTTGTGTATCCCACAGGTATTTATTTTTATATCAACCTGTCCAGGAATTTTATTACACACCTCTGGAACAGTTGGGACTTGAACCCTAGCATCCTAGCTCAGAGATAAGTACACTATCATTGTACCACAAGAGCCCAATTGTATCACACGTTGGGCATTACATGCATTTCACTTGCAGGATTTTACAATTACAGGTTTTTTAACCTCTGCTATGTAAGTGCCTGATTAATACAATTGCCTCTTGAAGGGCCTACGAAGTAGTACCTATGTTCCCAAAAGAAATCTAACCCTGACCACTCCAGGTGCTATGGCAGCGATTTTCATCTCCATTGTGCAATAATGATTTGAATGAGAATGAAAGGCAACACAGGTTGCACTTCTTAGAATGAGTTGCAGGCTCAGCCTGGTAGTCTAGGGACTCCAAACCTGCTTTTAATTTCTTCCTTGCACTTTCTGTTGATCCCATCAGTTTTTAGCTTCTACAAGTTCCCACCCAACGCCTTTTTTTAAATATAGATATTTTTATTAAAAAAAAAGAAAATTTTTAAGATTTTTTACAAAATCACAAAAGTAATATGAACAAGTATAAGCTCCAGTATAAAATTAAATGAATAAGGAAAAAATAAATAAATAATAACCAAAAAAAAGAGAAAAAAAACCCTAAATAACTACTAATCTATCCTACAAACAACCAAAACATAAAATACATTACTACCAGTAAACGACAAAATAATTAAATAACTAGATACATGCTCAAAATAGATTTACATCAAGACATAATAAAACCTGTATTTATATGGGATTCCTCCTCCTGGGGGTCCACGAACTAGCCAGAGCCATTACCACAGCCAGACAAAAGCCCTAGACAGTATGGCTGAAATATCTGTGTCAATATAGTTCAAGAAGGGCTGCCATGTTTTATAAAGTAATTCCATTTTTTGGTGTACCATATTTGTGAGGAAGTCAAGGGGGATATATTCCATGACTATCCTCTGCCAGTTCGAAAGCCCTGGGGGACCTTCAGCTACCCAATTCACTAAAATATTTTTCCTTGCACAAAAGGAGAGAATGGCGTATAATTTCCTCCCATACACATCCAGGAAGGGAAAATCTGAAGAGCCCAAAAGTAGGGACACTGGATCCAATCTAATCTCCATACCCAAAATCTCTGTCAAGGCATTCGCTACTCTATCCCAATATGTGCGGATCTTATGGCATCTCCATAGACATTGCATGAGAGTGCCACCTTCTATTTTACATTTAGGAAACATTGGGGCGCTCCTGCCTTGAATTTTGCAAGTCATTCAGGTGCCATATGAGCCCTGTGAAGTGTCTTTAATTGAATAGCCTGAGTTCTATTACAGATAGAGATCTTTCTAGCATTTTCCCAGATGTCCTCCCACATTTCTAAGGAAATTTCCAAACCTAATTCTTGATTCCAGGTTTTAAATAATCATTCAATGTCCTTCGATACCTTATTATATAAAGAGTGATCAAGGGCTGCGCCGTCGGCCATAGCACTCTCCTTTCCTTATCCGATTTGTAGGGATTAACTATCAGTGTGGTCTTCTTGTGTATAAGAAATACCGAAAGAGGTCCCTGTTAGGCAGTCCAAACATCTGCTCAAAGGACATCATAACTTCCCCATCAAACAGGTCTCCCAAGCAGGAGATATCTCTGGACTTCCAAGTTTTAAATGTAGCATATGTCAGCCCTGGCTGAAATCGGTGCTCCCACTATAGGGGTGTAAGGGGAGGTTTTTTGCAGGTTACCCTCATCTTGTCACATTGTCCTCCAGGCTTTAATTGTATTTAATACAATAGGATTTTTACAATAGTCCATAATAGCTTTCATCTTGTCCATAAATAAAAGATTGATGAGGGGACATTTTGCTTGGGAGGTCTCAATATCTAACCAGATTGATTGTGGGTCACAAGAGACCCAATCAGCTATATAAGATAATAAGGAGCTCAATTGGTACCTCCTGAAATCTGGAAAGTCCAGTCTTCCCCTTGGTTGTGGAAGCTGCAGCTTTTCTAATTTGATGAGGGGCCGTCTATGATTCCAAATAAAGGAGCTGAGCCAGCCATAGAGCTTACATAACGCCTGTCTCGGCAGCATCAAGGGGAGCATTCTCATAGGATATAGAAGATGAGGTAGAATATTCATCTTAACCAAGGCTACTCTGCATAGCCAAGATATTGTGAGATCTTCCCAACATTGAAGGTCCTGCCTTTTTTTCTCCAGTATGTGCACAAAATTGGTTTTATACAGCTGACCAAATACTGGAGTGATAAAAATACCTAAGTATAGAAAACCTTCTGGTGACCACCGAAAGGGGAAGCAAGATCCATCCGGTAGATTGGATCCACTAGCAAGACCACTTGAATTAGGCAGGGCACGGATATCAAAGGATCACTTAAGAAGAGGAGGACATCATCCGCATAGAGAGTGATTTTGTGCTTACCCGATCCAACCCTTGGAGCCGTTATGTTAGGCTCAGCTCGTACAGCTTCCGCTAGTGGTTCAATCACTAGCGTGAATAATAATGGTGAAAGAGGACATCCTGACGACAGCCCCTGCCAACACTAAAGCTATCTGAACCTAAACTATTGGTGATCACCACTGCTTTGGTATCATTATATAATACTGAAACCCATTTAGTAAATACCTCTCCAACACCGAACCTTTCCAGTATATAAAAAAGATATGGCCATTCTACCCAATCAAATGCGTTCTCTGTGTCCTAGGAGACAACTAAGACTGGTATTGTTCCCTGTTGACAGACTCGTATCATATTTAAGACCCATCTAATATTATTAGTTGATCTGCAACCCTTTATGAACCCCGTCTGGTCCTCTTTTATGATATATGGTTAAGACCCTCTCCAGTGTAAATGCTAACATTTTGGAAACAATTTTGAAATCCATGTTCAGCAAGGATATGTATCTATATGATGAGCAATCTTCTGGGGCCTTTCCCTTTTTAAGAATGAGAGAGATATTTGCTTCTCCCAACGAAGGCGGGAGGCAGCCCTGACTATGTGAGTAATTGTACATATTTATGAGTGGCCCGGCCAGTTCTCCTATAAAGTCTTTATAGAACTCAACCTGGAATCCGTCTGGTCCAGGCATTTTGCCACTCTGAAGCTGCCTAACCATGTCCAGTACTTCCTGGGTTGTCAGGGGGGGCATTCAAGATCAACATCAGCTCTGAGGTTAAGCCGGAAGGGCCAAATTTTTAAAGAAGGATTCCATCTTCCCAGATCTATCCTCATAGCCCTGCCATTTATACAGTTCAAAATAGAACTTTCTAAAGGTTGTATTGATCTTTTTACGATCACAAGTCAAGATACCAGCACTTTCTCTAATAGACGTAATGGCTTGGGGAGCCTTTTTCTTTCTAGCAAGGTATGCTAAATATCTTCGAGCAGAAAGTGAGGACTGCAGATGCTGGAGATCAGAGCTGAAAATGTGTTGCTGGAAAAGCGCAGCAGGTCAGGCAGCATCCAAGGAACAGGAGAATCGACGTTTCGGGCATAAGCCTTTCTTCAGGAATGCTAAATATCTGCCAGGCTTGTCGCCATACTCAAATAATCTCTGCTTTGCGAATAATATTTCCCTCTTTGCTGTTTGGGTAAGTGCGGTATTCAAGGCTGCCCTAAGGGCTGTGATCCTTTGTAGCTTAGTAATGGAGGGCCTGTCAACATACACTGTCTCAGCTGCCTTCAAGCGAGCCTCGAGCAAACATTGTTTCTCTCTCTTTTGTCTTTTCCGGGTCACAGAATATGAGATGACCAAGCCTCGCGTGTATGCTTTAGTGGTCTCCCACATCATCGACGGGTTACTGGCCGTACCTGAATTAATTTCCCAGAAGGTTTTGAATTCCTGCGAAAAATACTTTATAAATTTGCTATCCTTCAATAAAAAGGGATCCATACGCCAATGTCGGGGGCCTATCCCATCATCCCTAGTCTTGACTTCCATATATACTGCGGCATGATCAGAAGGAGCTATATTACCTATTTTACAAGACAGTATCGAATTCAGAAGGGTCGAGGGGGCATTAAACATATCAATTCTGGTATGGCACTTGTGTGGGTTAGAGTTGAAAGTAAAGTCTCTACCCTGGGGATGAAGACACATCCACAAATCTACTAGTCCTAGCTCCTTATTCAGAACCTCCAGTTGTACCCATAGTGCTGCTAGGTATCCTATCCGTCTCTGGGTCCATAATACAATTAAAATCTCCCCTTATAATTGTATGGTGGACCCCAAAAGCCATCGACTTAGAGAATATTTCCGTTACAAATTTAAAATAGTGTGCAGGGGGCAATAAAGATTCAAAATTCCATATTCCTCTCCATGTATTAGGGCTTTGATCAATGTATACCATCCAGACTAACCTTTTATCTGGCTTAACATTTGGAGACGAAGATTCTTCCGAATAAGAATGGCTACTCCCCTACTTTTTGAACTGAAAGATGAAAAGAAAGTATGATCAAATGTGTCCGATTGGTGAATTGCTTCCCTTGACATTCCAGGTACACCACCTAAACGAATGGCTAGCCATGATCGTCCAGGCAAGCCTGAGACACCCCAGGAGAAAGAACCCCACCCAAAAGATCTTGAATAAAGACCATAGAAAATTCACCAATACAAAAATTCTTTAAAACATTTAAACCAACACAATTAAGAGCTACTCCTAATATATTCAAAAGGAGACTTTCCCCCTTGCTCCTGGGGGCATAACTATGTATCACTAACCTCTCCTAGCTAGGGCCCTGCCCTTGGCCCAGGCATTATCAAATGGAGCAAACAAATTCAAGTGTTTTGTAAAACCAGAGTTAAAAGTGAGTAACCCCCCCCCGCTTCCACCACCCCCACGCCAACACCTGGGTGTGTTTAACAAACACTATACAAAATAGAAATATATAAAGTTACAAAATCCCAGCAAGTATTAGGCAACTAAGTGAGATGAAGAAAGAGAGAAACCGCCGCTCTAGAAAAAAAAGCAAAACAGAACAAACCCCCCTCCCCCACAAATCGAGTAAGCTGCACGAGCTATATAAAAAAAAGAGACCAAAGGAAGAGTAAAGAACAAGCCCACCCCCACCCACACCCCCAGGGAAAGATGAGTGGAAGAGAGACAAAGAGGGAAAAAAAAGGGGTAAACAAAGGGGGAGCAAAATAAAGTCATTGTCCATACGGTTCGAGTCCCACAGTCTATTTAAGAGAATCTAAGAATTCTTTTGCTTTCTCCGGTGATCCAAAGTTATAAACGGATCCTCCATGGCTGAGGCGCAGTGTTGCTGGATAACGCATGGAGTAAAAAATATTAGCTCTCTTAGACGCTTTTTCGCCTCATCAAATGCCCTCCTCTTGCGGACCACAGCTGGAGAGAAGTCCTGAAACAACATTATCCTGAAACCCTTGTACATCATGGCCTGCGGGTCCTTCCCAGGACTCTGGAGGCTTCCAGGAGCATTTGTTTTTCTTTGTAGCATTGGAGTCGGATTAGAACTGGGTGGGGGCGCTGGTCCAACCCGGGCCTGCGTACAGCAACACGATGGGCCCACTCCACCCACACCCGGCCCGGTCCCGACTCCTCCAACTTCAATAATTGTGGGAGCCATTGCTCCAAAAAGTCCACAAGCTGGCCTTCCTCTTCCCCTTCAGGAAGGCCCAGTAACCAAATGTTTTTCTGATGACCCCGATTATCGAGGTCGTTGATGCGCTCCTCCAGGGTCCTGATTCGCTGCTCAAGAGCCCAGACCTGACCTATGGACGATTCGGCAGCCGACTCCGAGGCTGCGGCTCGCTGCTCCGCCCCTCTGACACACTGTTTGAGTTTTTCAATCTCTCAGTCATGCTTCTGCAGCATGACCGAGATCGACTCCCACCTGGACTGCGTCTCCTTAATGAAAGCGTCTATCTTCTCCTGAAGCTTGGTGATCCCGGAGAGCAGGCTCGTCACTGAAGGTAAGTCCCCCGAAGCGGCCGTGGACATCTCTGCTGCTGCGACGGGGGTGGGGGAGGGGTCCCTGCCTGTTGCGAGCTGCAGGAGGTTTTGCCCTTAATAAATTTAAAAGAAACACCAAACTATCCAAGTTGGATGTAAAATGACTGAGTACGCCGGGCAAAAGCTATCCTGAATGATTTAAAGGGTGAGGTGAAGGTTGGTGCCCCACTTTGCCCGAGTCTGAGGCAGAGCACTGCAGACTCAGACTTACTGGGTCGCTGCCATCTTGAATTCCCCTCCCACCCAACTCTTATTCACTGCTTCTTCTCCCAGCATTATCCCCAAGGTCTATATTGTGCCGCGCTGTCTGTTCTGTTGAATCCAGGGTGGTGCTTCCCTTCCTCACTAACCCATATCTTCCAATACATTATTGACTCCTGCCCTTATATGTTGAGTTGCCCTGTCACAATTATTTTCCCTTTTTGCAACCAAGCATGCTGCCTGCAATCCCTGCAATTGACTCCCTCAACTTCCCTACCATTGCAGTTACACCAATCCCCTTTGACTTTCCTGAACAGATCCCCAGGACTGACTCTGACACACCCCTGACCAACTTTTAATGACAGCCCTGATTTGTGACCAGACTCGCAGCTCTCCAAATGGTTTACCGCTAAACCCTGGACTGTGTGGGACCTGCAGCACTGATGAGGGCTCACTCCTGGAATGTGACCCTTCCCAACTAGGTGGCTGACTGACTGATCACGTCAAAGCCCCTGGATTGAGGTTAGATGCTGCCTTGATTTATAGTTAGAACCCCTTCACTGAAAACAAGTTCCTCTTAATTAAAGAGGATTACTTCCCTTAGATTTTGAAACGTTCTCATTTGGTTGGAACACATGCAATGTATTTACAGTGTAAGCTGTTGGCTCATGCCATAGATGTGACATTGATGTAATACAGTGTCATACATCAATATGTCCACCCTCTTAATTGATCATTGCTGACAACCATGACAAGCTGCCTTGCTTTGTGACTGTGCTAAAAGCAAGACAAGACAGAAGTGTGAGCTGCAAGTTCTGAATGAGAAAGGCAAGGCACAGATGCTGTGAGCATCCAAGTAGGCGTGAAGTGAGTAAGTGCTAACAAAACAAGCATGAAGAAGGGCTTATGCCCGAAACGTCGATTCTCCTGTTCCTTAGATGCTGCCTGACCTGCTGCGCTTTTCCAGCAACACATTTTCAGCTCTGATCTCCAGCATCTGCAGCCCTCACTTTCTCCTCCTAATAAAACAAGTGACAATTCCTGTGATGACATGGGTACTTGTCTCTGTGCACAAAGGTGCATGGCAGCAGCATGATACTGAAAGGTGTTGGTGCGCTCCAATATGCAGCATTGAAATGATAACTGTGTTCTAACCGAGTCAGAGATATGCCATTATGATATGATATAGCTGGTGTTTGATTTTGTGCCAGATTATGTGGGTGGGACAGAATGCAGGCAGTTGCAGCTGATGGAACATACCCTGAGATGTTGGGGACTACTGGCCAAGATGGAGGCCTAGAGGAGTAAGTGGTGAGCTGCAACCGCCAACTACCCACTCTGACCTCCATGTAGGGATTGTACAATTTAGTTTCCAATGCATAAGAGAATAGCAAACTGTGTATAAATGATGTCAGAACAGGTAAACACAAGTTATAAATGCTTGGAAATAGGCCTCTTGCCTGGTGAGGTTCTCATCTTGTCATTCAACACTTGGTTGGAAAATCATAATTTTTTTCCTCAATGTTGAGAACCTCATTTTTCTGATCTCACCATGTTTTTAGAACTGATTTGCTATTGCCCATGTCGTTTAGAGGCTGAGAAAATTCAGATCACAGAATCACCATCAACAACTTCTCAGGAACCTCTGGAATGTGCTTTGTATGGATTCAAAAAGGTTGCTGCCAGTAATCCTGCTCTTCTCCATAAAACATGTTGTTGAAGTCCCCAGAGATTACAAACAATAAGGAATCAAAGAACTGACAAGAATGTCCATGCTTATAATATTAGTCTCATTGTAAAAGCCCATGAAATAAAACATTGAACATCTCCAGTTATAATCCCTCCACCATTGGTAGCCATGCCTTCAACTGCATTGGCTCTAACATCTGGAATAGCTTCCATACGCTTCTCTGCCTCTCTCCCTTGGTTTTCTTTTTCCTTTAAGGCACATCTTAAGACATAACTGCTAGAAGAAGCTTTCAGTAGTCAGGCCTAATGTTTCCTTATCTAGCTCAGTGCCATATTTTCTTTTATAATGTTCCAGTGAAGCATCAAGGCCTGTAATGTTAAAGGTGCTATATAAATAAATAAGTTGTTGTCAAACAGACTATTCTGAGTTCAGCCATTTTTTTGATGTTGGAAAACACTTCCTTGAAGAAAAAAATGCTGTAAATGACACTTACTGCTAATGAGAATAAAAAAGACTGCAAAATCTCAGCAGGTCAGGCAGTATCAGATGAAGAGAGATGAAAGCGAATATTTCAGATCAATGAGCAGAACTCTTGCTAATGTTATTTTTTGTCTGAGTAAATTGCCTATTGGGACAACTTTCATGTTAGTTTTATCCCAATTTATAAATGTAAATTAAAAATGATATTTTACCTTACAAAATAATTGAATGGGTTTGAACTTTCTAAACACTAATGCATCTATGCAGCAGTTGCAGTCTCTTCCATGTAGCTTCTCAGTTTCATCATGAAAAATTACCTATGCAGCAAAATTGTATTTTGGAATTTAGGTGAATTTGCACAAAACTGGTGAAGCATAATCAGCTTTCAAGTAGGAAAGTTAATTAGTATTCTCAAAATATATGAGTGTGATGAAATCTGGATGACAAAGGAAGATCATAAGAATCTCTCATATAATGTTAGGAATGTGTCCCTTCTACAGTGCATCCTGTAATGTTCTGCTCACTGCACTTGCTGCCAGTGTAATAACAATGTAAGTAAGAATTTTGAGGTCATTTGTTGTTTTTCATAGGTATTTTAATAACTCTTTGGAGCTGTAATTTTCATATTGTCATTATATATATTTCTATATGTTAGTAATTTATTGGGGTTGACATGTCCTTTTCTATCACTGTTATGATTATGCTACTCTCTGTATTCCAGGTGTTGTGCTCTTCCAAGACATAGATTTTCTGGGCCACATGAATAATTCTCGATATTTTCGGGAGTGTGATTTTGCCAGGTATTTATTATTTTTGTTAAATAAAGTGGGATTGTCGGCATTTAAGATACTATTAAGATCAAAATATGCATATGTGTTAGTGAACATAGAAGAACCCTTTTATTGTTGAATGACTGCAGATCAAAGTTGTGCAGTGGATGCTGGATTCTCTTTCGCGGGTACCATATAGTTGGTATGACAGATCTGTATGTAGAAAACATTTTGCCATCCATGATTAATAACATAACTCTTCTGCTGCCGGTCTGCAAGATCTTAATAGAATTATTAACTAATTCCTGAGAGTTGTGATTAGGTTCGGCCTGTATAACTGATACTTTTTTCTGACATTATTTTAATTTCTCATTCTGAGGAAAATAGCTTGAAAAATGCATTGTAGAAACTTTGGCAGTTAATTATTGATGTGAATTAAATTAAAATCAAGTCTCTTTATACACTGCGATGTTGGCCATTAAGATTATATATGATGTTCATTTAGGTAATCATCCCTGTTTGGAATAGCAATAATGAACAGTACTAACTTGCTCACAATTTGACCCCGATGAGAAAGCTCACTTTGGCTGTCACAAGATACTTAGTACAGAAAATTGAAACTATCACAGTTGTGTTCTTCAGCGATTGTAGTTCAGGCACTTTATTTGAACATTGTAGAGGAAAGATTAATTTAAATGTAACCATGTCACAGGTATTCTCAAGAGTGTGCATGCTGAGTTTGGCTGCTTGAATTGAGAAGTCTACATCAGCACTAACAGCCTGCATCTTGATTGCTTAGCTTGCTTTAATATAAGTATTAATAATTGAAGCCAATATTTCTTGATGACAAAAAAATCTCTTGATTATCATACATTTTATCTCTGATCATTTATAGTAATTACCATTCGCTTTAAATTCGACAAAATGGTGACTAGTCTTCAAAGTCAGTGTGATAAGCATTTCCTTATTGAACATGCTTTCTGTAAAAGCCTTATTAACTAAATGAAACATTGTTTTAAATAAACAATATTTTTACTTGTCTTCAATTTTTAGTGTTCTCTTTCCACAGATAATTAACCATTTTTATAGTACTTTGTGTCACAAGCTCGATTTTGTAATTCATTTTTTTACATCGTGTTTTTTAGTTATGTCAACCAGAGTAGCATGATTGATTACTTAGTGATGACTTTGCAATAAAATTACTTCAAACATATCTTAATTGTTTTGCAGTTTTGAATTATGAGTGGTGATTGGGGGTGTGGGTCAGAATATTGCTGCATGGCTTCCTTGGCTAGCTAAATATGACAGCTGACTCAGCAACTTGTAACTCAGCCTGATTTTACATTTCTAAATTCAGTTATCATTAACCATATTATGTGCATCGCATTTAAATTAGTGGGCTTGCTATTTCAAATTCAGGGCACTGTTCCATGTTCTGGTTAAAAATGCTATGTTTGCCTGAAATTTATTTTGTTTGGTAATTGCAATTGCTGAAAGAGGCACTCATAAGGTTTTTCTGATTTCTTTCTCTTTCCCTTCATTTACAGTTCATCCGTATCACTAGCATGCAATGTCTGGCTTGTATTGCAAAATGTGTCTAATTTATTTTACTTCTGAGTTATTTTAGCTTTCGCAGGTTAAACCACAGATATATTAAAGCCAAATTAGGAAGTGTGCTGTGTTGAAGTTTAAATGTAGTGTGCTGCATCATATTGGAAGGAAGCCAGTTTAAGCTTGCAATTTCCAACGTGATAAACTTATCATTCTAGTTGTGACATGAGATAGACACAAATTATTTGTAAACAGATTACCCACATAGTCAAAGGGAAAATCAAAAGGTATGTAAATCTTTAGGATGGAGATCAAGAAGAGTTCTCAAACTATTCAGCAAGAAATGCAGAAGTTGGATAAAAAATACATTTAAAATAAAGACAAAGAATGAAAAGTACAAAAAATTGCTCAAAATTCTCGAGCGATAAGCTTAACATAGGAAGTAGTTTTTGGTTGCATTAGAGGCAGGGATAAGAGAAATTATCGTGTAATTTGGGAAAATGACAGTGGTTCAATAAATATTTTGGGCTGAATCTTACCATTTTTGGCTAAATCACATCTTACAGCAACTGCTGAAGGAAGGTTGTATTCCATGAGGTTTCTTTCCTCTCTCCAAAATATTCCATGTGACCGTGGATGCATGGAGACTGCTTAAACGTTACTGTCTTATAAAGCTTTTGTACCAGAAGTCAAAATTGCCTGATAAGGTAGAAGGAATCATTATATTTATATTTCAGTATTGTCATTAATTATTACTGTTTAATTATGCATTGCCAGGTTTAAAATAGCCTGTTCCCTGGTTGGGCCCAAAGCATATTGTTCAAAGAAAATTTTCTGAACCGACTCTATGTACTCATCCTTCAGGTTGCTTTTGCCAATTTAGTTTGTCCAACTTATATAAGAATTACAGTTCCCAAGATTATAATAATACATTTCTTACAAGCTCCCATTATTTATTGGTTTATACACTGTCCTACATTGTAGGTTCTGTTGGGGGTCTGTAATCCACTCCCATCAGTGACATCTTTGCTGTTTCTTATGATAACCCCAGCAGATTCTACATTTGATCCTCTGAACTAAAGTTGGTTCTGACAGCCTTTTTAATCACATGTTTTATAACAGAGCCATCTCATCTTTTCCTTTTTCTCTGTGCTTTAGAGTTGATTAACGGTGGAAAGAAAACAAATAGTCAATGAAGCAGGAGGGTCTAGAGTGAGTAGAAGGTATTAACACAAATGAGAAAGAAAAGCTTGAGGCCAAGACAGAAAGCAAAGTACACAATAAGCGGATATAGTAGTGTAGCTACATGTTAGAGAATAATTAGTCTTTCAGATCATTGACTATGGCATGGTTCCTTGCTTAATTTCTGACCTCATTTCTAATACAAAGGAAAAGCAAAACCAGAGAGTCAGCCTCCCTGTGATGACTAAATTATGCTGATACAGATAAAATCAAAATTGAGAGAGGTGATAATGTGGTGGTACAGTCACTGGATAAATAATACAGAGATAAAGTCATTCTGCTATAATGTGTGTTTTGTTACGCGCATTCATTGTAACGTGAGTGACGATTTGGGGACACTGTGTTTCTAGAGTGCGGACTTTTAAAATGTGTGTTGGCTGTAATGTGATTTTATCACCACTTCTTTAAGCACTGTTTCCAAAGCACAATTTTTCTATAATGTGGGATTGCTCAAGAATGCAACTATCAGATTACAGGAGAACTATCTGTATTGTTTTGGAGACTCTGATTTGAATCCCACCACGTCAAATGGTATAATTTGAAAAACCTGGATGATGGCTGTGAACCATTGTCATAAATACTCATCTGGTTCATTAATATCCTACTCATCTACTCCATTCACTTTATTCTTTCTTTTCTTTCTGTGCTTTTTTTTTAAATGTCTCCATTTATCATGGTACCTTCCCTTCTTTTAACAACTTCGCCAGAAGGTGTCTTCTCCCAGCCTAGGCCCAACAATGAGGTGGCTTCCGGTGTCGTGGAATGATGGTATGGGCCTGACAGGGCAGTCTCCCAGTGTGATGGTCTACCGGCATGGTGTTCTTGTCCCAGCATGGAGATCTCATCCAGTCATGGATGTCTTCTTTTGTGGCTTTCAGGTATTCCACCAGCCTGGCATGAAGTTCTATTCCTCCCACAGAGATCTTATGTTCACCTAGAGGTCTCGATCTTGTTTCGGAGGCAGCCTCTGGGTTTTCCAATGGCCCAACATGGCGGTCTCAGCCTGGTCCTGTGTGGCGGTTTTGGCCGGGCTTGCCAGCGTACTCCAAACCCAGGAGTCAGTAATCGAACTGTGATGAACTTTTACTTCTTTTTCTTCTTAGTTATGATTTTCTGTCATTAATTTAGGCGCTGTGGTATGGCGACTAATAAAACATTTTATTTCTGTAATAATACATGTGACAATAAATTGCTATTCTATTCTAATGTGCTTTATGGAAAATCATTGCCATCCATACCTGGTCTGGCCTACATATGAGTGCAGAACTTCTGCATTATGGTTGATTCTTACTGATGCACCAGAAAAAAACAACAGCAGACTTAGCCCTGTCATCTTTACCAGCATCTAGGAGATAATGCCAACATTGGGAGAATTGTCTCATAAACCAGTCAAACAACAGCCTGAAATAGGACTCCTTAGCACCTTGCAAGCCCCCCAGCATCTGGAAGAACAAGGCAGCAGGTACATAGGAAAACCACTACCTGCGAGTTTCCCTCCAAGGATCCTTCCTAAATTAGAAATAAGTTACCAGTCCTTCAAGTGTTTTGGGGTCAAAATTCTGGAATCCTTCCTTAATGGACTGTGGATCTATTTACACCAAATTGAGTTCAGCACTTCAAGAGGACAGCTAACAACCACCTTCTCAAGGCCAAACACAGGTGGGCAATAAATACTGGCCCAGGCACTGATGCCCACTTCTGTGAATGAATGAATAAATAAATGACTCAATCACAAATGATTTGACAGTTCATTCCTGATTTGTGATGTGCATGCCATGTACACAATTTATGTTTTGTATTTTGGTGATCAAGGGGAGGTTCATTGAACAGTGTTGTTTTGGTTCTGTTTGCCGAGCTGGAAATTTGTGTTGCAGACGTTTCGTCCCCTGTCTAGGTGACATCCTCAGTGCTTAGGAGCCTCCTGTGAAGCGCTTTGTGTTGTTTCCTCCAGCATTTATAGTTGTCACAGGAGGCTCCCAAGCACTGAGGATGTCACCTAGACAGGGGACGAAACATCTGTAACACAAATTCCCAACTCGGCGAACAGAACCACAACAACGAGCACCCGAGCTACAAATCTTCTCACAAACTTTGAATTGAACAGTGTTGATTGTCAGTTATAATTTTAGACGAGCCATCAAACTAATAGTATTGCAATATTTTCTCTCAACATTTATGATCTCCAGAGATAAAATGTAGCTGCTTTGTCAATTGAATTTCTCACAAAATTGAATTGTCCATCAAATATATGCATTGGCTCTTTTTCCTGATTTGGTCAGGTTTTATTTCCTAAACCAAGATTCCAAGATTATTTCAAACTGTTCCTTTGAAATAAATCAGATTTACATCCAAGTATTTGTTTCAGAACTTTGTACACTTATGAATAATTCTGAAATGGTTTCGACATCCTCCCTTATATTGTATATGTTTTCCAGGTTCTCACTCTATATCCGCAATGGTATATTCCATGTAACAAGAAAGTTAAAAGCTAATATGGTGCTTGGTGCCGCAACAATACGGTACAGACGATCTCTGAATTTATTTGAACAGTTCAAGATTCGATCCAGGGTAAGTTGGTACTTCCTGTTCATGATGGTATAGTAAAGAATATTCAGTCAAAGTGGTTAAGTTGTATTGTATTTCTGATTTTCACGTTGGATATCTGTTGATGTTGCTTAAGGTAAATCAGATGATATGCTATGTCGCAACATCTTTGAGCAGAAAACTCACTAAACATCAAGCAACCGACTCACTGTGCCTTGCTCTTGTAGAGTTGGCTTTTATAGCATGTGATGCTCAGCAGTTCATCTGTATTCAGCAACTGCTACGTTGGCAGGTGCTTAATCCCATGCCATGCACAGTTTACTCGAAGATGCAGATGTGTTTAAACTGACCTGATCTTTTAATCACACAGCTTTTGTATTCAAGTAAACAAATCAGTGGTAAGTTAACTGCTGTGTAATAAAAGTATTTCCAAATTGGACGGTGCTCTTAAATTCCAGCACTGGGTCGGGGAAAAGAAAAGCATTAAATAGCAATTTTTCTTAAATTGAGACCTTTAATGCCTTGTAGTATGATATCTAAAGTATAATGAATGTGCATAAAATTTATTTCGATAAAATTAAATTCATTTTGTGATCCATGGAGTAGTGGGACTAGAGAAAGGCAGTGTATTCACTCTTTCCAACAATAAGCAACAAGTTTGGAGGACATCATCGACAGCTGACGAGGAGTTCAATAAAATGGTGTAATGAAATCCTCCATATTGATATCCATTTTCTTTCTACTGAGCCAGTCAATGTTCTCTATGAAATGTAACTTCAAATAACTCTCAGGTCCAAGAGTTGTTAGGTGTCAATATTCAATTCTTACAGCAAAATGGACTGGGCTTACTGCAAGGTTTTTATTAGGTCACTTGGGATAGTTCAATGGTCACTGAACAGGAATTCAGACAAGATGTACAGAGACTGAAAGTCAGTGAATTTGTGAGGGGGAGAAAGAGAGTAAACATGTGTTGCTGTTGATTTTTTGTTGTGCTCAGAGAATGCATCTGAACCACACGTGCTGTGTGTAGGATACTCAGCGAGAAGTCAAAAGCACTTGAATAGCTTTATGTAACTGAGGCTCAGGGAAGTCTTTTGAGAAAGAGAAGCAATCTCCATGCAGAAATAATTTGTTGAGCTGCAATGCGGAAATAGCTTAATGAAATTAATCGGTATTGAAAAACTTAAGTTGTGCCTGTGCAGTTTTTAGAATTCATGGAAGCATAGACCCAGGATAAAATGGTGATCAACTAGAACAGGAGCAGTTGTTGAGAGTGAGTTTCTCAAGGTCAGATTGGCAAAAGTGAAGAATCATAACTCTTTGTGAAGTTTAATAAAATATGATGACCTACCATTTCATTAACATTTATGGGGGGAGTTGCTGAGATATCCATGAAATTTATCCTGATTGCATTTGTTATTTTATGTATGCTGTGAAGTGTTTGACTACAGTTTATTATCTATGTTTACCACATATGTTAATTCTGGGAGTTGTATTTTTATTGTAGATTGCATTACTGTTCTAACTTGCAAAATATTGTTGTTCAAAACTGGAATCTGTGCTTTGTTCTCATAGTAGCTCCACTGGATTTCACCTTTTGTCTACTTTAAAGATAAGTTACTGATCTCTAACCAGACCATAACGTAATTTGATGGTATTTTCCCAAATCATAACTTCAATTTGCCAGTGTGGTCAGGAATCACAGAAATAGTCAAGTCTAAAAGTTATAAGGGTATGGATGTTATTATTTCCACTAAACTGCAAGTTAAGGCTCACTGGTTCCATTTTGAACTATTGTGTTTGGTGTTTCTGCTGCAGGCTCAGTTTTATCCCAAGTACTAGACCATATCCATCATGGTAAGATTTTATCCTTTTCCAAGGATTTACAGTTTTTGTTTAAGTAGAATGAGATCTACCTGTAATGTGCATACAGGTAGATCTCCGTCACTGAAAGAAAGCAGCACAAAAGTTCTTATTGTTATATTTTCAACAGCCTGCTAAAATAAGCAAATTCACCTTCCTGACTGAGACTATATCATATTAAATAGAATGCCTGATTTGTGTTAGATTAGGTGTAAAGTTATCCTATGACCAATAATTTCAAATGAACCATCACTCAAAATTTCTTTCCATTTCACAACAATTTCACAATAACTAAATTGATATAAAAATAACTGCAGATGCTGGAAATCAGAAATAAAAACAGAAATTGCTGGAAAAACTCAGCTCTGGCAGTACCTTTCATGGAGTCACAGTCACACAGCATGGAAACAGACCCTTTGGTCCAAGCAGTCCACACCAAACATGTTCTCAAAGTAAACTAAACCCATTTTCCTACATCTGGCCCATATCCCTCCAAACCTTTCCTATTCATGAACTTACCCATGTCTCTTAAATGTTGTAACTCTCTATACATCCACCACTTTCTTTGGCAGTTCATCCCACAAACAAACCACTCTGTGTAAAAGAAAAAGTTGCCCCTCGTGTTCTTTCTAAATCTTTCTCCTCTCACCTAACCGTGGATAAAAGCAAAGTTAACATTTCATGTCCAGTGACCTTCCTTCAGAACTAAATTGATATAATTCTTTTTCAACTTAATTTCAAAATGTCTGTTGAAAATATCTTTTAGAAAGAAAGGCATCACAGAAACTGAAGTTAAACAGTGAAATTTTATTGTGGTCCCAATTTTGTCAAATGTGCTTATGCAGTGGGAGCTATTCTCAGAACTGGGTCAACTTTACATGTCATTGATCGTACTGCACAACAAACTTACCAATAATGGAGTTACTGCACGTGTACTTGAGTTGTACATTCATAACTTAGACAGTGTGGCTGGAGGCTAAGGTTTTCACAGGCCACAAATGTCAGCAATTTTAGGGAGTACTTCTAAACACAAGGACGATCAATACTAGTTCAGTTTTTTTAAAATCTGAGATTTTTTTGTTGGGCCACAGATCAGCCATGATCTCCCAGACTGGTGGAACAAGCTTGAAGAGTTGAATGGCCTACTCTTTTTCCAATGTTCTTATAAAATGTTCTGTCATTGGGGAAATTGATTATTTTCCATCCACTGGCAGATCAAGCAGCAATTATCATCAGGTTCAATCTTTAATGTTGCTACCAGTGATGCTTTACATTTTCTGAAAAAGCCAATACAGGATAATTTCATAGCCTCTGGTTGTGACCATACCAACAGAGTGTAGCATCGAACTTCAGTATTTCTGCTCCCTCTCCTTTCCAGCCTTCTACTCATTTGCACACTAGCTCACTACATACTTTTCATCCTGTATATTCAGCTGCCTATTCTTATTGAGTAGTCCTCAGCTTGTTCAAAAACTCAGAATGCTTTTTTGTTGAAGTGTTTTGCAGCTTACTCTCATGGCTACTAGTGTCTTATTTTCATTAACCTGACTGGTCTAATTATTTCTCAGGCCACATGTTCACCTGCCTACCTAATCAATACTTAGGCCTGCTCATACCATCTTTGGAAGAGCAAAACAAAAACACTATGGCAAAACACTAAAAAGTAGGATTACGATAGGTAGCTGCAACAGTTTGAAAGAAGGCAAGACCAGGCAAGAAATCAAGAAAGGGGGAGTCAATGAGAAGTAAAGGAGGACAATGGTTATCACCAAAATTAACTTTGTAGCTTTACAGCAATAGTAATCACTGCTTCTTCACCTTTACAGTAGAATAATAGCTCATGCATTGTGCAGTCTCTAAAAATGTGTCACCATCTCTCCAAGGCAACTAGGGATGGGCAATAAATGCTGGCCCAGCCCAGCAATGTCCACATCATGTTAATGAATTTTTAAAAAAAATGTAACATCATCTGAACATTACCACTGGACCTTCACCAATATTTTTGTAAAACCGTAATCAGCCTACAGCCCGGACGACTCAACACTGAGTTCTCCAATTTCAAATAATCTTCCTTTCCAACCCTCAAATCCCTTTCCAGCCTCCTCAAACACATTGTAAGTTATGTTTACACTGCTGCTGTGTTCAAGTAGTAGGGAAATCTGTCTGTAGATGTGCCAACATCGGGAGAAGTGTACAATGTAAAATTTGGCTAGCAACAAATTGCTGATTGCTTTGTATAGTTGCGACTAATTGTAGATGGCCAAGGCCATCAGCGTAAGAACAACTATCTGATTGGCTCCTGTGCAGCTGAACATCTTGTGAGTGCGCAGAATACTGGCAGAAGCGTTTGGACTGCTACAAGGGGCAGATGGGGTGAGAGTCTTAACTACTAAAGTTATATGTCAACAATTTATTGTTGTTTAACTATAGTTAGAATCTATTTATCTATAATAAATAACAGTTCTTGTTAAGTACAGAAACTGGCCTGTGTTTTCTGTTTCCTGGGTGTCTCTGACAGGTATATTGGGGACTTTGTGTATTTTAATAAAAATGTTTAGCTTTTGTGATGACTGGGAAGTGGGGATCTGTTTCCAGTGTGCCACCCCAGTGAGTGTGACAGTCTTCTCATGTTACTATTCATGATTATCTTTTGAATTTTTAATAAATATTCTAACAGTATTCATTTAATTATATCTACTCTTTACTTGCAATGATACCTGAACAATTTCAACATTTTGTGAAAAAGTGATTTAAGAATAGCATGGAAAGAGGATATGGTTTTCTTAATGACAAAGAGACAAACATATAAGGTGGCAAAAGAAGTGCCAATAAAGAAGTAGCAAGTGGAAAACTAAAAGATAGGGTTTATTTACTGTTATGGTCACTTTATTGTTGGACCTTATGACCTTTCTCCTGACTTCTTTAATGCTGTTCAGTTTGATAGAATAAAAATTAGGTCTACAGCTAGCATTTTTAAACTTAAGTAAATATATTGCAAGGGTATGAAGACACAGAAATATATTGCTGTCACTTCACTGTTACACTGTTACTAGGTTCTAATCCAAGAGACGACCCATAACGGACTTCAGGAGTACTAAGAGATGGAAATGTGTTGCTGGAAAAGCGCAGCAGGTCAGGCAGCATCTAGGGAACAGGAGAATCGACGTTTCGGGCATTAGCCCTTCTTCAAGAGTACTAACACAAGGCTGCAGCAGCGCTATTTCTTCCTTACAATGGCACTCAACTGCAAGCACTCCAGGTTTTGCTATTTGTAATTAGGCCACCAGGAGAGTTTATCTTGAAGATTGCTTTCTTTTACATTTATTCTACTAATACATCCTTAGCAAATAGTTTATGAGAGGTGATTTTGTTTTTGCTTTTCAACATCCCATGGAATTTTGAGCAATATGTACGTATTGTATCGTTTCTTGATACAAAAATGTTTGTACATGAAGGAATGTCAGTTAGTGAGGAAAATTCTAGGGAAGGTGAGGATTTTCTCAGAAGGATAGAACATTATATAACTATGTGCAGAGCCTTGTTTAACCTGTTTGTTCTCAAGTTCCACCATGCTTTCCACCTTATCAGTTCTCATCTTATTGTTTGCTACTCTTTGACTCTGCAGTGAAGCACTTTTACACAATTGAATCAACAATGATATCTTGACAGTGCAAGATAAAAACTTGCGATGAAGCTATACTTCCAACAAAAGTTTCAGATTAATGCAGCGATAATCTTGACATCATTTCCCTTCAAAGTGTTAATCCATCATGTACTTCAAAGGCTATAAAGTGCTTTGGAGAGATTTTGTCACAGTGAAAGGTTACATTTTAATTCAATTGATTCATTCCTTGTTTTTTTTTAAAATTAATTTGCGTGTTCCTACAAATGAATCCCATTAGCTTTAACATAAATACGTAAGGCACAAGTGAGGAATCCGGACACGTTGGCAGTCAGCAATTTCTGGGAGCTCAGGCTTTCGAGGACCAGGCCTTTAAAGGCTTCAGAACATTGGCTTCTGGTGGGAGCAGTCTAACCTAGATAGCTTTCTGGCAGCATGATGGGCAGAATTGAGGTGGTGATGTGGGAGCAAGCATGCTGGTTACCAATGGAGAGCATAATGTGTTAACCTCATTATGCAATTTTTTTGTGAAGGTCCAGTGGAAATTATCATAATCTAAGATAGACTGCAGAGTGCTGATACCTTGTGACAGATTGCCATGCAAGGTGTCTCCAAACTTTCAGCACGGAACAGCAATTCCTTAACAACCTAATTAATAAATTGTACAATCGCATGAGTGCCAAAAGGAATTTGCTTTTGAAGATTGGTGCCGCAAGTTAGTATATCTATTTTTCAATGATTTCCACTGTTCCCTCACTGCTTCTAACTTTGCATTAGATGTTTCATGAGCAGACCCTGTTAAGGCTATCCGTGCATAGAGTGATGATCCCTGAGGGGATGCTTCAGGACAATGGAGTGCATGATGGTGGTTCTGAAGTGACTGCTTTTCTACCTCAGGTGCACAGCAGGGAAATGGGTGATGAATGGTGCTGACAGTAGCTGATAACTAACTACCTTATTCAATTTTGGATTGTCATCAAGCTGGTTGCATAACTCCTGTATTACAGGGAACCAGAGAAGAAGGGCCCTAGAGAAATTATTGTTTGATTTTTAAGAGAATTGAAGAGTTTAATTTAAATGGGTGAGTGATGAAAGAGTTCAAAGCTGTGGTGTGTTCTTCCTGTACTGTGGAAAGTAAGGCAGTTTCAGTGCTCAGGAGTAGAATATGTGCACAACATGTCTCCAGCTGAGTTCCTGGAAGCCTGAGTTTCAGTGTGGGAGCAACAACTGGGAACATGATGGAGCATGTGTATGGCTGAGTGTATTGTGGATAAGTATTAGGAAATCAGTATTGCTGCAGCCTTGCCAACTCCAACATTAGTTGCTCTTGATGAGTCTATGATTTTGAGTGTTGTTTGCTCCATTGCATTAAGGGCTTTGATATTATCTAGTCATCTGAGTATTGCTTCTTGAAAGACATTTTGTTTCCTACAGAAACAGAAGGATGTTTGTTTATGTATTGCAAAATCATAAGTTTATAGTTACCTGATGACAGGGAGCAAAATAAGATTATTAGTAGGAGAGCTTGGTGTTCAATAGAAAGAAAATGGCTGGACGTGAAGTTAGAGAACAGCTATCAGAGACGTTTTGCAGTTGCTACCAGGTCAGAACATAACAATGTTTGTGACTGTTGTATAGGTATGATTAGAATGAGTTCAATGTCATCTTGTGATTGGTGGAGAAGGACGCAGGGGAGGAAATTCTTTGGACTTCTGAGGAAGTGAGGTAGTGTTATAATGGAGAAATTAGATGTCATAAAAGAGAGGCCGTCATCATTTATTCCTACTTTCCCTGGTCCATCAGATTTACTCTGGATGTCAATAACAGCAGGATGTACTCTAAGTTCTTTAATGAAGCAAAGTAGATAACAAAATAATGCAAAAAAATCTTACACACAGAATGCTCACAATTTAGTTTATTTGGACTTCTGAGGATCAGACTGAAACAGATAATCAAACTATATTCAAGCTCTAATACCATCCAGTCTTCAGCAATTTGATCACTGACAACTATTAGAAACATGTCCTTTTCCACAGCTGGTTTAATCAATTAACTCATTAGACTTCTTAAGAACCTTCATGAATAGGTTAGTGCCTTTAGAAACAAAGGAGAGAAGAAAAATGGCTTATTGACAAGCAGCAAGGTGTCTTCTGACATAGCAAGGCAAAGATAAACCGGTTTATTTTGGGGAAACAATGGAGCAATGCAGAAGGTCAATGGATGTGTAGATTTCTTTCAGCGATAGAGAAATAGTCCTAAAAGGAGCAATGTTGTTGAGCAGTCTTCAAAACAGGATAGACAAAAAGATGTCTTGGCTTCATGTGAGTGAGAGAAAAACTCCAGAAACATAAGGCTGTAGAAGAGAAGATTAAAGAACCCTTATAAGAATTAAGTAATCTGTGTTAGCAGGTTATCTGAAGGATTCAGGAAGAGACATCAACTAAATAAATGGAATTGAGTGAATGCAGAAGCTGTGCTCACTGAATAAAGAACTTTTAAAGTGGGAAATAGGGTGATCCATCACCAAGGTTTGAGTATGTGTAAGGTTGTTGTTGTTGTAGCCAAAAGGGTGAATCTTTATTTCTGGTATCTATAATAAGAGCCTTTCAATTAAATCTTGTCCAGCATAAACTTATTTGTTGTTTTACTTTTGTATGTAATAAAGAACATCAAAATTTATTAAAGGTACATGCGCAACCTCTTGTAAAGATGTTTAGTGCCTGACCACTATGGCAAACAAATTGCAAATATAAAATTTATGGTCTATCAAGCCATGTTTCACTTTGTATCTGGCTTGTCCGGTATTACAATCAACTGTGATAGAAATGCATCTCGTTCTGAAGCACACATCTTCAGCGTTAGTGTTAGATGTTGTCAGGCCCAAAGGTTTTGCTGTTTCCATTGTGCACTCTGTTAAATGTTTGTATCTGAGGCTCTGCGATGGATCATCCATGTTCAGCATTTCCTTTTGCACTCTGGTATTGTGCTCCACCTTTGTTGAAGATGGGGATATTTTTGGAGGCTCTTTTCTCTTCAGTAATTTGATTGGGTACCACTATTCTTGACTGGATATGGCATAACTAGAGGACTTTGAGCTGATCTGTTGATTGTGGAATTACTGAGCTCTTTTGTATGCTGCTTTCATAGTTTGGCATGCTTCCCCAGGTCAGGACTTCATTTTTGGTTGCCTATGCTCTATTTGATATTTACAATGTAGGAAAATGTCTTAAGGTGCTTAATTGAAAAAAATCAGTTGTAAGTTGTTTTACTTTTGTATTACATATCCATAAATTATGTGTAGAAATATCAAACATTTGCAGAAGTATGAAAATTTGATGCTATTACGTTAAAAGAAATATACAACCAATAGGAAATAAAGAAAATAATTGTTCATCTGTAAGTTGTCCTGGTGACTAAAATCATACTATGTGGTAAATCCTCATTAGAACTAGGTACAGTGGATAAAATCACAATGATCCAGTACAGAAGGAAGCTTTTTGGCTCATTGTATCTCTGCTGCTTTAAAAAAAGTTATTCAATTAATCCCACTTTGCTTTTTCCTGATAACCCAATATTTCCCCCCACAAGCATTTATCTAATTGTCTTTATTATTATTAAAGTATTATTAGTGAATCTCCTTCCACCACTCTTTCAAGTACTGTTTTGCAGACCACAAAAACTAGTTACGTAAATTAATGTTTCCTCATGTCACTTATGGTTCATTTGTCAATCACCTTAAATCTGGAAACAGCTATTTCTTATTTGCTATACCAAAATCATTCATGCCAAATTTTTACAAAGACTGCACTATTCTGCAGTTTTTGGAAATTAACATTGATTTTATATAGGCTTCACATTTCTGAAGGAGCTGGGATCGAAATTCTGACTAGAAATATGAAGCTTGTTATTAATGGAACATGGAGCAAAATGGCAATCTGAATGTGATTGCCACTTCTCAGAATATACAGGCCTTAACATCAGTAGGGCTGAACTAGAGCTTCGATGTCATAGCCCTGTCTTTGGCTTGCATTCCTGGAAGCATAATTCCGGGCTGGTTTGTATAATCAGAGTAATTGTGGCAAAATACGAACTATTTTATTCATTAAATGTTTATTCCCTCTCCAACAGATTCTTTGCTGGGATGAAAAGGCATTCTATGTCGAGCAGGAGTTCATCTCTTGCAGGGACAGCTTTGTGTGTGCCACCATGTTATGTCGACAGCATGTTTTGTACAGCACCCCAGAAAAGTTGCTGCAGACCTTATGTAAGAGGAAAGTGGAATGCCCAGATTTTCCAGAAGAGCTACAGATGTGGATCAAATATAACCTTGCCAGCAGTGCAAAGCTGAAAGCATAAAGGACTAACAGCAAACTGTCAAGAAACAGGAACACTGGAGATCCATGGCAATAGTGTCTCACTGGAATTTCAACATTCAGCTTGACACTTTATTTTATTTAAGCGCCTCATCAAATATTTATTTTGTGTTGCAAGGAAAACAATTATTATTACTGTTATGAGCTTTACATTATAAATTAATGACATTAGATGGTACATCTTTAGAATCTGTAAAGTTAATATATTGCTGTTGTGAGGTCCTTATTATTGGAAGAAAAAAAACACAACTAGCTTCAGTAAATACTATTAATCATCTTCTGGATGTTTGATGGAGATCTTTATGTCCCCAAGTCTTAGCTCAAAGCTCAGAGTAATCCTTTTCATGATGCCTGTCACTAATGTCATGATATAATGTTCTATTCCCAAAATGGTCATACCTAGACCAGTCTAATTTCAATTGGTAAGGAGGTGGTTTGCTGGTACTTAATTCAGGCCTGAATAAACCACCATATCTGATGAACTGCCTAATTTAATGTACAAAAAAACCTTTAAATGTTCACCTAGTACTTCCATGTAAAGCAGGTGAGTGATTGTTTAAAGGAGCAAATCAAATTTGTAGGACTCAGATATAATTTTAATGCACAATGTGCTCATTGCATTGTACCAGATAAAGTTAGGACTAACCAGTAACATCTCTTAAAGGGATACGCGAAGAATGATCAAGAAAAACATTTAATTTTCATATTAAAGAAAACGATTTTCAGGGACCAGTAGAAACAGGGCCAAGATGAAATCTGTGCTCAGAACTGATGAAAGACAGGATTGTATAGGACACACAATATTATTACAAATCTTGTCCCACTGATTAGTAGTTGTAAAGTTCCTGCAAAGGCTATCAATTTTAATTATTGGAGACAAGGACATTTATGTGACAGCTCAGACTCATGGGTACATTTCACCATGTGATTCATGTAAATCAAAAGCTAAGAATTTCCTCACTGTTAACCTCAAAGGGTTAGTTAGATTGAGCTACTGCACAACAGTAATGAAAAAGAAAACAGAATTTGAGTGCAGCAAAATGTCTTTCTCATGGATCAAAATGGGAATGATGAAGAGAAGGCTGCACAGGAGCTGTGAAACTGCACCAAACCATGCCTGCACCCCACCAGCTCTAGTATTCCAGATATTCTGAGCAACAGCACAGAAAAACATCACTTATAATAAACACCCTAGGGATTACCATTGACCAGAAATTTAGCTGGACCAACCATATTAAACATGGCTGCTAGAAGAGCAGGTCAGAGATTGGGAATCCTGCAGTAAGTAGCTCAAGTCCTGTATTCCCAATGCTTGCCCATCGTCTACAAGGCAGGTCAGGAGTATGATGGAATACCCTCAATTTGACTGGATAGGTGTAGCTCCAACAACACTCAAGACACTTGACGATATTCAGAACAAATGGCGTGCTTCATTGATTATCCCGTCCATCACCTTCAGTATCCATACCTTTCACCACTGATGCACAGTGGCAGGAATGGTTACAATTTTATAAGATGCACTGCACCAACTTGGCCATGCTCCTTGGTATCTTCCAGGAAATGAGTGATGGTCTAGCCAGCAATGCCCACAACACATGGCCAATAAATGAGCAAAGTGAATGGTGGGGCAAGCTAAAGAGGTAGTTTTGCCTCAGGGTTAATGCGGCTTACAGAAATGCTTCAAAAGGAAAATCTTTTAGCAACATCACATTTCGATGCAGAAACTAGGCCATTGTCCAGTTTGAAAAAAACCCCATTATTTTGTAATAATTGAAAGGACATCTACCCGCTCCTTCACTGCTGGCTCTCTGCAAGATCAACTGAGTTCTCCTTACCTTCCTCACCTTTTCCCCATAGTTCTTCAAATACTCTCTCTTCAGACGATTAAGCAATTTGAAAGCCATGCTTGAATTCGCTTCTGCTGTACTCTAAGACAATGCATTCCAGATTCCAACCACTTACGGTATAAAATAAAGTTTTCCTAGATTTTAATGTTCTACTAATGGGAATAGATACTTTGGATCTACTGTGTTCTGGCTATTGTGTTATGTCTTACAGCTGGTATGTAAGTATAGCTTTAACAGACATGCTGAAGATATCATCACTATCATAGCATGGGACCTGAGTACAAAGGTCTCAGACTCCATCTCAACTCTAGACACTTGAAGCATGATGTGCTGATGGAAGCATGCTACTCTTTGCAAATGAAAGGTTTAATGTTAGCCTGGACATGAACCTGCCTGTGAATGTAATATTTATGTATGTCAGTGAGCTGTAATAAATATCTGTTGGATCCTA
Source organism: Chiloscyllium plagiosum (assembly GCF_004010195.1). Taxonomy (NCBI): domain Eukaryota; kingdom Metazoa; phylum Chordata; class Chondrichthyes; order Orectolobiformes; family Hemiscylliidae; genus Chiloscyllium; species Chiloscyllium plagiosum. The sequence continues at coordinate 73,443,361 of NC_057715.1, forward strand.
AAATACCATATTACCAATTTACTAGTTCCTTATGAAGGATAACATAAGCATTCCTACATCATGTATAAATGCATCATGTAGAGATACCTTTGAATCAAATCTACATCACTGGTCCCTCATTATTTTGAACATCTCTATAAAATTTCCTCTCAAACTAATCTTATCAAAGGAGACCAGTCCCAGTTACCAAAATTATTCCTGATAACTGATTTCTCTCATTCCTGGAACCATTTTCATAAGTAATCTCTACACCAACTTCAATTTCTTCTCATCCTCTCAAAAGTGTGGACATTAGAATCGGAGACCATGCTCCAGTTGAGGTAAAGTCAGTGTTTTATAAAGTACATGAAACTTTCTTGCTTTTGTACTCTAATTACTAGATGATTTTTTTGAACATTGTTGCAAAGTCATTCAAAGAATTCAGTGCCATCTGCAGGGCCTTGTTCATCTACATATTGAATAGCGTTGCTGTCTACCTACAGTATAACCTGGATAACTCACAGAATTGTGATAATAAGTGTCAGTTTGAAAAAAAAGAAATTGAGCAGCTGGCTTTCAACTTTACATCTATCACCACACCCCTGTCAACATCTTCATGATCACTGATGGAAGAATAAATAGCTCCATGCATGTCAAATACATGTCTGGAAGCTAGGTGCGGTGCATCTCATCTCTTAACCAGGCAAAGTCTATCCAAGGCTTAAGTTCTTTGTGTTATGCAATACCCATCACTTGCCTTGATTGGTAACACTGAAGTATCATTCAAAATGCTTAACACCTCCAGGTTAGAGGCAGTTTGTTTGATTTTTACACCTGCATGGGGACTCATTGATCACCTTCAACACTGGCAACATGTGGCTGCAATTGATCTTGTGAGAGTCAGTTAATTAAATCACTAGAGTGAGAAGCAGAATGATCCCGAAGTTCACTGTGGTAATTCATGGAGGCCTGCCTCCTGCCTTCATGCCATTTTTAACCAATTTTCTCTCTCTGTAATGGACGGATGCCTATGGTCCTTTGTGGATTATGGCTAATTACTATATACAAACTATAGGACACATTGTGGCAATTCATCAATTCTTTTCTAACTACTTCCTCCCTTTACCTCTACCTCTAATAGGTTTATCAAAATTTCCCTCAGCTACATAATAGAAACACCAAAGCCATTGATATCACAGCCTGTCACAACATTTTTTATATATTTGTTCATGGAATGAGGGTATGGTTGACAATGCCAGCACTTATTTTCCATCCCAAATTGCACAGAGGGCAGATTGCATTGTGTCTGGAGTCACATGTAGGTCAGGTATGGATGGCAGATTTCCTTCCCTAAAGGACATTAGTGAATCAGATGGGTTTTTGCAGCAGTCAACAGTTGCCATTCAGCTAGCTTTTTGGTAGTTTTCAAAAAAATTCAAATTTCACCATCTGCCATAGTGAAACCCATGTGCTCAGACCATTTGCCTGGAGTTTTGGATTAATTATCCAAAATAATTACCATAATGTCACTGACTCCCTGAACTTCACTTCCTAATCACATATTCTATTTCTGTCCTTGTTGGTGGGACAGCTTTTGACTCTGTCTTTGCATAAAAATACTTGAGTTCTGAAGGAAGCTAGTTTTTTTCCTCCCCACCAGTTTGCTGAAAGCTGTTGCCCTTAACTAATAAGAAACATTGTAGTTAGTATACCAATTCTTCTGTGAAGAAGCGAAGGCACCTGGAGAAAAGCAATTGAAGAACATTAAGTCCTGACAAACTAAAAATATCATCTCAGTAAACCATGTGAACTGGAGTTATTGAATAGTCATTCCTGGTTTTATTTTCCTTTTACTTATGTGCTATTGGTATTTGACTGGCTACATATATGTAGAAGTCTTCAAAGAGTTTAAGGTTTTAACTAGTAGATCCGTACAATGATAATTCATAGCTGTTTCTTGTGTTTCAAACTTACTCATTTGTAAGAAATAGTAATTCTTGTTAAATGCAGGAACCTGGTCAGTGTTTTCAGTTCACATGATTCCATTAATGAGGTCAGTCAGGGACTTTGTGAGATTTGATTAAATCATTAAAGTTTATGGCAACTCTCTGCAGTGGAACTTGAGAATCAGCACACTTTCCCAATACAAGTACAAGAAATTGGGGGCTCATCTAAGATTATTTTAGAAAAGAGACTGAGAGGATTTGGGAGTGGTAGGTGGTAAACAAAATATCAAATTTGAGCTGCAAATGGCACTGGAAATTGCAAAGGTTTCCCTGGAGGTGACCAATTTTTTGCTGGCAGTCTTAAGTTAACTTCCAAAAACGATTTAAAGGATGGACAGGTTAGCTGCAGGTAAGGTGTTTCCCCTGGATGGTGAGACTGGAATCAGGGGCATGATTTAAAGAAAAGAGTCAAGCCACTTAGATCTGAGATTCAAGAGAATTTTTTTTACTGATAGGGTGATGAATCTTTGGAATTTTCTACCAACACAGTTCTGTGGAAGCTGTCTTTGAGTATGTTTAAGGTAGAGATTTGTTAGATTTCTAATTATAAGTGGGTAAAAGATATTGAAATGTTTGATCAGCTATGACCATAGTGAATGTAGGGCATGCTGAACAAGCTGAATGGCTGACACTTGTTCCAATGTTCCTTACCAGTATAATCTGTCAGATAAGTCACTTTACCACCCTTCCTAACTACCTTTAATCGCACTTCCAGGGGTTCAGCTTGGAAAAGCAACAATACAAAATTCATCACATGCTTCAAACAGTCTACTTGTAGAATGTTTATCCATCCATTCTTTTATTTTTGTTTGTGAAATTTCAAAAGCTATTGTGGTACCCTACATGCTCTTACAAGTCTTTCGAGAAGCATGGGCATGTAATCCAACATTGAGGATTTGTTGTTTTTGTTCCAAAAACTTCTCCCTTATTAATTTTAATGGGTTTCTAATCTCATGACTGTAAATCACTTCAAATGGACTAAATCCAGTAGAAATTCTGACATATAGCAGATATTAAGAAAACAAATCTTTTGTCACAGTCCTGTGGATCCTTGTGACAGTACGCCTAAATCATAGTTTTGAGAGTCAGATGCTAACTTTTCAAAGCGCCCTGTGTTTGTAGGTAGTATGCATTTGACTTAATGTCCAATTTGCTCATTATGTCCTGGAAAAGGTTCGACATGTAGTTAGAATCCTGATCAGATTGTATCTCAATTTGCATATTGTAACGAATAAAAAAAAGTGAACTTTTCCACTACTACCTTAGCTGCAACAGCCATTATTTCAAGAATAGCTTCTGCAAATAGAGTTGTTATATCCATAACCTAAGTATATACTGATAACCCATTTCATTTTCAGTATGCTCCTTCACAATCTACTAACACCTAACTAAATGGTTCTTCAAAAACTGTAAGGGTATCAAAGGGTGTGGTTTAATTATATGTTGCTTTCCTAGTACCTGACATGTATGACATGTTTTACAGAACTGCATTATATTTTTATGGAAGTCTTGGTCATGTAAAATAGCTGTTTATCAATGCTTGTGTTTCTCATATTCCAATAAAGACTGAGTATGGTGGTAGAGGGTTGCTTTTCAGATTGGAGCCTGTGACAAATCATGTACCACAGGGATTGGTGCTGGGTTCTCTGCTTTTTGTCATTTATGTAAATTATTTGAATGTGGATGTAGGAGTGGCAGTTAGTAAGTTGCAGATGACAGCAAAATAGCTGGTCCAGTGGACAATGAAGAAGATTATCTCAGCTTGCAATGGGACCTTGATCAGATGGGCCAATGAGCCGAGGGGTAGCAAATGGAGGTTAATTTAGATAAATGTGAGGTGTCATATTTTTATAAGGCAAGTCAGGACAGGACTTATACAGTTAATGGTAGGGCCCTGGGACTGTGGCTGAACAAATAGACATGGGGGTGCAAGTTCCTTGAAAGTTGAGTCGCAGATAGACAGGGTGGTGAAGGAGGTATTTGGCACACTTGCCTTCATTAGTCAGAACACTGAGTAAGGGAGTTGGGATGTTACGTTATGGCTGTACAGGACATTGGGGGAGGTCACTTTTAGAATACTGGGTACAATTCTGGTTGCTCTTCTATTGGAAGGATGCTGTTAAACCTAAGATGGTGCAGAAAAGATTTACAAGGTTGATGCCAGGACTGGCAGATTTGAATTATAGGAAGAGGCTGAATAGAACATAGAAAAGTACAGCACAGAACAGGCCCTTTGGCCCACAATGTTGTGCTGAGGTTTAATCCTAATGTAAAATATAGTAACAACCTATGCACCCCTCAACTCACTGCTATCCATGTGCATGTCCAGCAGTCACTTAAATTTCCCCAATGACTCTGCTTCCACCACCACAGCTGGCACCGCATTCCATACATTCACAACTCTCTGCGTAAAGAACCGACCTCTGACGTCTCCTTTATACCTTCCTCCTAATATCTTCAAACTATGACTCCTCGTACCAGTGAATCCTGCCCTGGGGAAAAGTTTCTGGCTTTTGACTCTATCATCTATTCCTCTCATTATCTTGTATATCTCGATCAGGTATCCTCTCTTCCTTCTTCTCTTCAGAGAGAAAAGTCTGAGCTTATTCAACCTTTCTTCATAAGGCAAGCCCTCCAGTCCAGACAGCATCCTGGTAAACCTTCTTTGCACCCTTCCCAACGCCTCTGTATCTTTCCTATATTAGGGCAACCAGAACTGGACACAATATTCCAAGTGTGATCTCACCAGGGATTTGTAGAGCTGCAGCAAAACCTCGCGGCTCTTAAACTCGATCCCCCTGCTAATGAAAGCCAAAACACCATATGCTTTCTTAACAACCCTATCCACTTGGGTGGCAACTTTGAGGGATCTATGTACTTGCACACCCAGATCCCTCTGTTCCTCCACACTGCCAAGAATCCTGTCTTTAATCCTATATTCAGCATTCAAGTTCGACCTTCCAAAATGCATCACTTCGCATTTATCCAGGTTGAACTCCATCTGCCATTTCTCAGCCCAGCTCTGCATCCTGTCTATGTCACGCTGCAGCCTGCAGTCGCCCTCTATACTATCGACTACACCTCCAACCTTTGAGTCATCTGCAAATTTACTAACCCACCCCTCAACCTCCTTGTCCAAGTCATTTATACAAACTACAAAGAGCAGAGGCCCAAGAAAAGAGCCCTGCGGGACCCCAATCAACACTGACCTCCAGGCAGAATACTTTCCATCTACAACCACTCTCTGCCTTCTGTCAGCCAGCCAATTCTGAATCCAGATAGCCAAATCTCCCTGTATCCCATACTTCCTGACTATGAATGAGCCTACCATGGGGAACATTATCAAATGCCTTGCTGAAGTCCATATACACCACATTCACTGCTCAACCTTCATCGACCTGTCTCATCACCTCCTCAAAGAACTCAATAAGATTTGTGAGGCATGACCTGCCCCTCACAAAGCCATGCTGACTGCCTTTAATCACACTATGCTTTGCCAAATAGTCATAACTCCTGTCCCTCAGAATTCTTTCCAAACCTTTGCTGACCACAGACTAAGACTGACTGGTCTGTAATTGTAGGGATTTCGCTGTTACCCTTCTTGAAAAGAGGAACAATATTCACCTCCTTCCAATCCTCCGGTACGACTCCCGTGGAGAGTGAGGAGGCAAATATCCTCGCCAACAGCTTAGCAACCTTTCTCTCTTCCCAGAGCAGCCTAAGCTAAGTCCCCAAGGTCAGACCAGATTTATCAATCTTAATGTTTTCCAAAATTTCCAGCACATTAACTTCATCAATCTCGATCCGATCAAGACTGTATCCCAGCTCCTCTAAGTTTTCATTCACAACAAGTTCCCTTTCCTTGGTGAAAACCTAAGCAAAACACTCATTTAGGGCTTCCCCTATCTGCTCAGACTCCACGCACAAGTTCCATCTGCTATCCCTGATCAGCCTTACCTTCTCCCTGATCATTCTCTTATTCCTCATGTATGAGGAAAATGCCTTTTGGTTCTCCCTAATCCTTCTTGCTAAGCCTTTTTCGTGCGCCCTCCTGGCTCTCCTCAGTCCATTTCTGAGCTCCCTTCTAGCAAGCCTGTAATCCTCTAAAGCTGGGCTCGATCCTTGCTCCTTCCATCTTACGTAAGTTGCCTTCTTCCTTTTGACGAGAAGCTCCTCTGTTCTCGTCATCCAAGGTTCCTTAAATCTTACCCCTTCTTACTGGTCTCAGAGGAACAAATTTGTGCATCACTTGCAACAACTGCTCCTTAAATAGTCTCATGTCTGCTGTGCCCTTTCTGTGGAACAATTGCTCCCAGTCTGTACTTCCCAACTCCTGTCTGATAGTGTCATAATTTCCTTTTCCCCAATTAAATATCTTCCCTCGGTAACTGCTCCTTTCTCCAAGGCTATGCTAAATGTGAGGCAGTTGTGATCACTTTCACCAAAGTGTTCTCCCACCACAAGATCTGACATCTGTCCTGGCTCGTTGTCGAGCACCAAATCCAAAATGGCCTCTCCCCTTGTCAGTCTGTCTACATACTGAGTAAGGAAACCCTCCTGAACACACCTGACAAAAACAGCTCCATCCAAACCATCTGCACTTACGAGGTTCCAGTCGATATTGGGAAAGTTGAAATCATCCATAACAACAACCCTGCTACTTCTGCATTTTTCCAGAATCTGCCCGCCTATGAGTTCTTCAATCTCTCTACTGCTATTAGGTGGTCTGTAGAAAACCCCCAATGAGGTGGCTGTTCTCTTGCTGTTCCTAATTTCCACCCATACTGACTCAGTAGACAAACCTTTCTCAACAACCTTCATTTCTGTAGCTGTGATGCACTCTCTGTTTAGTAATGCTACACCCCCTCCTCTTTTTCCACCCTCCCTGTTCTTTTAAAACGTTCTAAACCCTGGAACATCAAGCAACCGTCCCTGCCCCTGTGAAACCCACATCTCCGTTATGGCCACAACATCATAGCCCCAAGTACTGATCACTATTTCAGACACTCCTTGCCTTAAAAACAGACACACTTTACCCGATCCCTTTGTTTCATCGCATAAGAAACCTTTCTGATAGACTCATTACATTCTGTCATTGCCCCATCTGCAACTGACCCTAGGCTGGGGCTTTTTTCCCTGGAATGTCGGATGCCGAGGGGTGACATTATAGAAGTTTGTAAGATCATGAAGGGCATGGAAAAGGGGCATAGATTTAAGGTGAGGAAAAAAATTTAAAAAGGACCTAAGGGGTACCTTTTTCATGTAGAGGGTGGTATGCATATAGAACAAAATGCCAGAGGAAGTGGTTGAGGCTGCTACAATTACAACTTTTAAAAGACATCTGGGATGGGTACATGAATAGGAAGGGTTTAGAGGGATATGGGCCAAATGCTGGCAAACAAGACTAGATCAAATTGGGATATCTGGTCAATGCGGACAGGTTGGACCAAAGGGTCTGTTTCTGTGCTGTATGACTCTCTGACTATATACTATGCAACAGTAATTTCATGCACCACTCACAATTTCTCCATACGGTATCTGGTTTGATGAACAATTCTTTGTCTGCAGGTCTGTGAAATGTCTCCACTTCCTCATCAGCACTCAGTTTTTAAGATGATAAAACTCAGAACCTCTGTCTGACTCAGCTTCAATGTGAGCTGTTTGTGCCAACTTAATGGATCTGCTTCTTCAGCCTCAGTTAATGAAGACATGCCAAACATTTCTTTGAATTATCTTTAAAGTGTCTTCTGGTCACCTTAATATCTGGAGGAGGAGGAGCACAACACTGCCTTGAGCTCATTCCACAAGTTTCTCCTTTAAATTAAACCCTTAGATTGCCCTTAAAATCAAATAATACTAATTACTTTAGGGGCCTTCTTCTCTGAATCTCTGCAGTATAAAGTATAAATCCAAAAGGCTTTATAAACTCTAAGCAATAAAAAGATAGTATACTAATCAACCTTACTTACCCAATCAGTGGTTTCCTCTTGCCCCGTGTCACATTTTGGCACTCTTACCGCACTGCTTCAGGATGCACTTCTCAGAATTCCAGAATCTATAGAATTTGGGAAGGTGGAGTCATAGCATCATACTGCACAGAAACAGACCCTTTGGTCCAACTCATCCAAGCCAACCACGTTTCCCAAACTAAATTTGCCCCACTTGCTGCATTTGGTCCATACCCCTCTAAACCTTTCCTATTTATGTATCTATCCAATCTCTTTTACATGTAACTGGACCTACATCTACCTCTTCCTCCAGTAGTTCATTCCACATTCAAACCACTCAAAAAATTGCCCTCACGTCCCTTTTAACTCTTTCTCCTCTCACATTAAAAGTATACCTCCTAGTTTTGAACTTCCTCCACCCTCGGGGAAAGATCCTCGCTCTTCACCTTACCTATGCCCCTCATGATTTTAGAAGGTCATTCCTCAACTTCCTGTGCTCCCAGCCTTTACATCCTATTTTTGTAACTCAAACCCTCTGTTCCTGGCAAAATCCTGGTAAATCTTTTCTGAACCCTCCAATTTATTGATGTCCTTCCTATTGCAGGAATCCCAGATTCATGTTCTCGTCAGTACATCTTAAATATATTTTGTTAGCTGTGGCTTAGGTGATCACCAATGCATTGACTATCTCAATAGCCACCTTCTTCAATGTCGACCATCAACCCTGGGGACTTGTCAACTTTTAGCACTATTAATTTCTACAGTACAATCTTCCTACTGATGTTAATTTCCTTCAACTTCTCATTCTTCTCAGTCACTTGGATCTTCAGTTCTGGGAGATTTCTAGTATCTTCCTCAGTGAAAACAGATACAAAACAATCATTTGACTTCTCTATCAGTTCTCTATTCCCCATTACAAATTTTTCTGACTCTTCCAGTAATGAACCCACCTTTGTTTTAGCCAAATATTTCCTTTTTCCACCTACAGAAGATATTACAGTCCATTTTAATATTTCTTGCTAGATTTTGTTCTCACATTTTTGATCAGTTTCTTGGATCACCTTTGCTGTACTCTAAAGACTTCCCAATCCTCAGAATTACTGCTATATGCAGCACCTGTTTATAATCTGATACAATCTTGAACTTTGTTAGCCATGGTTGACTGACATTTTGTTCTAGAAGAAATGCATAGTTGTTATGAGTCATGTAATAGTTCTTTAAAGACTATCCATTGCATACATGTACAGTCATGTTTTTCTATGTGTCTTCCTAATCCTCCTCAATTAATTTGTGCCTCATGCTTTTATCATTTCCCTTATTTAACACTGTTGCTTCAGAATGAATGACCTCACTTTCAAACATAATGTCAAATTGCCCATGTTATAAGCCTCTCTCTTTCTAATTAATACCATGCTCCACATTAGACCACTATTTGGTGGCCTTTAAATAATTCAAGCTAATGTCTGCTGCCCTTTGCTGTATCTTAGATCTACCCAAACACATTGTACGCATTATTCTTCCCATCTGAGATTCTCCCTTACCATTATCCCTTGTACTGATCCTTACCTCCTTTCCCTTCTTGACTGTCCTTCCGAAATGTCAAATATTCTTGAGTATTCAATTCCCAATCCTGGTCATAATGCAGACCTGTCACTCAAATGGCAATTAATTCATATCCATGTATCTCTATCTCTTTCTCCTCTGACCCAAATTCTAATATTGACACAAATCCCCAGTTACTCACACTGTCTCAAACTCCAGTAAAGTCTCCCTCATTCTGACCACGCAAATTGTAGGAAGATGAATTAGTTGTGTCACATATACATGCTCAAATAGTATAACTGCAGGAATGATAAAGAGGAGCAAGGGCATCTGTTGGCAAGAGTAGTGGAGGATGACAGAGAAGAAGAGTGAAGTGGAAGGAGAGGTAGGCAGTTCACAAAGCAACCTCCTATAATTCAATTAGTAAATACAGAAATATTGTGACAATTAAGACATTGTTTTCTCATTATTAGGTTAGTACGACCAGTTAGGAAGTATACGGTAATCTGTAGAAATAACTTAATGTGGACTGACAGGAACCAGTAGCAATAAAATAACATTCTCATTGGTTGAGCCCAAACTAACAGACTCAAATGGAAACAGAGACTCAAGACTGATGAAAAATCATTTGAATGTACAGAATCAAAGCAGCTGGAGTTCACTAGTAGTGTTAATTCCTAAACTGGATGGATCACCTAGATTCTATTGTTACAACACAGGGTGAACCCCTCTACTAATCTAAGCAAGCAACACAGAAAAGATTCATCCCGTGCCGTAATCTGTTAAAATTCAAGAGGCAAAGAACTATCCCAAAAGTCACTATTTAAAGTAAAAATTACCAACTTTTTTTATGTCTACCAGAAATTCATTAACTAACAACTATTTACAACTTTTTTTTCTAAACATATCTTTACCTTCCCCTCTATAATACTGGTCCAATAAAGATCCTGATTACAATTTATAAAAATAAAAACCAGTCAGCTTTGCCGAGTGTCCTCTGTAGATTTTCCTCTTTCTTCTTAGGGATTCTGCTTCACAGATCTTTGATCAAAAAAGGTACCTTTTAAGAGAAGATCTCTCTACTTGTTGGTGCTGGCTGCTCTTTGCCGCTGTGGCTCACTGTTCAAAATGTCTGATATTTTTACCCCAAAACATCTAATCATTTCAATGATTTACTGTTGTCAAAACATTATTTTTTCAAACTCAATTGGATTTTGGTAACTTGGGGCATAATTTAGACTGATTGGCCAAATTCAAATTTGTTTTTGTACCCTGGCAACACAATTCTTAGCTGTATCAACCAAATGTTACATTGTTACCTTGTTCCAGACTCTCTGTGCTTCTCCTAAGTCTTTACTAGCTTTTCAACTGTCTTAAAGGTACATTATTCCTACATCTTCATAACACGATACAGACTACAGAAAGGTAAATTCAATCGTGAAAACAGATTCATAACCCAATTGCACAGTTAGAAGGCTGAATAGATATGGTTGGCAGTGCATAACTTCTTTTTAAGATTGATGTATTGTTGGGGTACTGGCAAGTGCCATTAACATTAAGGACTTAAGGAGATATCCGTTACTTCATACCAATATCGTGGAATTCCCCTCCCTCACACCATTGTAGCAGTACCATCAACAGAAAAAAAAGCAGCTCACCTCAGCAGGCAGTAACTAATATTAAATTTTTGAGGCATCTCACACTTCTCAACACTTTTTATAAACTATCCAGATCATGATGAAAGCAAGTTCAAAAACCCATTTCACATGACCTTGTACTTGCACCTACTCAGGGAATTGGTTATACATATTCTCAGCAAATGTTGATCACTGTTTCCCTTATTGTCTATTTTAGGAGAGACCCTCATCACTGCATGGAGACCAATCATGTTTATCTACCTCCATTTAATATTTGTTTTTCTGATCAGATTTACTCTCCAGAAAAGTAGCACACCACTGCCACAAATTTCATCCATCCTGGTTCTAAATTCTTAGCATTCATTCAAATAATCCATTGATTGAGGAAGGAGGTAATTGCATGGAGGCAGTTCAGAGAAGAGTCATGAGATTAATTCCAGGGATGAAAGCAATGTGGAGAGATTGAGCAGTTCAGGCCAGTACTTAAGAGTTTAGAAGGATGAGAGGGGATCTAATTGAGGTTTTTAACATGCTAAAGGGGATTGACAAAAATAGACGTGGAGAGAATGTTTCCTCTTTTGGGGCAATCTAGAATGAGAGGGATAGTTTTAAGCGAAGGGGTGGCTGACTTAAAACAGAGATGAGGAAGAGTTTACTTTCTCAAACTGTCATGGATCTGAGGAATTCACTAACCAGAGTGTGGTGGATGACAGGAAACTGAATAGATTTAAGGAATAGATAGTGTTTTCAAATTAGTCTTGGGTAGAAAGTTTATGGAAAGCAGCCAGGAAACTGGAGTTGAGGCCGAGATGAGATCAGCTGTGATCATATTAAATGGTGGAACAGGCTCGAGGAGCTGAATTGTCTACTCCTGTACCAATTTCTTACGTCCTTAATCCTTTTTTTTTGTTCAGCGTTTGTAGAATTGCATGTAGCAATACAAGCAGCACTCAAGAAACATTAACAAAAGTTGAAAAGTAGATTTGAGTAATGATTTGGAGATTCATAGAAACTTACAGAAGACTACCATTTGGCCTGTTGTGCCTGTGCTTGTTCTATGAAACAGCAGGTATGTTTAGTTCCACCCCATTTCTTCCCTGTAACCTGCAAGCTCTTCATTCTCAAGTATCTGCGCAACTCCCTTCTAAAATTACAAATAGAATCAGCTTCCACCATCTTTTCAGATAGTATTCCAGATCTGGACAATATTCGAGCTGTGATATAATAAGCATTGTAAACAACTGAAACAAGTTGTCTTTGCTCCTGTATTCAAATTCTCTTAAGTAGTGCAACATTTTGGTTTTCATTCCAAATTGCTTGCTGCATCTGCACACAAGCTTTCAGTAACTTATGAAGGAGACCTAGGTCTATTTGGATATCAATACTTTTCAATCTCTCACCATTCAAGAAATAACTACTTCCTTCCTCTTATCAAAATGGGTAATCTCACATTATATTCTATCTGTGATGTTCTTACCCATTCACTCAATCTGCCTAAATCCCCTTGAAGTCTCTTTGCATCCTGTTTACAATCCTCATTCCCAACACGTTTTTTAATCATTTGCAAACATGAAAATATGAATGATCCTCAGGTACAAATCACTGA
>NC_057715.1:73456578-73466493 GCF_004010195.1 Chiloscyllium plagiosum
ATAATATCACCTTTCATTCTTCTGAACTCAAATGGTTACAGGCCCAAACTGCCCAACGTGTCCAATCTGTCCTAATAGAATAACATGATCATTCCAGTAATTAGTCAGGCAAGCCTTCTCTGAACTGCTTTCAGCGTGTTTACATGTTTTCTTAAGCTGGACACCACAACAGTATTCCAGATGCAGCCTCAACAATGCTCTATACAACTGGATCAAAACATCCCTACTTCTATATTCCATCTTTCTTGCAGTAAACAAATAACATGTGGAGAAGTGTTCCCAGTGTTGGGGATGAAATTTCACCATTGTTTACATATCAAATTTTATTTGCTTACATAAACATTAACTGAAATAATGACTTTTAATCTCAAAGTTCAGGATGAATTAAAATTACAGTATCCAACAGCAAGCATCAAGATACCATGGTTTCTGGATTTTCTATTTATAGTACAAAATAATACCAATTTGTAATTAATTTTAGTACAAAATTCAGATCTAACTGCTTACTTTGTCTTCTCAATATTCAATAAAAAAAATTGAAATTAGTCATTATTTCCAAACTTTCATTATCTTCTTGGAAAACCATGTAGAGAAGCACATAGTTCCATTGTCCAATGCCAGGTTTCAGCAATCTATAGCCATTTTTCTACGATAGGTAGCATTATTGCTTATTTTTGGTACAGTCATACGGCTTCCACCAATGTGAGAACTGGAGCACTTTCTTCCTCTGATCATCAAAACTTTCTCTGATTTTCTTCCTCCAACGCCGAGGCTCCAGGTCTAACATGCCTCCAACTATTTCCTTCAAAGAAATTTAAAAGAAGTCAATGTTTCTTCTGTGAACCTTTTGGCATCCTAATCCAGTTGCATAAACATTTTGACATTTGGTCACGGTCAACTTCCTCCTTCTCTTTTAAGATGCTCAATGAGTGTGCCTGGAGTTGACATGCACTGCCCCATCTACCAGTTAGAAAGTAATTAGTATCATTTTAAACTTACCCTTTACGATGATTGCAATTTTTAAAATCTTATTAGCATTGAGGTGTCCTATTCTGTTTTTGTTAGCTTTGGTCTTTACAATTATATTGCCTTCACTTGCTCAACTAACCCATCCTTTCAGATTCAGTGTGCTCAGGAACAGCTTGCACACACATCCAGCTGTTTCGCTATGGCAGCATATCACTCAAGCACATTGGATCACACTCACTTCTCTTTCTTGAAGGACAATATAACATAAACAGATGAAGCAATACCTAACGAGTGAAGGACAGGCACAATTGTATCTCCTCGTCTCCATGGATGTGATGGTGCTGGCAATCACGACCAGATGCAGGGCTGAAACCTGTTTATACCTAACACACTTTCTCAAATTGTGCTTCCACCACAGCTGCATTCAATTCATAGACATTTATAGCCCAGCAAGAGGCTATTTGGTCCATCAATTTTACTTGCAGCTATAGTCAAATCACTGACAACTGTTTTATGTTTAGTTGAAAAACCTGGGATGTATCTCATCTAGGGAGCCATTCTGTCTAATTTACTTCCAAGATCTGTGCATGGCAGAGTTTTTGGATGCAGAAGCTAATGCACGGGCACTTGGCTCAGCAAACACAGAACCTTCCAGTTACTGAAACGAAGGGTCTCTGTCTAAAAACAAACAATCACCCATTTAAGACAGAGATGAAGCAAATATCACATTTTTTATTTACTTATTTTTGGATAAAGAGTGAGAAAAAGAAAAGTTTGGCTTTAAATCAAAGAGACCATGCAAAGAGATGGAGGCAGTTATAAAAATCATTATCGGAGCACATTGTGAGCTGTGATCAATGTTGCAATTTTCCTGGAACAGTGAGAGCAAAAGCAGACATCAAAGTGTTAATGGATTCTAACTAGGGACAACAGCTTGACAACATTTTGATTGTCTCCTGAAGAGATGACCCTAGTTTGTGTGGGGCTAGTGCAACTGAGGACCACCTGCCTGCAAAGCAAAAGCAGCAAACTCTGTCTCTCACTCTTCTGCAGAGGAAACAGTAAAAACCAAAAAGACTGCAGATGCTGTAAATCAGAAGCAAAAATAGAAATTGTTGGAAAAGCTCAGCAGGTCTGGCAGCATATGTGGAGAGAAGTCAGAGTTAACGTGACCCTTCCTCAGAACTCCGTTACCAGTAATCGTCAGCTGTCTTCCACTCACCTTTCCCTGTAAAACCTCTGTTGAAGGAGCAATAAAACAACTTCAAAGACTGAGAAAGGATGAATTCTCAAACAATAGAAGAGAGCATCACCATACAAACAACCTCGTGACATCAGTAATGACTAAAATGAAGAGTGCATCTTCAGACACTGCTGGAGGGTTTACATTGCACATGCACAACCTTCTGCTCATGCTCACTTTGTGAAAAAGGCTGCCAATGATAAAACATGACAGTGACTAAATAAGCAATCAGAATGGTCAGCAGATAAGAGTTACAAGTTTGCAATTCCTATTTCCTTTTTGCTAACAGTTTAGGACAATTTGTTCATAATAAACAGTTACCTTCCTGTTAAGTAGAAAAACCAGGTGAGAGTTGTCTTTTAACCAAAGTTTCTCACTCAGGTAAATTGGGAACTTTGGATAGTTTGACAAAATCTGTTCACATTTGTGAATGCTCTGACAAAATGGAGTTGAATTTTTTGTGCACCTACCTCAACGAGTTGTGACAATGAGGAAGTTTTTTTTTCTCACAGAGGGTCAAGAGTCTTTAGGACTCAACAGTCACTGAAAGCAGAGCTTTTATAGAGTCACAGTCACACAGCATGGAAACAGTCCAGCCAGTCCACGCCAACCATGTTCCTAAACTAAACTAGTACGATTTTCCTGCATCTGGCCCATATCGCTCCAAACCTTTCCAATTCATAAACTTATCCAAATTTCTCTTAAACGTTGTAACTCTACCTATATCCATCATTTCCTTTGGCAGTTCATCCCACAAACAAATCACTCTGTGTAAAAAAGATGCCCCTCATGTCCTTTTTAAATCTTTCTCCTCTCACCTTGTAAATATGCCCCCTGGTTTTGAACTCCTCCACCCAAAGGGATAAACAACCCTGGTCATTCACCTTATCTATGTCTCTCATGATTTAATAAGTCTCTGGAAGGTAACCCCTCAACCTCCTATGCTCTAGAGAAATAAGTCCTAGCCTTTCCACTCTATTTTTATGTCTTAAACCCTCCATTCCTGGCAACATTCTGGTAAATCTTATCTGAACTTTCTTCAGTTTCATAATATCCTTCCTAGAGTGGGGTGACCAGAACTACACACAGTACTACAGGCAGAAGCAAATAGATTCTTGATAAGCAAGGGGTGAAAGGTTATTAGGGCATAGGTGAGAATGTGAAGTTAGACTAATCAGATCAGCTATGATATTATTGAATTATTGATATTATTATGTCTGAACAGATAATGCAAGCCAAGAAATGGGGCGTAGTCGAACACCTCTGTTCTTGCAGCCAAATAATAGTTATCTCATGGCATGACAATGTGCTAAATATGAAAGTACACTAATATGCAGGGGTGCACACCCTATTTACCCTCAAGTAACTCTTAGTCATATGTGCCAAATAGATAATTGCATTCCCAACATTCCCCAAGATGGCTTGCCCTATGGCAAGTTTGTCTGCAAGTGAGACCTCAAGTCGACTAAGATTGGAGTTGACACATGGCAAGTTGTTGCTGTATATTGGAGTACCCAGAAACAAGCAGTCAGGAAGGTGCAAAGAAAGCAAAGGACAAAAGGAGTGACCAGAGGGCAGAAAAGAGAGCTTGGCAGAAGGAAAAAACAAACAAACTTGAGTCAACCTCTGGCCGTAATCACTCATCTGTGTCAGCTTAGAAGCCACCATTCACAAACTGGCCCCTAAAGACACAACTGAAGATGACTATGATGGAGACGCAGCCAATAGCAAAATCCAAGATCACTTGGCAACCCAATCATCATGCCTAATATGCCCAACACAAGAAGAATGAGAATTTATTATTTGAAAGAAAAATAAAATATACTATAATTAGCTTGCCATCTTAAGAGTTAATAAGTTTAACATTTTATGATTTTTATACTGGTCCAACATTTGTCAAGACGACCATTGAAAGCATCAAATTCATTATTTATGTCATCAAGCTCCATAGCTATACAAAGTTAAAAGCAAATGGGGATTACCTTTCCAAAATATGTAGGAAATTTTTCTTCATTTTCAATGACATGAGCAAATCCTCCTTGCAGACCAAAATCCACAGAAAAATAAGGGAGCCCTTTAGGAATCTGAAAAACAGTAATTATTAATGTTGATATGTCTTTTTATGTATTATTGACTTTGCAACATATTGTTGCCTGCACCTGAATGAAAACAAAGTTATAGCACAGAGACAGATGGCTAAACCAAATCGACCTCACCACCTCTGTATTCAAAACACAGTAAAATGAAACCATCAAACACTGCCAATAGTTACTCCAATGGTTCTCAACCATACCTTTGAATAACCAATCCCACTGAGAATAATTCATTCCAAACACTAGTTTTTGTACCTCAAACAAAAGACTTATATTATTAAATACAAAATAACTTTAGTGGAGAAAAACATTAAACAACCAGGTAGTCTGATTAATGCATATGCTTTAAATCCAAAACACTTGTTTTCAGATCCCATTCACATACACAACAAACAAACATAGTTAAGGGATTGTTTTAAAAAATTCTCAAGGTCAGGTTCGTAGGAGAGTAGTCTGACACAGAACAAACGACCAAGAGGCGACACTTGTTTTCAGATCCCATTCACATACACAACAAACAAACATAGTTAAGGGATAAATAAAAGAAAATAACAAAACTGGCCAGGTTACTTAAATGGCTTTCACGATTGCTGTTTCACAGGGATAGATGTTGGTTGCTTTACACTTAGGTAAAAGTAGTTATTGTTCTAACTTATTTTTCAACTTTTTTGAGCTTCCAAATGTTGGCGTAGGAGATGAGGCACGGAGCTTTTGAATCTTCATACTGTGTTGCCAGCAACCCAGCTGAACAGGTTCAACTTATCTCCAGAGACAGAAAATCCTTTTGACTCCTTATCATTCACTATCTACCATTTAGTTGAACATGGCAACTCTTCCAGATTCGCCAGAATCAATTTCTAGGTACTGACCTCTGAAATAACTCCAGGGAAGCCAGTATCTCGTCACCAAGTTACCCTTTAAGTACACATGGAGTGTCCTTGACATTGATCTGGAGCACAGATCTACAGCCTTTGTAATATCCAGTGTCTTTACCTTCTCAATAATGACAGAGTAACTTCCATTGGCTGAAGACTTGCACCTGTGAAGCTTGGGAGGTCTGGAGGAGGTGATGAAGGATTATCCATTCAGCACGTCTGGCTGAAGATTGCGGAAAATGCTTTAGCCTCATTTTTTGCACCGATATGTTAGGCTCGCCCATCATTAAGGATGGGGATAATTGAGAAGCCTCCTCCTGTAGTGCATTGTTTACCACCATTCTCGACTGGATGTAGTAGGACTGCAGAGCTTATATCTGATCCATTAATTGTGGGATTGTTTAGCTCTATCATTTTCTGCCAATGCTGTTTGGTGTGAAAGTAGGCCTGTTCTGTACTTTTAACAGGTTGAAACCTCATTTTCAGATATTCCTGGTGCTGCTCCTGGCATGCCCTCCTGCATTCTTTATTGAACCAGGATGATCCCCTGGCTTGATGGTAATTGTAATGTGGGGGAATATGCCAGGTATTGTGAATTGTGCTGGAGTACAATTCTGTTGTTGATGGCCCACAATGCCCATGGATGCCCAAGAGTTGCTAGATATTTTTGGGATCTGACTCACACAACATGATGCAAGCTATTCTCAATGTAAAAGTGGGATGTTGTCTACACAAGGACTGTGTGGCAGTCACTCTTACTGATATCATCATGGACAGATGCATTTGCAGCAGGCAGATTTGTGAGGAGGTGGTCAAGTATGTTTTTCCCTCTTGTTGGTTTCCTCACCACCTGCTGCAGACCCCATCTACCAAGAATATCCTTTAAGACCCATCCAACTTAATGGTGCTGCTGATCCACTCTTGGCAGTGGACATTGCAATTCCCCAACCAGAGGACATTTCTGCACCTTTGCTACACTCAGTGCTTCCTCCAAGTGGTGTTCAATATGCAGGAATACTGATTCATCAGCTGAGGGAGAATCTAGTAATCAGCAGGAGGCTTCTTTGCTCATGTCTGATCTGAAGCCAACAGACATCATGGTGACTAGAGTCAATTTTGAGGAGTCCCAAGGTAATTCCCTCTCAGCTGTGTACCACTATGCCACCACCTCCGCTGGGTCTGACCCACCAGTGGGACAGGACATAATGAGGCGCGGTAATGGTGTTGTCTGGGACATTGTCTGTAATATATGGCGTCATGGGTATGTCAAGTCAATGATACAGTTTTCCCAATTTTGGTACTAGTCCCCAGATGTTAGTAAAAAGGATTTTTAGCAGGGTCTTTTCTGGTACTTTGTTCACTGCCTGGTGGTCCGCCTGGCTTCATTTCTTGGTTAAAACTTCATAGTAATTGTGACATCTATGTGGCTTCCCAGGCCATTTCAGAGGGCAGTAGAGAGTCAACCACATTGCTATGGTCTGAAATCAAGAGTAAGCCTGACCAGGTGAAGATGACAGATCTATTTCCTTGAAGGAGATCAGTAAACCATCTGGATTTTTCCAACAGTTGACAGCGATTTCATGTCATCATTAGTCTTAATTCCAGGTATTTATTGAAATCACATTCCACTATCTGCTGTGGTGGGAGTTTAACCCAAACCCCCAGCAGATTTGAAATAAAAACTGAAAGAACTGCAGAGGCTGTGAATTAGAGACAAAATTCCTGATAAACTTCAGCAGGTTCGGTAGCAACTGTGGAGAGAAAGCAGAGTTAATTTTTTCAGGTCAAACTCAACCGGAAACATTAACTCTGCTTTCTCTCCACAGCAATTTCTATTTTTGTCTCTAATTTACAGCCTCTGCTGTTCTTTCAGTTTTTATTTCAAATCTGCTGGGGGGTTGGGGTAAACTCCCACCACACCAGGTAGTGGAATGTCATTTCAATAAATATCTGGAATTAAGACTAATGATGACATGAAACTACTGTCATTCGTTGGAAAAATCCAGGTGGTTTACTGATTTAATGTTTTCGTAAATCAGATTTAACATTTTCGGTTGAGTTTTGAGGAAGGGTCACTTGACCCGAAATGTTAACTCTGCTTTCTCTCCACAGATGTTGCCAGACTTGCTGAGCATTTCTAGCAATTTCTATTTTTGTACCCATAAGATTCCTTGAGTTTCTGGATTAATAAGCTAGCACCCTCACCAAATGTAGGATCCATCTCGAGCTCCTTCAGAGGTCCCTACCATCACTGTGCACCACTTACAAGATGTATTGCAGAAATTCCCCAAAGGTTCCTCAAAAAACACCTTGCAAACTCACAACTTCCATCTAACAGGGCAAAGGCAACATATACACGCAAACACCACCTCCTGCAAGTTCCCCTCCAAGTCACAAACCATCCTGACATGCAAAAATATTGCTATCCCTCAATATCACTGGGTCAAAATCCTGAAACTCCTTCCCTAATGGCATTGCAGACCTGTCAACAGTACATGGACTGTAACAGTTCAAGAGGACAGCCCAACACAGCCACCTCAAAACTAGGGAAGGGCACTAAATGCTGGTCAAGTGAACGACGCTCACTTCACATCCCAAGAATGAATTTTAAAAATTGTTAACAGAGTCTTGATTGTGCATAAGTATGGAGCTGAAGAACCTAATTTCATGTTGTGAAACAGTCATGTCTCTGTCATCTAATATTAATCTGGAAAAGTTGCGCATTGTGAAATAAATAGCTAATGTGTAAGGGTACTCGTTTAAACATTTGCAATATCCCACTGCTACATCTGATTACATACTATACCAACACAAATATGAAAATTACCTTGACAAGAGTCCTTAAATACAAGTACAGTAAGCTTTGTTTTAACAAGCACTTTATCAACCAGCACTTTCGATAAACTGTCAAAAATTATATACCTTAAATATCACAATGTCTGAGTATTTATGCTGTAAATAAAACATAACAGTGATGTGTATAACACCGCATTTCATTTCTATTATTTACTGTGTTTTTACATTGATTTTTTAGGAGCTGAGTTCATGTTTTGACATTTTTTTTGAGGGATGTTGATGTCTCAAAATTTCACTTGGTCAGGGTTTACTGATTATCTGTACCCTTTGATCATCCTGAACATTTGAAAAACTGGCCCACAGGTGCCAGTTAATAAACAAGTTTGCTGCATTTGAAGAATTTCTAAAATAACAGAAATAATTACTTACAGCTCTGCGGATATCCCTTGTGGAAAGATCAACTAGCTTCTTGTTCATGGCCCACTCTTCATCAGCCTCCATGATTGCTTTCTTTCATAAAATTACACAATTGTTATTTTGAGCACATTAAATAAGGAGAACATTTTTGTGATAAAGGGAAAACAAAACTACATTTAGGAAATGCAATTAAAAAGCAAAGAACAAATTAAATGCAAATTTATATTTGAAAACTATGTATTTACGAGCACAAAGTCAACAATTATATTATGATCTGGGTAATCCAAGATGGAGAACGGGAAAAGTTTCTGGCCGTAAGAGCTGCTCCTTTTTTTGAGGTATTTTAGGTGCTGGAGGTGATTTCCTCGAATTGCAGGAGCAGCAATTACTGTTTTATATGCAGTTGCATTGTTTTTGAACTTTGGAAAAAAAGAGGTCAAAACAATAGCAGTTTAAAAAGAAGAGCAGACAAAGGAAGCACATGTTGAGGACAGTGCAGGAGAGAGAGAGAGAGAGAGAGAGAACCTGCACAGTTACTGCCTTTGCTGTTTATGAACTCGTGTCGCTGGACATCGGAGTGCATCTGAGAAAACTAACAAACAGTGAGTTTCACACCTAATCTTGGAGGAACCGGTTTGGGCGAAGTTCACAACACAGAATCAGATAAGTTAATTGTTGTTTTAAGTCTGTCCAAGAGAAAGGCTGTATTAGTGAGTACAGTGGGTTCTTTCTTGATTATATGTTTTTGGAGATAAGTCTCTTGAGTAAAATTAAAATATAAGCCATAGCTCATAATTTAACATAGTGCAGTGTTTTGTAGAGGAATAAGACGGTGTTATTTTCTGGGTCTGTAGATTGTGAAGGAGCAAAAATGGCCTTTGCAGTGATATGTACTTCTTGTCAGATGTGGGGAGTTTAAAGAGAGTTTAGGGGTTACTGCGGATTATATCTGCCATAAATGCTGTTGGATGCGAATCTTATCAGATCGAGTGGGTCGGTTGGAGAGACAGATAGAAGCAATAGGAATTTGCAACAGCAACAGTATGTGATGGATGGCAGTTATAGGAAGGGGGGAAGTCTCAGATACAGTCACATAGATGGGTTAACTCCAGGAAGGGTAAGAGAGGTAGGCACCGAGGGCAGGAGTCTTTTGTGGATATACCCATTTCAAACAGGTATGCTGTTTTGGAAAATGTAGGTGGTGATGGATTCTCAGGGGAACATAGCACGAACAGCCAAGTTTCTGGTATTGAGACTGGCTCTAATGCAACAAGGGGTACCTCGGCTTCCAAGAGATCAATTGTGTTAGGGGATTCTGTAGTCAGAGGTACAGACAGACGTTTCTGTGACCAGTAGAGAAAAAGCAGAATGGCGTGTTGTTTCCCTGGTGCCAGGATCAAGGATGTCTCGGAGAGGGTGCAGAATGTTCTCACGGGGGAGAGGGGTCAGCAAGAGGTCACTGTCCACATTGGAACCAACGACATAGGAAGGGAAAAGGTTGAGATTCTGAAAAGAGATTAGA
>NC_057715.1:73467258-73565998 GCF_004010195.1 Chiloscyllium plagiosum
AGGAGCAGGCAGGTGGGACTAGTTTAGTTGGGGATTATGTTTGGCATGGATTGGTTGGACCGAAAGTTTCTGTGCTGCCTGACTCTATGACTCTATGAGAAGAACGTGGGGCCAACAAGGACATGGCAACTCTCAATGCAGTGGGCTCAGTAGGTTTATGGGGAGCTTTAACTGTTATACAACGAGTCTGAATAGAAATGGGGAAGCCTTAAAGGTAATCAGGAATGCAGGGACAGGAGCACAAAAGGAAATATGGTGGATGGGGGTATTGTCCTTCTCGTCAACAGAGGTGAAAATCACTCACAAGAATACAAAGTTGAAAACTGGTCATCTTCTGACCAAACCCCAAATGTAACAATGGAGACAAAGTCCTGTGGTGTATCCACTAGAGAAGGTGCAAATCTTGACCTACTCTTGGGAAATAAGGCAGGGCAGGTGACTGAGGTGTCAGTGGGGAAGCATTTTTGGGCCAGCGACCACAATTCTATTAGATTTAAAATAATGATGGGAAAGGATAGACCAGATCTAAAAGTTGAAGTTCTAAATTAGAGAAAGGCCAATTTTGATGGTATCAGGCAAGAACTTTCAAAAGCTGACTGGGGGCAGATGTTTGCAGGTAAACGGATGGCTGGAAAATGGGAAGTCTTCAGAAATTAGATAACGAGAGTCCAAAGACAGTATATTCCTGTTATGTTGAAAGGAAAAGGTTGGTAGGTATAAGGAATGCTGGATGATTAAAGAAATTGAGGATTTGGTTAAGAAAAAGAAGGAAGCATATGTCAGGTATAGACAGGATAGATCGAGTGAATCCTTAGAAAAGTATAAAGGAAGTAGGAGTATACCTAAGAGGGAAATCAGGAAGGCAAAAAGGGGACATGAGATAGTGTTGGCAAATAGAATTAAGGAGAATCCAAATGGCTTTTACAAATATATTAAGGACAACAGGATAACTAGGGAGAGAATAGGGCCACTCAAAGATCAGCAAGGTGGCCTTTGTGTGGAGCCACAGAAAATGGGAGAGATACTAAATGAATATTTTGCATCAGGATTTACTGTGGAAAAGGATATGGAAGATATAGACTATAGGGAAATAGATGGAGGAAGTGTTGGATGTCTTGAAACAGTTAAAGGTGCATAAACCCCCAGGACCTGATCAGGTGTACCTGAGAACTCTGTGGGAGGCTAGAGAAGTGATTGCTGGGCCTCTTGCTGAGATATTTGTATCATCGATAGTCACAGGTGAGGTGACGGAAGACTGGAGGTTGGCAAACGTGGTGCCACTGTTTAAGAAGGGTGGTAAAGACAGGCCAGGGAACTATAGATCAGTGAGCCTGACCTCAGTGGTAGGCAAGTTGTTGGAGGGAATCCTGAGAGACAGGATGTACATGTATTTGGAAAGGCAAGGACTGATTAGGGATAGTCAACATGGCTTTGTGCATGGGAAATCGTGTCTCACAGACTTGATTGAGTTTTTTGAAGAAATAACAATGAAGATTGAGGAGGGCAGAGCAGTAGATGTGATCTATATGGACTTCAATAAGACACTCGACAAGGTTCCCCATGGGAGACTCATTAGCAAGGTTAGATCTCATGGAATAGAGGGAGAACTAGCCATTTGGACACAGAACTGGCTCAAAGGTACAAGACAGAGGGTGGTGGTGGAGGGTTGTTTTTCAGACTGGAGGCCTGTGACCAGTGGAGTGCCACAAGGATTGGTGTTGGGTCCTCTACTTTTTGACCTTTATATAAATGATTCAGATGCGAGCATAAGAGGTACAGTTAGTAAGTTTGCAGATGACACCAAAATTGGACACGTAGTGGACAGCAAAGAGGGTTACCTCAGATTACAGCAGGATCTGGACCAGATGGGCCAATGGGCTGAGAAGTGGCAGATGGAGTTTAATTCAGATAAATGCGAGGTGCTGCATTTTGGGAAAGTAAATCTTAGCAGGACTTATACACTTAATGGTAAGGTCCTAGGGAGTGTTGCTGAATAGAGAGACCTTGGAGTGCAGGTTCATAGCTCTTTGAAAGTGGAGTCGCAGATAGATAGAATAGTGAAGGCGGCATTTGGTATGCTTTCCTTTATTGATCAGAGTATTGAGTACAGGAGTTGGGAGGTCATGTTGCGGCTGTACAGGACATTGGTTAGGCCACTGTTCGACTGTTGCGTGCAATTCTGGTCTCCTTCCTATTGGAAAGAAATTGTGAAACTTGAAAGGGTTCAGAAAAGATTTGCAAGGATGTTGACAGGATTGGAGGATCTGAGCTACAGGGAGAGGCTGAACAGGCTGGGGCTGTTTTCCCTGGAGCGCAGGAGGCTGAGTGGTGACTTTATAGAGGTTTACAAAATTATGATGGGCATGGATAGGATAAATAGACAAAGTCTTTTCCGTGGGGTCGGGGAGTTCGAACTAGAGAGCATAGGTTTAGGGTGAGAGGGGAAGATATAAAAGAGACCTAAGGGGCAACTTTTTCACGTAGAGGGTGGTACGTATATGGAATGAGCTGCCAGCGGATGTGGTGGAGGCTGGTACAATTGCAACATTTAAGAGGCATTTGGATGGGTATATGAATAGGAAGGGTTTGGAGGGATATGGGTTGGGTGCTGGCAGGTGGGACTAGATTGGGTTGAGATATCTGGTCGGCGTGGACAGGTTGGACCGAAGGGCCTGTTTCCATGCTGTACATCTCTATGACTCCATGATGCCATATTATGAAAATTAAATGATAAGTTATGAGTGTTATGTTGGCAATCTTCTGAACCATGAGAAAATTGATGGTGTTCTCCTTGGTATCTGGGAAGATTACTGAACATAAGGTGCAAAGTCACCATTAGATCTTCTAAATCCTGATACAGGTGTCCCCCACCATCCCAAAGTAGAGCGTTCCTATGAAACCATTCGTAAACCAAAATGGAGTAAAAGGAAGAAGCAATTAGCATTACTTCATATGGGAAAAATGTTTGAGCATTCCCAGACCTAAAACATAACCTACCAAATAACATATAAAACCTAAACTAATACTAACATATAGTAAAGGCTGTTGGAGGTTGGGGTGGTGGGAGGTACTGGATACCTGAGGACACATCTTGCTAACGGATGTACACAATAAATCAAGATAAAGCACAGATGTTCACAGACACAGTTCAAAGCTATGGCAGCTTGATGCTGAGTGTAGTCCCTGGGGAAGGCTCTGGTGACACCACTCACGTTTTTATAAAAGCGAAAATCCTCTTTCGGTTAGCAGAAACAGGTACTAAAGTAGGTCTTTCGTAAAAGCGAATTGGCATAAAGCGAATGTTCGAAAAACTGGGGATTCCTGTATACTGAAGTTTAATTTGTAAAGTATTGTCTAACGTTATTTCAATGAAACAATATTTGGTCAAAAAAACCAATGTTATTTATCTATATTTATAGTTGACAGTTATTTCAAAGATAAAAGTACTTTCGTTTCAAAACTACTTGATTTGTAAAGATTTCGCATGTTATTTAGCTTGCATCAAATTTGAGAAACATGCCGTACAGGTAATCACAAAAATCAAACATTTGCATGGAGATCGTTTGAAAAATAATTTCACTTTTTAGCACCAGCAGTACTTAGCACTTCTTACAGAAGTTAATTTTTAACTTCTTGTTTTTAATAACACCATAGGTAATACAGAATAATCCCTTTGACAAAGAAAATCAGTGAGAGTACTTGAAGTTATTAAAAAGGAATATTTTACTGTCGCTAAGAATATTTTTATACCAATTACCTCTCATTTAGGTTTACCACATTTTAATTTGCTGCTGCAACTCTATGAGCACAAAATGTATCAGATGTAGATGACTGTGGATAACTGTCATCAAAATTGGCTTTAAAATGATGTATATAATGATTATAGCCAAAACCCAAAATAGTAAAGAAGGTGACGTAGTATTAAGTATTAACCGTTTCTCACAATGGGAGCAGAGTAAAATTTCGGGTGCAGATTCTTAAATTAAAATTGGGTCCAGATCTTCCAATAAGACAAGTTATTTCAGCAGCACAGATGAGAGATGCCCCGAAACAGCCGGCTTCATGGAATCACGGGAAGATGAAACTTCTGATGGGCAACTGTCCAGCAACTCAGAAAAGGTTTCTAACTCTGAATCACAGTTGAAGACTTCAGAGAGTTCCAACTCACTTAGCAAAGGAAACATTAGAGAATTTAAAAACTACTCCAAACATCTGGCTAACCACAAAACTGACACCCAATTCACAATTCAAC
Source organism: Chiloscyllium plagiosum (assembly GCF_004010195.1). Classification (NCBI taxonomy): domain Eukaryota; kingdom Metazoa; phylum Chordata; class Chondrichthyes; order Orectolobiformes; family Hemiscylliidae; genus Chiloscyllium; species Chiloscyllium plagiosum. Next base: position 73,471,511 of record NC_057715.1, read on the forward strand.
TCTCTACTATCCTCCCACCTGAACCTCCAGGGACTTCAGCCACCAGTCTCACCCAAACAAGTCCCACTATTCCTGGCACAAACACACAACTCTGGTCCCATCCTGACAGCCACAACTCTCCATTCCCATCCTCCACCTATATTCCTGATTATCTTCTTTCAGGGGATGTCCAAGTGGCTTTAGGAACTTTATATAGGGTATGTGACAGCAACTGGTGCAAGGGAGAGTGTGGTTTCAGCATCAATGTTCTCTGCCGCTGTTGTGTAAATTTCTGGGCTTGACCTCTGGGAAGTCAAGAACATTCTCAGCAGCACTAGAGAATATAAATGAACAATTTATCCCTTCAATTTCTCACCAAGAATATCTCAATACTGTTAACCATGCTGAAACTTGGTAGAACATGAAGAGAAAACAGTAGGAAAGGTGGCCCTCCCTCTCTCTTAATAAATGTTACTGAATTTTCAAAAACATTTCCTAAATGTGAAAGACTAGAATAATTATCAATGAGACTAAGACAGAAGAAAATATTTTGCAAATTACTATGTTAAGATATTCTATTAAGGTACCAAAACATTATTTAAAAAATTGCAAACATCATTCAGCTTTAAGAATCAATGAATAAGTTAGTCTTGAAACTGAAGCATATTTCTGAAATTCTTAATGTTCTGTGTCACAAGAACAATTAAATGGACACAGGGAGAACTAGTCATTTGGATACAGAACTGGCTTGAAGGTAGGTACACAGGGTGATGGTGGAGAGTTGCTTATCAGACTTGAAACCTGTGACCAGCACTGTGCTACAAGAATCAGTGCTGGGTCAACTGCTTTTTGTCATTTACATGAATGATTTGGATGTGAATATAGGAAGTATATTTAGTAAGATTGCAGATGACACCAAAATTAGACGTGTAGTGGACAGTCAAGAAGGTTATCCCAGAGTACAATGGGATCTTGATCAGATGCGCCAATGGGCTGAGGAGTGGTAGATGAAGTTTAATTTAGATAAATGTGAGGTGCTGCATTTTGGAAAGGCAAATCAGGACAAGATGTATACACTGAATGGTAAGGTCCTGGGGAGTGTTGCTGAATAAAGAGACCTTAGAGTAGAGTTTCATAGTTTCTTGAAAGTGAAGTTGCAGGCAGACAGGATAGCGAAGGCGGCGTTTGGTATGCTTTCCTTTATCGGTCAGTGCATTGAGTGTAGGAGTTGAGAGGTCACGTTGCAGCTGTACAGACATTGGCTCAGCCACTTTTGGAATACTGCATTCAATTCTGGTCTCCCTGTTATATAAAGGATGTTGTAAAACTTGAAAGGGCTCAGAAAAGATTTACAAGGATGTTGACAGGGTTGGAGGGTTCAAGCTATAAGAAGAGGCTGAATAAGCTGGGACTACTTTTCCCTAGAGTGTCAGAAGCTGAGGAGTATGCTTATAGAGGTGTATAAAATCATGAGGGACATAGATAGGATGAATAGGCAACATAGGGTAGCACAATCCAAAACTAGAGGGCAAAGATTTAAGGTGAGTAGGGAAAGATTTGAAAGGGACCTAAGGGTCAACATTTTCATGTAAAGGATGGTGGTATATGGAATGAGCTGCCAGAGGAAGTGGAGGAGGCTGGTCCAATTATATTTAAAAGGCATCTGGATGGGTATATGAATCGGAAGGGTTTACAGGGATATGGGCTAAATGTTGGCAAATGGGACTAGATTAATTCAGGATATCTGGTCGGCATGGACAAGTTGGACCGAAGGATCTGTTTACAGAGGAACCCCGATTATCCAAATGAGACTGGTGGGCATTATTTCATTCGGATCATCGATTAAATGCCTTTTCTCTGGGCTTCGGAGTTTTTAAAGTCTGCTCCTCCAGGAGGTAAGGCAGCATTTCAGCTCGCGAGACCCTACCCACATCACCGACTGACACCACCTCCAGAACCCTGTCCCGCCCCCAAACCCCATTCAACACTCCCCCACCTACCCCGCCCACAAACCCATTCAACACCGCCTCCCACTCTGGGGCAGCCAGACAGTACACCAACAGGACTGCTGCTGCAGCTGCCCTTTTGGGGTAAGTCTCCAAATAGTGTGCGCGCGCGCGCGCGCACACGCACGCACGCACACACACACACACACACACACACACACACACACACACACACACACACACACACCTGTGTACTGCAACCTTTTGACCGGTTTCACCCTTCCCCCGTACAGGGCAATGGGTGGGGTGGGGAATAGGGTACACCCGTGTAAAACTCCAGGGAAAGTGTGGGGGGAGAGAGAGAGAGAGGGCAGGAGGTCAGTCATTTGGAGATGGTGCCTGTTTAATCACTGTAAACAAAAAATGTGATGACTGTTGGAAACATGCCTTTGATGTACGTTTCTATCAGGACCTTGAGATCTCCTTCGGATAATCCGACTTTCAGATAATTGGTATTCAGATAATCGAAGTTCCTATGTGCATGCTGCACAGCTCTATGACTATTCCTGCTACTCCTGTCCATATATATGTCTTACCTTAAAGTAGATAGGAGCCATGTCTCCCACTTCTTTTGGTAGAGGAATGCATTCATAGACCATATGAAAACGTTTCTTTAAATGCATATTGGTTTCAAAAAAGACACAGTCGAGTCCTTTGTCTTCTAACATTTTCACCAAGGCTTTTCGAAACAGCTGTCAAAAAGACATATAATTTAGTCCTGTGCCTTGACAGAGGAAACAAATTAATTTTAAAACCATCTAAAAACAAAATCCTGCATCAGAATCCAGGTTAATCTATTTTTAAAAAATCCAGGATCCACTTTGATTAGGGTAGGAAACGTTAACCAATTTACCCCGTTCTCATTTGATGTCAGAATGTCTAAACCATTTTTGAATGGCATCAGTTATCTCTATGCAGAGTCAGAGCTTTGTATCATATTACATTTCTTTCAGTCTGCATGATTTTTAAAAATTTGTTTAAGGGCTGTAATTTTCATATCTCAGTTGACTCCCATCAGGAGCAGGAAGCCAATGCTATTCACCCATGTACAGGCCTAAATGCCCCTTAATGAGGTGACCAAAGTATCGCCCTCCCCCAACATCCTACAGTAAAGGTCTTCTTCAACAGCATTGATTTTCAAATTGATACCTCAGAGCACAAGAAATCTTTCAACAGATTCCAAGATACAATAGAATAGTATGACACAGAGGAAGCAACTCAGTTTATACCATTCTTTTCAGGAACAATCTATTTAAGTCCAAGCCCTCACTTTTTTTTCCATATTGCTGCAACTTATTTTCTCGTACACTGGAGATGAACGTAGGTGGGGCATCACTTCCTGACTCCTTGCCTCTATTTATAAAGCCCAGAATTTCATATGCCTTATTAACTGTTTTGTTAACTTGTCCTGCCAACCTGATTCTTTCTTCTTCTCGCACCACTTTTTAAACTGCCCCATTCAGAACATAGCATCTTTCACTGGATTGCAGTAATTCATCATGCTTCAAGTGATCAGGTAGAGTTCTAGACCTTCACACCCTCAGGTCACATACTACAATGCAGTGATGACATCACAAGCATGTACCTTAAAGATACAGATATCTTGACCATATGATATTAAAGTAAAACGATTTTTTTTCACCAGTTAATTTTGTATTCATGCTGCATCAGGTGAAAGGTCACAGATCTGAATAGGCAACTACATCTCTCTCCACAGATCTGTCAGACTTGCTGAATATTTCAAGCATTTTGTTTTTGTTTAGACAAACAAAATTCGTCCTCAACAAATCTCTCTTTTTGTGCAAGTTTGTTGAGTTAGATGGTCATTTTCTCTTGTACTATCGTTTCCAGAAGCACTCCTGCTACCAATGCTAAACTGACTGGCCTGCATTGACTGGTTAATCCTTCTTCCCTCTCTTAAACAAGGATGTAATATCTGCTATATTCTAGTGCTTCAGCACAAACACTGCATCTAACAAGGATTTGAAGATTGTGGCCAGTGTCTCCAAGATCTGGATGCTTACTTTTCACAGCAACTAGAAAAGATCCCAACCAGATTAGATCGCCAACCTTAAAGTTCAATAATAAAGCATCTCATTAACTGTAGGATCTTCCTGTACAGTATATCAGCAAATCATCCATTTCAATATTATTTGCAACTGTAATGGATAATGAAATTTATCATTTTTATAAAGTCCTGATAATATAATGTTAAATCCAGCAGTGCTTGTGGCCTATGCTATTCTTCAATTAATCTACTTAATTTTCTGGATTAAATTCAGCAATATCTCCTTTCTCATTCAGCAGGAAACATACTGGTTAAAAAAAATGTTCCTGGAGATGCTAATGTTGACATCAAAATAACACCAACTGAAAAAATCTGGGCTACAATAATTTGCTTTGGCAGGTTCCACAAGTGATGGTCATCTTCTAAACCCCTGAAGATATAGGAGCTTTAGCAAAGGCTGCCAAAAACTGGACGCTAGGTATCAGCAGGGTATTCAGCCTCTGGGAATATCACAATCCATGCATATGCAATGTCTGCAATAATTTTGGTCTAATGACTAGAAGCTGAAAGTCTGGTAATTTCCCATTCCCAGACCAGTTGAAGTCAGCTAACTAATTCCCAGAACCTCTTGGCCCATATGGTTAAGCTTCTCCCCACTTTAATCTGTTGTGCCAGTGGAGAAAATGTAGTGCATCAACAGCAAACAAGTTTTGATTTACAGCTTTAATTAGCTGACCTGGAACATTCCTTTTAAAACTATCAAGGGAAATTTACAAATTAAACCCTGTCTCCTCATCAATTTTGTTGCATTCTTTGATAGTTATCATTCATAACCTTCTCAGCAAGCTTTCAAATTCAGTCTTATAAACCTGTTCAAAAATGTTAATTTAAGTGATTACCAGAATAGTCAAATTTACTTTTCAAATCAAGCTCATTTCAGCACAATACCTTTGCTGTTAATAAGTCTAATGCATCTTTTTTTGGTTATTCACCTCACGAGAATAAGATTTGCAAGTAAACCAAGCCAGCAATTCATCTTTTTTTAAAGTGCCCTACCATGTCTTAGAATATTGATATTTGTTTCAAATTAAACTAAGAGCCATGTTTCAATATAATATCATTGTTAGAAAAGTACTTTAATTTAGGTAAAATAATAATTTACAGTTTTATTCTGACCTGCACTTCTTCCCAGATATCTTCATCCAGTATGGTACCTGCAGTGTGGTGCTGGAGAGGTACTATTTGGCAGTGACCTTCAGTCATTGACTGGTAATTGGGCAGACACAGGTATACCTATGGATTAGAGAAAGGCCTGAATTCATATAATGAAATCGACACAATATTCCATTGTAAGTTCCATTTGCAAAATAAATAAATGTGTCATATAATTTATTGGTCTAGATCAAGGCATATTTCAAAAGAAATTCTAAAAGCATTGCTAACATATTTTACCATACAGCTTATTGACCAGACATGAAGTGTAGAGATTTTCAAGTAAATTTGCAGCAATTACAATGCAATACTACAGTACACTGCATTGGCACAAACATAATGCTTGATTTTGTAATTAATGGCAAAACATAGCACTCAATGTTCATTGCATTGAGACATTCACACAATCTTTGTGGGTTTACAAATGGCAATTTGCAGTTATTATATAATCAAAACAAGGCTATTCTATCAAGGCTGGGCAGCCTGCATGAACAGGGAAAATGATGAAATGTCTCAAGTAATCAGATTAAAGAATCCTGACTGAGGCACATAAATCGAAAGCAAGTGGCAGCTTGAATACTAAATATGAAAAATGAAATAAAAAGGGAAGGAAAAGGGACAGAGTAAGAGACAGTGAGATTGATAAAAGAAACAAAAAGAAAAGTTGATAAAAATATTATTTAAACATTTCTAACTTTGCATTTAATCTCTCATATACTTTCACATAATATTAAAATACATAACATTTGAATGGGCAAGCCCTCAGTATTTCTTGGATGTGTTTGGTGGGTATCTAATGGTCAATTATCACATGTTTATGTTCCTATCTGCTTGAGTGCTAAATCTTCTGACAAGAAACTGTTAGAATAAAGGTTTTGGTGAATCAGGACAACATCAGTCGCAACTTGCTAATTTTAATACAATTCTTCATGTGAAAATGCTGGATATCACTACTCAAATTAGACATTAATCATGTTTGTACTCAGTGTCTCACTAATATTCTTGTTGGAAAATCCATACCATTCTCCGTCCTAGATACAGCAAAAATACATATCCATTCTTTAGAAATGTGTTTAGTTTCAATTCAACAAAGGCACAGGGGAGATTTTCGATGTTGGCACAAAAGTAAGCAGAAGAGCATAAAATTACCAAGCAATCTTCTAATACACAATATTCTGAACAAAATCTGGAAACAGAGATTGTCAGAGTAGGAACTGACTATATGCTATTCACTTTCTGAGAACAAACAAGTGGTCAGGTCAAAGGGTATTTATTGAGCACAGACAAATACAACATAGAATAGTACAGCACAGTACAGGCCTTTTGACCAGTGATGTTGTGCCGATCTTTTATCCTACTCTAAGATCAAAGTAACCGACATACCCTTCATTTTACTATCAACCATGTGCCCATCCAAGAGTCACTTAAATGTCCCCAATGTATCTGACTCTACTACCAACGCTGACAGTGCATTCCACACACCCAGCAATCCCTTTGTAAAAAACCGGCCTCTGACATCTCCCCTAAACCTTTCTCCAATCACTTTAAAATTATGCCACCATGTGATAGCCATTTCTACTCCCAGAAAAAGTCTGACTATTCACTCTATCTTTGCCACTCATCACCTTGTACACCTCTATCAAGTCACCTCTCGTCCTTCTTCACTCCAATGAGAAAAGCCCTAGCTCCCTCAGCCTTTCTTCATAAGACATGCCCTCCAGTCCACGCAGCATCCTAGTAACTCTCCACTGCACCCTCTCTAAAGCTTTCACATCCTTCCAATAATGAGGCGACCAGAAGTGAACACAATAATCCATGTGTGGTCTAACCAGGGCCCTATAGAGCTGCAGCATAACCTCATGGCTCTTAAACTCAATTTCCCTGCTAATGAAAGCCAACACACCATACGCCGTCTGAACAACCCTATCAACTTGGGTTGCAGCTTTGCTGGATCTATGGACAGCGACCGCTAGATCCCTCTGTACCTCAACACTGCCAAGAATTCTACCATTAACCCCATATGCTGCACTCAAATTCAACCTTCCAAAATGAATCACTTTACAGTTATCCAGGTTGAACTCCATTTGCCACTTATCAGCCCAGTTCTGCATTCTGTTAACGTCCCATTGCAACCTACAACAGCCCTCCTCACTATCCACAACTCCACCAACCATTGTGTCATCAGCAAACTTATTAGCTGAACCTTCCACTTCGACATCCAAAAGAATTCAAAAAAATCGCAAACAGCAGAGGTCCCAGAACAGATCCCTGCGGTACACCATCGGTCACAGAGCTCCAGGCTGAATACTGTCCATCTACTACCACCCTTTGTCTTCTACTGGCTAGCCAATTCTGTATCCAGACAGCCAAATCCCTCTGTTTCTCATGCCTCCTTACTTTCTGAAAGAACCTACCATGGGGAACCTTATCAAACACCTTGCTAAAATCCATGCACACCACATCCACTGCTCTACCTTCATTAATGTGTTTTGTCACATCCTCAAAGAATTCAATAAGGCTTGTGAGGCATGACCTGCCCCTCACAAAGCCATGCTGACTATCTGTAACCAAACTATGGTTTTCCAAGTAATCATAAATTCTATCTTTCAGAATCCTCTCTAATAATTTGCCTACCACAGACGTAAGACTGACTGGCGAGTAATTCCCAGGAATATCCCTATTCCCTTTCTTGAACAAGGGAATAACATTTGCCACCCTCCAATCATCTGGCATATGACAGTGGACAGTGATGATGCAAAGATCATTGGCAAAGGCACAGCAATCTCTTCCCTTGTTTCCTGTAGTAACCTTGGGTATACCCCGTCTGACCAAGAGGATTTATCTATCCTTATGTTTTTCAAAATTTTCAGCACATCCTCCTTCTTAAATTCAACCTGCTTCAGCATATCAGCCTGCTTCACACTGTCCTCACAAATGACAAGGTCCCTCTCAGTACTGAATTCTGAAGCAAAGTATTCATTAAGGATCTCCCTTACTTCCTCCGACTCCAGGTACAAGTTCCCTTCACATCCCTTGTTACCCAAGGTTCCTTCATCTTACCATTCCTTCCTTGCCTCAGTGGGACAAAACTATCAAGCAGTATCAAGCAAATGCTCCCGAAACCACATTTAGAGTCATACAGATGTACAGCACAGAAACAGACACTTTGGTCCAACTTGACCATGCCAACCAGATATCTCAACTCAATCTAGTCCCACCTGCCAGCACCCGGCCCATATCCCTCCAAACCCTTCCTTTTCACATTCCCATCCAGATACCTTTTAAATGTTGCAATTGTACTAGCCTCCATTACTTCCTCTGGCAGCTCGTTCCATACACATACCACCCTCTGCGTGAAAAAGTTGTCTCTTTTATATCTTTCCCCTCTCAACCTAATCTATGCCCTCTAGTTCTGGACTCCCCCCACCCCAGGGAAAAGACTTTGGCTATTTACCCTATCAATGCCCCTCATGATTTTATAAACCTCTTTAAGGTCACTCCTCAGCCTCCAATGCTCCAGGGAAAACAGCCCCAGCCAATTCATCTTCTCCCTATAGCTCAAATCTTTCAACCCAGGGAACATCCTTGTAAATCTTTTCTGAACCCTTTCAAATTTCACAACATCTTTCCGATAGGAATATTCCAACAGTGGCCTAACCAACGTCCTGTACAGCCACAACATAACCTCCCAACTCCTGTACTCAATACTCTGACCAATAAAGGAAAGCATACCAAATGCCTACTTCACTATCCTATCTACCTGTGACTCGACTTTCAAGGAGCTATAAACCTGCACTCCCTAGGACCTTACCATTAAGTGTATAAGTCCTGCTAAGATTTGCTTTCCCAAAATGCAGCACCTCACATTTATCTAAATTAAACTCCATCTGATCATTGTAATCTGAGGTAATCTTCTTCGCTGTCCACTACACCTCCAATTTTGGTGTCATCTGCAAACTTAGTAACTATACCTCTCATGCTCACATCCAAATCATTTCTATAAATGATGAAAAGTAGTGGACCCAGCACCGATCCTTGTGGCACTCCACTGGTCACAGGGGGGCCTCCAGTCTGAAAAACAACCCTCCACCACCACCCTCTGTCTTCTACCTTTGAGCCAGTTCTGTATCTAAATGGCTAGTTCTCCCTGTATTCCGTAAGATCTAACCTTGTTAACCAGTCTCCCATGAGGAAACCTTGTCGAACCGCTTATTCAAGTCCATATAGATAATTTCTACCACTGTGCCCTCATCAATCCTCTTTGTAACTTTTTCAAAAAACTCAATCAAGTTTGTGAGACATGATTTCCCACGCACAAAGTCATGTTGACTATCCTGAATCAGTCCTTGTCTTTCCAAATACATGTACATCCTGTCCCTCAGGATTCCCTCCAACAACTTGCCCACAATCGACGTCAGGCTCACTGGTCCGTAGTTCCCTGGCTTGTCCTTACCACCCTTCTTAAATAGTGGCACCTGGTTAGCCAACCTCCAGTTTTCCGGCACCTCACCTGTGACTATCGATGATACAAATATCTCAGCAAGAGGCCCAGCAATCACTTCCCTAGCTTCCCACAGAGTTCTAGAGTACACCTGATCAGGTCCTGGGGACTTATCCACTTTTATGTGCTTCAAGACATCCAGCATTTCCTCCTCTGTAATATGGACATTATTCAAGATATCACCATCTATTTCCCTATATTCTATATCTTCTATGTCCTTTTCCACAGTAAATACTGATGCAAAACATCTGCCCCACCTCCGCTCCACACAAAGCCACCTTACTGATCTTTGAGAGGCTGTATTCTCTCCCTGGTTATCCTTTTGTCCTTAATGTATTTGTAAAAACCCTTTGGATTCTCCTTAATTCTATTTGCCAAAGCTATCTCATATCCCCTTTTTGCCCTCCTGATTTCCTTCTAAGTATACTCCTACTGCCTTTATACTCTTCTAAGGATTCACTCGATCTATCCTGTCTATACCTTACATATGCTTCCTTCTTTTTCTTAACCAAACCCTCAATTTCTTTAGTCACCCAGCATTCCCTATACCTACCAGCCTTTCCTTTCACCCTAACAGGAATAATCTGTCTCTGGACTCTCGTTACCTCATTTCTAAAGGCTTCCCATTTTCCAGCCATTCCTTTACCTACGAACATCTGCTCCAAATTAGCTTTTGAAAGTTCTCGCCTAATACTGTCAAAATTGGCCTTTCTCCAATTTAGAACTTCAACTTTTAGATCTGGTCCATCCTTTTCCATCACTATTTTAAACTTAATAGAATTATGATCAATGGCCCTAAAGTGCTCCCCCACTGACCGCTCAGTCACCTGCCCTGCCTTATTTCCAAGAGTAGGTCAAGTTTTGCACCTTCTCTAATAGGTACATCCACATACTGAATCAGAAATTTGTCTTGTACACATTTAATAAATTCCTCTCCATCTAAACCCTTAACACTATGGCAGTCCCAGTTTATGTTTGCAAAGTTAAAATCCCCTACCATAACCACCCTATTATTCTTTCAGATAGCGGAGATCTCCTTACAAATTTGTTTCTCAATTTCCCTCTATTAGGTGTCTATAATCCAATCCCAATAACATGATCATCCCTTTCTTATTTCTCAATTCCAAATAACTTCCCTAGATGAACTTCCAGGAGTATCCTCCCTCAGCACAGCTGTCATGCTAGCCTTTAAATGCCACTCCCCCTCCTCTCTTGCCCCACTTTCTATCGTTTCTATAGCATGTGTGTCCTGAAGCATTAAACTGCCAATCCTGTCCATTCCTGAGCCATGTTTCTGTAATTGCTCTGATATCCCAGTCCCATGTTCCTAACCATGCCCTGGGTTTATCTGCCCTCCCTTGCATTGAAGTAAATGCAGTTTAATTTGTCTGTACTATCTTGGTCTTTGCTTTGTTCCTGCCTGCCCTGACTATTTGACTCACTTCTTTTCCCAACTGTACCAGTCTCAGATTGATCCTCACTATGTCCCTGGGTCTCGGTCTCCCTCCCGTTCCAACTCAGGTGCAATCCATCCTTCTCATACAAGTCACTTCTACCCCAGAAGAGATTCCAATGATCCAAAAAAGTGAACCCTTCTCCCATGTATTCATCTGCTCTATCCTCCTATACCTCCCCTCATTAGCTCGTAGCACTGGGAATAATCCAGATATTACTGCTCTCAAGGACGTCCTTTTTAAATTCCTGCCTAACTCTCTAACTTCCCTTCAGAATCTCAACCTTTTCCCTTCCTGTCATTGGTATCAATGCGTATAATGACCTCCTGCTGGCCCCCCCCTTTGAGAACATTCTCTGAGACATCCTTGATCCTGGCACCAGGGAAACAACACACCATTCTGATTTTTCACTGCTGGCCACAGAAATGTCTGTCTGTGCCTTGGACTAGAGAGTCCCCTAACACAAATCAATCTCTTGGAACCCGATGTACACCTCATTGCATTAGAGCCAGCCTCAATACAGAAACTTGGCTGTTTTGTGCTACGTTCCCCATAGAATCCATCAGACCCTATATTTTCCAAAACAATATACTTGTTTGAAACAGGGATAGCCACAGACGACTCCTGCATTACCTGCCTACCTCTCTTATCTTTCCTGGAGTTAACCCAAATATGTGACTGTATTTGCAAGAGTTGTGATCACTATCACTGAAATGTTCTCCCACCAAGAGATCTGACACCTGTTCTGGTTCGTCGCCAAGCACCAAATCCAGTACGGCCTCCTCTCTAGTCAGTCTATCCACATATTGAGTCAGGAATCCTTGCTGGATACACCTGACAAAAATTGCTCCATCCAAACAATTTGAATGAAGGCGGTCCCAATCAATATTATGGAAATTAAAGTCACCCATGACAACAACCCTGTTACTTTCCAAAATCTGCCTCCCAATCTGCTCCTCTGTTGCTACTGGGGGATCTTTTGAAAACTTCCAATAAAATAACTGCTCCTTTCCTATCTGACTTCCACCCATATGGACTCTGTGGACAAACCCTCCTCAACGATCTCCCTTGCTGCAGCTGTGATACTATCCTCGATTAGCAATGCCACTCCCCTACATGACTAACATGGTGTGCTAGCTTTTATTGGTAGAGGGATTGAGTTTCAGAGCCATGAGGTCATGTTGCAGTAATACAAAGCTCTGGTGCTGCCGCACTTGGCATATTGCGTACAGTTCTTGTCACCGCCTTATAGGAAGGATGTGAAAGGTTTGGAAAGGGTTCAGAGGAGATTTACAAGGATATTGCCTAGTAAAGAGGGAAGGTCTTATGTAGAAAGGCTGAGGAACTTGAGGCTGTTTTTGTTCAAGAGAGAAGGTTGAGAGGTGACAAGACGTACAAGATAATCAGAGGGTTAGATAGGGTAGACAGTGAGAGTCTTTTTCCACAGATGGTGATGGCTAGCACAAGGGGACATAGCTTTAAATTGAGGGGTGATAGATATTGGACAGATGTCAGAGGTTGTTTCTTTACTCAGAGAGTAGGAGGGGTATGGAACGCCCTGCCTGCAACAGTAGCAGACCCGTTATCTTTAATGGCATTTAAATAGTCGTTAGATAAACATATGGATGAAAATGTAATAGTGTAGGTTAGATGGGCTTCATATTGGTTCCACAGGTTGTGCAACATCGAGGGCCAAAGGCCTGTACTGCAGCATCATGGCGAGGGGGAGCGGTAGGTTCCCTATTCTACTTAGACTTGTTGTATGAGGTTTCATCATCTACCGTTCCTACTTCAGTTGCAGTTATATGAATCATGAAAATAGATCCTTTGGCCCAGCTCGCCCATGCCAACCAGTATTCCTAGGCTGAACTAGTTCCATTTGCTGGTGTTTGGCCACTATCCCTACAAAACCTTTCCTACATCCATGTACTTGTCCAAATGTCTTTTAAATTGTTGTAATTGTTTCCACATCTACCACTCCCTCTGGTAGATTGTTCCATATACACACCATCGTGTGTGTGAAAAAGGTGCCCTCATGTCTCTTTTAAATCCTTCTCCTCTCATCTTAAACTTATATCCACTAGTTTTGGACTCCCCTAACCTGGGGAAAAGACCTTGGCTATTCATCTTATGTCTGCATGTCATTAAGGTCATCCCTCAACTTCCTACATTCCACGGAAAATATTCCCAGCTGATCCAGCCTCTCCTTATAACTCAAACTTCCAGTCTTGGTAATCCTGGTAAATCTTTTTTGCACCCTTTCCAGTTTGATAACATCCTTTCTACATCAGGGCAAGCAGAATTGTACACAACACTCTAAATTTCTTAACCAATGTCTTATACAGCTGGAACATGACTTCCCAACTTCCATACTCAATGCTCTTACAGATGAAGGCAGGCATGTCAAACGCCTGCCTTCCCAACTACCTGTGATACTACTTGCAAGGAACTACACATCTGCACTCTGGTTCAACAACACTCCCCAGGGCCCTAACGTGAACTGTGTAAGTACTGCCCTGGTTAGTCTCACCAACACCTCACAGTTATCTGAATTAAAATGTTATCGCCATTCATCGGCCCACTTGCCCAGTTGATCAACGCTCCATTGTACTCTCAGATTACCTTTTTCACTATCTACTATGCCACCAATTTTGAAGTCCTCAGCAAACGTATTAACCGTGTCTCCTAAATTCTCATCCAAATTATTTAAATAAATGACAAACAACAGTGAACCCAGCACCGATCCTTGTGGCACACAACTGATCACAGGCCTCTAGTCTGAAAATCAACCCTCTACAACCACCCTCTGTCTCCTAATGTCAAGCCAATTTTGTATCCAATTGACTAGCTCTCTCTGGATCCCATGTGATCTAACCTTTCGAACCAGTCTAGTATGCAGTACCTTGTCAAAAGCCTTGCTAAAGTCCAGTAGATAATGTCTACTGCACTGTCCTCATGTATTTTCTTGGTCACCTCTTCAAAAAATGCACTCAATTTGAGAGATACGATTTCTCATGCACAAAGCCATGCTAACTATCCCTAATCAGTCCTTGCCTTTCCAAATGCATGTAAAATCTCTCAGAATCCCCTTCACCAACTTACCCATAACTAACCTTAGGCTCACTGGTCTGTAGTTTTCTGGCTTTTCCTTACAACCTTTCTTAAATAAGTAATGGCACAACATTAGCCACCCTCCACTTGTCCGGCACCTCACCGTGACTGTTGATGATACAAATATCCCAGCGAGGGGCACAATTTCTTCCACAGCTTTCCATAATGTCCTAGGACACACTTGATCAGGTCACAGGGATTTATCTACCTTTATGCATTGTAAGACCCCCAGCACTCCCTCTTCTGTAATCTGTATGCTGATTCTAAACTCTCGTTATCTCACTTTTGAGAGCTTCCCACTTGCCAGATGTCCCTTTACCTGTTGACAGCCTTCCTCAGTCAGCTTTTGAAAGGTCCTGTCTAACACTATTAAAAATGGCTTGCCCGAGCTTAGAACTGAACTTGTGGGCCAGGCCTATCTTTATCTATAACTTTTCCAAGACACTGTTCACTCCCCTACATTCTCGAGCTTCCGTGTCTTTCGCCACAGTAAATACTGATGATAAATATTCGTTAAGAATCTTGCCCATCTCCTGTGGCTCCACACGTTGATGACCCTGCTGATCTTTAAGGGGCCCTATTCTCTCCCTAGTTACTTTCTTTTCCTTAATATACTGTAGAATCTCTTTAGATTCACCTTTAACTTATCTGCCAAAGCTATCTCATGTCCCCTTTTTGCCTTCCTGATTTCCCTCTTAAGTTTATTCCTATATCCCCTATTATCCACAAGGGATTCATTTGACCCCAGTTACCTTTTGCTGACATATGTCTCCTTTTTCTTGATCAGAGCCTCACTATCTCAAGTCATCCAGTGTTCCTATTCCTGCCTGCCTTGCTCTTCACACTTATAGGAATATGCTGATTCTAAACTCTCGTTATCTCACTTTTGAGAGCTTCCCACTTGCCAGATGTCCCTTTACCTGTTGACAGCCTTCCTCAGTCAGCTTTTGAAAGGTCCTGTCTAACACTATTAAAAATGGCTTGCCCGAGCTTAGAACTGAACTTGTGGGCCAGGCCTATCTTTATCTATAACTATTTTAAAACTAATAGAATTATAGTCACTGGTCCCAAAGTACTCCCTCACTAACACCTCAGTCACTTATGTTGGCTTATTTCCCAAAACAATTCCTGATGAAGGGCTTAAGGCCGAAAAGTCGATTCTCCTGCTCCTCGATGCTGCCTGACATGCCGTGCTTTTCCAGCACTACATCTCGACTTTGAGCTCCAGCATCTGCAGTCCTCACTTTCTCTTCCTTATTTCCCAAAAGGAGTCAAACAACTGCTTTTGTTTATTACCAATAATTTTATACAAGATAATGTTCCAAGAAAGAAATAATGATGATGTTCCTATGAATTTTCTTGAGTTGCTTGCAGTAATGTTGCTGGGAAAGTTCTTTCACAAATGGTAATAAGTGCACCCTATAGTGAGTGGTCCACTTTTATTTAAAGTAAAAGAACTGTTTTGCTTATTGCTTTTGAGGTGGCAACTAGTGTATTGTAGTAACTTTTAGAGACTTATTTATCTTACCTTTACACCAATAGCAATGACAAGGTGCTTTGGAAGCTCTGGGTTGTCAAAGCAAAACTGACATTTCTCCATGCGGCTTGCTAATCTCTTGTGCTCAAGAATAGCTTTATTTCGTTGCCTTTCATCATCTTGGCCTGATTGGTCTTCTCTGGCTGCTTTTGACACAAACATGTCATCCAATGTATAGTTGTCTCTATCTATCTTCTCCAGAAACTGTAAAAAAAGATCAATTGAGCAGTTTTAAAATATTTGAAATAATTGCTGAAATAAAAGTGAATGATGGTCAAATTAACTTTTGCCTTTGACCATTATGCCCATAAACAACAATGGCAAGAGGTACAAGCATACGTTGCTTTACAAACTACAGAAGAGTTTTTGACTATTCTTGAACTGTAGCTTTGTCGGTGTCACTGTCATTGTGGCTCACATTCTAAAGCAACTCCAGAAAAAGCGGGGTCAACATCCAGGCCTTACTTAAACTATGTCAAGCTATATTATCCTCCCTTATAGGCTGTGTTGAATATGTTCTTCCCTTCAGACAATATTGATATTTAAATTTTAACTTCAGTTTTTTACTAACTGAAACCAATGCTTAGTTGAGGTGCTGGCGTCGTCATCCTTCAGCCAGTGGTTGAATTATTGAGGATGATATACTGTGAAATTTAGGAGCTTAACAACTTGCAATTCAGCAACCCTAGCATTCATTCGCTGGAAAGATCAATCTTAGTTTTGTAACAATTTATATGTGTTATAGAATTGAATCACTGAATAGATTAGATACAACTGCATCATGACAGCTGTGAATGTGTGTGTAAGGAACTGTGCCTCTTGTTATAACTGAGCTAAGTATTTAATTTTTTTTAAAAAATGAAATAATTGCGGATGCTGAACCCTGACTTCTGAAGAAGGGTCACTGGACCTGAAACATTAAGTCTGATTTCTCTCCACAGATGCTGCCAGGCCTGCTAAGTTTTTCCAGTAATTTCTGTGCTTGCTATGTATTTATTATATGGAAGCCCATGTTTTGCACTGATCAACTACTGTAGAGACTGCTAACTATTTAAACATATGAACAAGGAACAAGAGTAGACTATTCGGCTCTTCAAACCTGCCCCACAATACAACAAGATCACAGTTGATCTGATTTTAATCTCAATAGAGGGAATGTCAAAGTAGGGAAGTGTTGCTGCAGTAATATAGGGCTTTGGTGAGGTCACACCAAGAATACTGTGCAGAGTTTTGAATACTTGGAAAAAAAAATTACATTAGCAGTTCAGAGAAGATTCATTCAACTCAATTCTGGGCTGAAAGCCTTATCTTATTAAATAACATTAAATAGTTTGGACTGATGCAATTAGAACAAAGAGCAGTACAGCTCAGGAACAGACCCTTTGGCCCATGATGTCTGTACCGATCACGATGCCATTCTAAACTAACCCCAACCACCTGCACATGGTCTGTATCCCTTCATCCCTGCCTGTTCATGTGTCTGTCAAAATGCCTCTGAAATGTTGTAGTAGTATTTGCTGAGATAAGAAAATTAGCATTAAGGCGATTTACCTGAATGCTTGTAGCATTCGTAACAAAGTAGATGAGTTAACGGCAGAAATCATCGTGAATGATTATGATGTGGTAAGCGTCACAGAGATGTGGTTGCAAGGGATTCAGGACTGGCAGTTAAACATCCAAGGATTTATCTAAAAGACAGGGAAGTGGGCAGAGGGGGCTGGGTTGCCTTGTTAGTTTAGAATGAAATTAAATCTATGGCGTCAGGTGTGTGTGTGTCATATAAAGTGGCCAAAAGCACTGGGAAATTAGAAGATTAGGAATATTACTAAAACAAACAGAGGATAACAAAGAGAAATCAGGAAGGAGAGGATCAAATATAGAACATAGAACATAGAAGAATACAGCGCAGTACAGGCCCTTGGGCCCTCGATGTTGCGCCGATCCGGGTAACAAACCAGAGACAACAACTCTGTTTGTTCTAACTCCAAGCTTCCAACCTATGAAGGTAGGCTAACCAGTAATATTAGAAATCATAGTAAAAGTTTCTTTCAATACATAAGAACCAAATGAGAGGCAAAAATAGGCATTAGGCTGCTCCAAGTTTAGTGCTGGGAGATAAGGAAAAAACTGAAGAACTTAACAAGTACTTTGCGTCAGTCTTCACAATGGAAGACATGAGTAATATCCCAACAATTAAGGAGAGTCGGGCAGATTTAGGTATGGTAGCCATTACAAAAGAGAAAGCGCTAGAAAAGCTAAAAGGTCTAAAAATTGATAAATCTCCTGGCCGCGATGGAGTACATCCTAGATTTCTGAGGGAGGTGGCTGAGGAAATAGCGGAGGCATTTGTTGTGATCTTTCAAAAGTCACTGGAGTCAGGGAAAGTCATGGATGATTGGAAAATCGTTGTTGTAACCCCCTTGTTCGAGAAAGGATCAAGACAAAAGATGAAAAGTTATAAGCCGATTAGCCTAACCATGGTTGTAGGTAAAATTCCAGAATCCATCGTTAAGGATGAGATTTCTAAATTCTTGGAAGTGCAGGGTCGGTTTAGAACAAGTCAGCATGGATTTAGTAAGGGGAGATTGTGCCTGACAAACCTGTTAGAATTCTTTGAAGAGGTAACAAGTAGGCTAAACCAGGGAAATCCAGTGCATGTTATCTATCTAGACTTCCAAAATGCCTTTGATAAGGTGCCTCATGGGAGGCTGCTGAATAAGCTAAGGGCCCATAATGTTCGAGTTGAGCTTCTGGCATGGATTGAGGATTGGCTGTCTGACAGAAGACAGCGAGTTGGAATAAAAGATTCGTTTTCAGAATGGCAGGGTTCAGTGTTGGGGTCGCAGCTGTTCACTTTATATATCAATTATCTGGATTAAGGGACTTGGGGCAATCTGGCCAAGTTTGCCGCTGATATGAAGTTAGGTGGACAGGCAGGTAGTACTGAGGAGGTGGGGAGGCTGCAGAAAGATTTACACAGTTTAGGAGAGTGGTCAAGGAAATGGCTGATGAAATTCAACGTGAGTAAGTGCGAGGTCTTGAATTTTAGAAAAAAAATACAGGCATTACCAATTTTCTAAATGGTGAGAAAAATCATAAAGCTAAAGTACAAAGGGATCTGGGAGAGCTAGTACAGGATTCTCTAAAGGTTAACTTGCAGGTTGAATCTGTTATTAAGAAAGCGAATGTAATGTTGAGGGTTGGAATAAAGAAACAGCGATGCTCTTCTAAGACTTTATAAAGCTCTAGTTAGGTCCCATTTAGAATACTGTGTCCAATTTTGGGCCCCACATCTCAGGAAGGACATACTGGTACTGGAGCGATTCCAGTGGCGGTTCACATGGATTACCCATGGAATAGTAGGCCTAACATACGATGAATGGCTGAGGATCCTGGGATTGTATTCATTACAATCTAGAAGGTTGAGGGGAGATCTAATAAAAACTTACAAGATAATGCACGGCTTAGAAAGGGTGGACGCTGGGAAGTTGTTTCCGTTAGGCGGGGAGACTAGGACCCGTGGGGACAGCCTTAGAATTAGAGGGGGTCAATTTAGAATGGAAATGAAGAGACATTGCTTCAGCCAGAGTGTGGTGGGCCTGTGGAATGCATTGCCACAGAGCACAGTGGAGGCTAGGATGTTAAATGTCTTCAAGGCAGAGACTGATAAATTCTTGTTCTTGCAAGGAATTAAGGGCTACTGGGAGAGTGAAGGTAAGTGGAGTTGAAATGCCCATCAGCCATGATTAAATGATGGAGTGGACTCGATGGGCTTAATGGCCTTTCCTCCACTCCTATATCTTATGGTCTTCTGCCACCTCCACTGACAGCACAATCCAGGTATCTATGACCCTGTGTGTAAAAAACTTGCCTTGCACATTTACTTTAAACCTTTCCTGTTTACTTTATACCGATTCTCCCTAATATTTGACATTTCCACCCTGGGAAACATACTTCGACTTAGAAAGAGAATTATTTTATTGAAACAAAAGATCCTGAGGATTTATTGGGTGGATACCTGAAGAAAGATTCCTCTTGTGGAGGAGACTGGAATGACAGGACACAGTTCAAGAAAAAGGGGGTTTTTCCTCTTAAGACAGAAGCAAAGATAACTTTTTTTCTTTCAGACGGTGGTTAGTCTGTGGTATTCTCTTCCCTAGACAGTAGTAGAGACTAGGTCAATTAATTTATTAAATATTGAGTTCAGTAAATTTTTGATAGACAAGGGACATAAGGTTACAGAGGGGTAGGCAGGAAAGTGGAGCTAAGATCTCAACCAGATTAGCCGTGATCTTATCCAATGGTGGAGCTGGGTTGAAGGGTTAAATAGCTCTTGACATTAAGTCCCATGTTCCTTTGAAATTCTGCTCTACCTAATAGATCCATCCAGAATAACCAAAAATTCCTTATGTTGCAGATTCCACTTAGCTTGCAAACAGTTCTACGGGTTTAGCTTTTCTGTTCTACTATAGGTGGCTAGTGAATGTGTTGATTAAACTATGTCAAATGCCATCGTATCTGACATCACTTCCCAAATTTTCCTTTAATTAATGTAAATGAATAATCTGCTTTAATTTAAGAAGCTTTTCATTGTATTTGTTTCTAGGGAATTTATCTCCCTTTATAACAGAGATTGACTCAGACACAACTATTCAAAGCTGAGAAACCCCAAATTTCTCAAGTCTTTTTAAATTTTCGGCATTGAAGACTCAGGAAAAAAGGATTTTGGTCCCTTTTTGCACTACTTAAAAGACTTAAAGTTCTCTGTTCTGAATCGGATACAGAATTCATAATAAATTTTATTCAGTAAGAAGTTAAACTGATTAGTTATCAGACAAGTAAAATTCAAAATATAATTAGTCTAAATTATATTCAACAATTATTAAAATGATTAATTTAACTTAACAAAATGCTTACTTTTTTAAAAAAAATAATTCAGCATCATTTATTACATTTGAATTTTATTATGTATAATAATTTGCACGTCCAATCATTGTTCTTTGAAACTGTATGTCAAGAAGTGGAAACAACTCCATGTTCCATCATAAGTGTTGTGCAAACTAAAGATGACACAGAATATTGTTAAAAAATGATGTGAAAGAGAATTTTGAGAAGCAGTTCAAGAATACAAATGAATCTGCTCTCAAATGATTCATTCCATAACATTATACATCGGTGTACTGTTAGAACCCTCACTGATTTATTTCTTTTTGTTTGACACTGTGAGCTGAGAGTGGAAGGTGCCCTTTGGACTGTGAGGAATAGCTTGTTTTAAAAATACAACAAAAGACAGTTATTTTGTTATTATGAGGCCAGGTTTGGATGTTAATTGCAAGTTTATGCTTGTTCGCAGAATGTTCTATAAGTATTTCATTTCAGAAAGGCCTTATGCTCTACAAAATAGATGGTAAATATGAAATGTTTCCTGGCCCTCCATGGGCAATCTGGCAGGAAGAGGCAAGAGCTTGAACTGGATTCTGGACTGTGTTTAAATCAGAAGGATTATGCCTGCGAAAGCTACAGGACAGATTTAACTGCTCCCTGGTTCCCCTCTCATTATCAACTTAATGAAAATTCAGAGACTACAATCTCAGATATAAGAATTCCCCAGAGCCTACTGGAAGCTATCTGCATGCATTGCTGTCTTCAGAAACCCAGCAAGACATATATGCCCGTGAGATTACTGCTCAAGTGAGCTGACCAGTTAAATCTCATTTATTTATTTTTTTCTTTTGATTTTTTCCTTAATTGTTTGTTTGTGGCTTTGCAAGACTGGGGAACGAGAATCAAAGAAGATTGGGTTTACATCATAGACATTAACTAGATACTTTGTTGCTCAACTGTGCTCTGCTAAAGCGACAGTATTATTAATAAACCATTTAAATCTTGTATTTAAGCCATTAACCTGGTGCCAGGTATCGATTATTGGTGCTGGTTATTCAAAAATATCGAGTTGGGAATCATTATCGTCAGCTTTGAGGGCCTTTGAATGTTTTAGCTTCACTGTGTTGCAAATATAGAGATAGGACGGCTGATTTGATTTTGTTGACTGTCTCAGTGTTGTAACAGTACTCGATAACTGCTTATAATGAACAAATTAGGTGTATAAACAGGTGCATCATAATTAATTTGCAATATATTCTTGCCCAAGTTTCCTCATACGGAGTTTTTACAAAGTTGTGTGTTCCATAAAGAACATTTTCAGAGAATCATAGAATTGTTACAGCAAAGGGACCATTCGACCATTGTGTCTGCACTGTTCCTCCAAATAAGTTGCTCTCCGTGTATTTTTTAAAAATATATTTTTTAAAGTTGGGTTACTTAAACATACACGTTTAACCTCATCTGTGTTAGCAATAAGATACCACAATATGCCTCAGAATCGGCATGTTGGTGGAAAGAAAAAAAGTAAGGTTCCTATTACAGATTGTTATCCAGCTAGAAAGTCAGTGCGACTATCAAGGAGGACAATAACTGGACTTACTTTGTCATGTTCTCCAAACTTCAGTAATTCATTAATACCCATAACCTACACTTATATATCAAATATTATCAAATTAAGGTGCAGTTCTGGCAGTTTACTATCACATGTGGATTCCTAAGGCTACAAGATTTTATTTATTTAGGAGGATGGAAATAAAGAGAGACAGATGTTTTCCCCCCATCTCTGGATCTTCCATTTGACTCAAAGAATGGCAGATTGTTGATTTTTCTGTGTCAATGCATTTTATAACCAATATTTGAGTCTTGTGTGAAAGCACCTGGCACCTGAATGGAAGAAAAGTAAATCTGAAATACCAACATGTGCAGAGTGTGGGTGGAACCAATTATTTTATGTCATTTAATGGAGGTGTTTAAAATTATTAGTTTCCATCATGACATTAATGCCATAGAAAATTAGAACACCAAGGCACTACATTACGCCAGTTTCATCTGTGAAACGAAGCTAATAAACCATTTTGCATGATTTAATTAAGATCACTTACAACTAACCTAGCAGAGAATCTCCAAGACAAACATTCTGGCATTTTACCAAAGACTATTTTTATTCAAGGACATGACTACAGATGAGTAAAATTAAATTAAGACAGAATCACTACTTGAAGCTAATCATTTCACATGATTAACTCATTAAAAAAAACCCTTCAATGGAGATACAATTATTACTTTATTGTATTTTAGCAAGGCAGAACATTTTACTTAATTTGAAACTCATATCCTATACATAATTTTTACATACAGCACAAAAAACTAAAAAAAATTGATTTGGCACTGATGGAAATAATTAGTAATTTGCCACTTTTGTCCTAAAATTACCAACCCTAGGAAAATTCTTGAATAAAAGTGCTCATTTCACTAATGTGTATGCAGAAATTACATTTACTGACTAATTTACTTTACAACAATAGACTATTAGAAAGGATTATGCATTGGCACAGTCCAGTTAAGTTTCAATGCCCTTCCAATATTATTTAATATTTGAAGAATGACTTTCCACAACTACCTTCATAAGTCAGTGAATTATTAGACCATAAATGTCATTTAAGCAATAAGATAATGCTAGTGGTCTTAAAATATAGCCATTAAAAAAAGGATGATTTAAGCAAAAAAAATTCTCAGAAAGCTCAGCAATGATTAGGATCCTAACTAATAAATCCATAACAATGTAAATTGAAATTACTAAGACAAAAATTAAAAAGGTAGCACAATTGCAAATTCATTCCGCAACATTGCTCTGTTAAAAGATAAATTTTAGTCATTAGTAATCAATAGTATGTGTGTTTTGGCATTCTAAAGACTTCATTATACCGTAAATATAACAGCAGAATAATTACTTTTTTAAATTAAGTGATGGCCAGAGTCTATTTCTTTAGAGAACTGGGTTTGGAATATAAGAGCTTAAAGTTTTGCTATTATTACAGAAATGGAGTGCCATAACAGTTTTAATCTACTTATACATATATTTCCATTACAGGGATGGAACAAAGGTTTATTAGATTGATTTCTGGGATGAGAGAGTTAGTATGCAAGAAAGACTCAGTAGAGGTCAGTAAGGAGTGTGGTCAGTTTTAGAGAGATTTGGCCTGTGTAAGACAAAGGCTGAGAATATATCTGGGAATTTGGTTCAAATTGAGAACTTGGTGCAGAGGGGGAAAGAAGTGCTTTAAGTAAGGTTCACTGATAAAAGTATTATCTCCAGAAGTCAGTGGGACAGGTTAAAAGGCGTGGCTCGAGAGGTCACTTTCAGTGAAACCAATGGCAGAGTGATGTCTCAAAGCACGGCGTAACTGGAGTACAAGGCATGTAGCTGATTGGTGAATAGTTCTAGTCTTTAAAGTAAAAATGAGGTACTCAGTTTATGGTTAAGTTGCTACTTGTTTCTTCCCATTTCTTAAGAATTGCTTAATGGAAAAGATAATTAATTGCAATGAAATGTAAAGAATGAGGCATTGCATAACTGTAAAGAGTAGTGATACTACAATAATTAATCAAGAAGAAAAATAAATTATGATAATGATGGCAGGATAGGTGATATGCTGCTGCTGTAGGATGTGGCAACTCACAAATGAACCCATTGTAAATGTCGACAGCTTGAGGAATTTTGAAGCCAAGATGCGATGATGGAGTCTGAGAAACAGAAGGGAGGGGGCATGTTAGCTGGACATCTTGATCCAGGAGGCAAGTCACATCCCTCAGATTAGGGAATGTAAATTTGGTTTGTGATCACAAGCAGAAGGGTGTGACTACAAGTAAGGCAGATATGAGGACAAGGATAGCACTTGAAGAACCTTGGTCCTTTAAACTGCTCAACAGTTACAAGGTTCTTGCAAGCTGTGTGGACAAGAGTGGGGACTCTGGGGATGATGAGCAAACTAACCATGGCTCTGTGGTGCAGGGAATGATTCATTAGAGGGTAGGAAATAGGAATATAGTAGGGATTGGGCACAGTATAATTACTGTCTTAGATACTGTTCTCTGTAGCAGTGTGATTGAGTTCCAAAGACAGTCTTGCCTGCCGAATGTCATGGTTAACAATACCTTCTCAGGGTTGAAGAGAAACATGGAGTCAGAGGGGAGGCATCCAACTGTAATTGTCCACAATGGAGTCAGACTAGAAAGGAGGTTCCATTGAAAAGAAAACCTGAACAGTTAGGAGCTCAAAACACCAGAAATTCCAAGTTAATAATCTTGGGATTACTGTATGATCCATGGGCAAACTAGGTTATGGTAATTAAAGTCAAGGAGTTACATACATCACTTGAAGGCTGGTGTTGGAGGAATGAGTTACAGTTGCTATGACACTGGATCTAGTATGGTGCAGAAGGGAGCTGTTCTGGGGATGAGATTCACTTGAAGCATACTGGGATCGGTATCAGGACGAAGAACTAGGTTTGCAGAGAGTATTTTAAACTAAATAGAGAAAGGAAGGGACCTGAACAGGAGTTACACAGGCTTGTAAAGCAAAAGGATACAGCAGCATTGGAGGTCAGCTATTTAGATACTAATACCCAGAGAGGAATAAGAAGAGACAGTGTAGGGACACTAACTAACAGCAGCAAGCAGGGTCAAATTATGAAAAAAGTGGCAAAAAAGCAAAATTACTGGCTCCTAAATGCATGTAATATTTGGAACAAAATCAATGAAACAACAGCACACAAAGGTTAATGGATATAATTTAGCTAATATGGAGGCATAGTTTCAAGATCATTAATGCTGGACACTCAACATTCATGGATATGTGGCATTTCAAAAGAATAGATAGGAAGAAAAGCATGGTTTGGTAGCTTTGTTAGTATGTGATGGAATACATGATAGCAAGAAATGATCTTGGATCATAAAATCCATATGAGTAGAGATAAGAAATAACAGAGAAGAAAAAGACATTGGTGGAAGTTGCCTGTTGTTTCCTAACAGTAACTAAACTGTATAACAAGGAATAACTTAGGAGATAATCGGGCTACGTAAAAGAAGTAGATTAATCATAGGTGTCTTGAATATGTAGATAGGGAAAATCAAATTGGCAGAGATAGACAAGAGAAAGAATTAATAGACTATATGTGAGATAGTTTCCGAGAACAATATGTCATGAATGCAAACAGGTATCAGGCTACTTTGGATATGGTAATGTGTAATGAGACAGATGTAACAAATAATTTCAGAGTAAGAAATCCTCAAAAAGACAGTGACTATAACTTGGAAGAATTTAGCAATCATTCCAAGATTGTAAAACTTATGTCAGAAGCAACTTTGCTAAACATAAGCAAGGTAATTACAACTGAATCAGGGCAGAGTTGGCTAGAGGGGATTGGGAAAGGGGTTTACTAAAAAAGACATTTGATAAACAATTGCAAATATTTAAGAAAATAGTTCATGTATAAAGACCAATATGCCATGTGGAATGATGGGTTGCATCCTAAGAAATGAAAGGAAAATACTAGAGATAGTAGATGTACTGGTAGTAATTTCTGAGAATCCCTAAATTGTGGAAAAATCCCAGGGTATTGAAAAACTGCAGATGTAAAATCCCTATTTGAAAAGGGAGGGAGACAAAAAACATGGGACTATAGGCTATAGGCTAGTTAGTTTAACATCTCTGAGTTGGAAAATGCTTGAGAATATTATAAAAGATGTAAGCACAGAACTTTTAAAAATACATAACATAATCAAGCAGAGTTAGCATGGCTTCACGAATGGCAATCACACCCTCCAAATTTATTGCAATTCTTTGAGGAGATAACAACAGAATAGATAAAGGGGAACTTGTAGGTACAATATATTTGGATTCCCAAAATGTATTCCACATGATATTAAAACTCTGCTCAATATGAAAATAACCCATAATGTTGGAGTAATATGTTAGCATGGATAGAGAATTGGTTAAACAACAGAAGAAAGTGAGGACTGCAGATGCTGGAGATCAGAGTTGAAAATGTGTTGCTGGAAAAGCGCAGCAGGTCAGGCAGCATCCTGAAGGGCTCATGCCCGAAACGTCGATTCTCCTGCTCTTCGGATGCTGCCTGACCTTCTGCGCTTTTCCAGCAACACATTTTCAGCTCTAAACAACAGAAGAGTTAGTTTGAGGGCATATTTTCAGGACGGCAAACAGTAACTTGCAGAATATCACAAGGATCAGTGCTGGAGTCACAATTATTTACAATATATAGATTAATAATTTGCATGAGGGATTGAAAAGTTGTGGGATGACACAAAAATAAGTGGGAAAACTAATGACAAGGAAGACACAGGGTGTGCAAAGGGAAATAAATAGGTTAAGTGAGCAGGCAAAAAACTTGGCAGATAGAACATAATGTGGGAAAACGTGAGGCTATGCACTTCAGAAGGAAGATTAGAATAAAAAGTCATTAAATGGGAAGTCTGTAGAAGCTGAAGCACAGAAGGAGAGGATACAAGTTCAACAGGTAATGAGGGAAGTAAAAGGAATGTTAACCTTCATTCCAATGGGAATGGTATATTTAAAAATAGACAAGTCTTGCTAAAAGTATATATGGTACTAGTTGGATCACATCTGCAATTTTGGTCCCTTTATGTAGGAAGAACATACCGGTATTGGAGGCAGTCCAGACAGGGCTCATTAGGCTGATTCCAGGCATGGAGTAATAATATTCTGAGGACAGGTAGAGTAGTCTGGGCCTGTACTCATTGCAGTTTGTGAGAACCAACATTATTGAAATTAAGGGGACTTGACAGGGCAGATACTGAGAGATCATTTTCTTTGTAGGAGAGTTTAGGACCAGAGGGCATAATCTCTATGTAAGAGACTGCCCATTTAAGACAGCAATGAGGTGAAGTTTATTTTCTCAAACTGCACTGAACCTGTGGAATTCTTTACTGCAGAGAGCTGTAGAAGCTTGGTTGACAGCAACAATCACTTTCCCAAAGGAAGAAATAAGAACATAGAGGGACAAAGCATTCCTGATTAGCAATTATGTTTTACAATGGATATGATGTGAGATGCATGTTACAGAGGTGACCTACTGTTGCTAGGAAAATAAAGAAGTTAAGTGGACTTATTGGTAACTAATCATGCACTTTTAATGCTACGATTAGCTAAGTTTAGGCAAGCAAAAAAGTCAGTTTTTAAGTTGTATCTCAGTCAAGTGGAGGACTTAATTTCTCACTAAACACCAATTCTGCACCATATAAACCCTTACAAAACTCATGCTAAAGATAGCTATAAAAACATGTATGTCTTCAGTTGTACATGAAAAGTGTTTCCTATATTAAAAAGTATTTAACATTTGTCAACAATACACATCAAAATAGAAAGCTCTATTTATACAGATTATTGCCATATCATAGGACTCAAAATGTGCAGCAAGATTGTGTGAAGACTATGCAAAACATGCAGAATATGTACAATTTATTTAATGGGATTCATTACCAAAATTGCAACAGGGGCCTAATTTACTCTTCATTTTGCTTCTTTAACTTTGCTTTACCTGTATATATGGCCCTGTTTACTGTGTTTTTCTTCCCTCCTTAAAGATGTCATAAGCAGTGCACACAAGTTTATTTAAACATAATTACGCGCTGATTTAGTAGTGATGAAAAGCAACATGCACATCAAGGTTACAAGTTGTCTCTTTACATAAGTTCAATGCTTTTCATGTTAATAACTTTTTAATCTCACTCTTCTCTTGCTAATAACCTGTTTCACACTGAGAAAGCTCCTCCCTGGTGCAAACATATGCCAACTTTAAGTTGAGATCGGTATTTGAATACACCACTTACTTACAAAACCACTTACTTGCTCAGAGGAATACAAGAAAGAAAATAAATCACACTGGGCAGAAAAACGTGAGGTGAGAAAAATAAATATGTCGTAGAGTGGATTTCAGAAGCAGTGACGGAAAACATACTGTTTAAATTTGCAGGAAAGAGCTGAAGGTAGACACAAAAGTTCATACTTACCCAATCTTTAAAAAATCTGCATCAGCTAAAATCTGGTATGGATCTTTTAATAATGATGCATTCATGGTTGGCTCTAAATTTTGAAGTATTTTTTGTACAATAGTTCTGTTAACTTAACAGTCATGCATTAAACAGATTGTTGTCACAACATTGATTTAGTCACTGATTCCTTGAGTATCCAATGATTAGAAGTCTATTATAAATGTAGTTAAAATTTAGTTAGATGTATAAATCAATGCTTCGGAATGAGATTTCAATTCAGATTAAAGGGATCAAATTCCTTCTGGTAACTTTTAGGGTATTAAGTGAAATGGGTTTAGGCTGTTGAGTCCAACCCAGATTTTTAAATAAAAGTCATTGTTGAACAGTACCTCCTCATGACAAAATGATTCTGCAATCTGCACCAGCGCAGAAAGGCATATTAATTGCTTCCAGAGTTCAAGGCATACTTTTTGAGGTGACTGTTTGTCATAGTGCTGTGGCGAAGGCCTTTGCTCTGAACATTCCTGAGCAGGACATTATAACTGTCATGGTAACTCAAAAGTGTTTGCTTTGGATAATCTTGGAAGATTTTAATGTGCACATAGATTAGAAACTTATGTAGGGATTGCTCATCCAGGGTTATAACCATGATTGAATTAAGAGAAGTGTCAGACTCTTAATGACTGAAAGGATTTTCTTTAAATTTGGGCAAGGTCTCACATAAGATAGCCTCATTACAGTGAGTCTGCAAATGGTTTATTGAGATAACAAGTTCCAAGCATGCACTTCAGCAGCAATAGCAATCCAATCAATTGTAAAGTTACACATGTACCACACAACTAAGGTTACCCTCTTTGTATGTAAATAACATCAATAAGCAGAATAGGAAGCTGAGAAATGTACAAAGTTAAAAATCACACAACACCAGGTTATAGTCCAACAGGTTTAATTGGAAGCACACTAGCACACTGTTACAGACAATCAATTTTTCAATGTATAATTTCAGTTACATCACATTGTAAATTTTTGCTATAAATTCTGTGTTACGATCGAGCCCTCCACAATCACCTGATGAAGGAGCGTCGCTCCGAAAGCTAGTGTGCTTCCAATTAAACCTGTTGGACTATAACCTGGTGTTGTGTGATTTTTAACTTTGTACACCCCAGTCCAACACCGACATCTCCGAATCATGAGAAATGTACAAAGGCAAAACTTCAAAAGGAACTTAAACTAACAGAAAAACTTAGAAAATTAAATGACCAAAAAATATCCTTACTTTAGAAGCCAGTCGTGAAAAGTTTTCATTCTGATCCTCTGCAGAAGTCATCTTTTCTTGTCTGACCAAGTCTCGTAGACTTAAATTGTCATCATCCTGGAAGTACCGAATCCTTTCACCTTCATGGTGTGTTTCAATCTGAAACAATAACAATTATGTTTTGGTAGTACGTAATATAACTGTAATGTAAAATTTCTAAAAGCCCATCGACCTTAGAAAATATTATATTATGGCATTATAATCCTGCAAGTTTCATGTGTGGAATGAATCAAGGCTTAATAAGAAGAAAAAAACCCAAATTTTAACAGATAATTGTACTTTTAAAGCCATGGTAGTTATAACATCAAAAACTCCTAACATTCCTAACTACAATGGGCCAAAGGCCCTTTTTCTGTGCTGAGGATATATATCTATGATCATATAATGGTAATCTTCTTTCATTGAATGCACTAACTTGCATATGATTTCAAGATAAATGCAATAACACTTATGCACAAAGAGTCTTAATTTTTCTACTTCGAATGAGAGAAAGCATCTATATTTTATGATTGAAGGCAAATAATCAAAGTTCTCAGTGCAGACCTGGTCTTCTCATACACACTACCCTAAGGATCTTCTCTTCAATCACAATTTCCATATTTTCTATGATATCTCCTTCTTGGTCTTTCATGTACTGGTTTTGATTTAGCTGTATGTAAATAATTTATAATTTACTGTGATTCATGTATGTGTTAGTTCTCTCTCCTTCTGCTATATTCCCTTCAACTTTTGCACTCATACTAGAATTTTTATTAAAATTCTGTCTCTCTCAATCTTTAGTTTGTTTAAGAGGCATAAAAAGCAAAATTATAACCTAACTCTACTCTTCACCATAAATGTTTGAGTTGGAATTTAATTTTTGTTTCAGATTTCTAGCATTTTTTTCCCTTATTTTAAACTCTTACTAAAAAACATTGCAAACCATATGTTCTATCATAACGAGCAATTGCAAAGCAGTTGTACCTGTTCAATGTTGCATCTAGCTTTATAGGAATTTTATTGTAACATGCTTTAATATTGGCTGTTTTATTGCTTAATTAGTATGTTCTTATATTCTAGCTGCCATTAGATCACTTAATAGTTTTTCACTGAACAACAGCTTTTATATGTGCATTCCTAATTATAACTGTTTCACCTTTGTTGGCAGCAACTTCAAACTATATAGCCCAAAGCTCTGATATGACCCATGACACCTCTCGGCTTCTCTACTTCATTTTCAAGATGTTGCATAATAGCTACGACTCTAACTACTCCTTAAATATCTTAGGACCATACTTCGTTTTACAATGCTCCTGTGAAGCGTCCTGGCACATTTTATCACACTTAACACACTATTCTAATACAAAGAGTAGTTATTGTGGATTTCTTTTATACTTCATAACAAACATCACACTTATAATGTCATGCTAAACCTTTAGGACAAAACTGTGCATGTATGATAAAAAACTTAAATCTGCATACATAGCTGAATTATAAAATCATACTCTTTGATGTCAAATTCATAATTATCCTTTAGAAGTACCTATGTTCACATTTATCAGTGTCCACCTATGTGAATTTAAATATACCACCAGCAAATGGTGATGCTGTAGTTGCTCAGTTTTGTATCTCTTACTTGCTTGCGTAAAGTGCACAAAAATAATTCACGCTGCAACTAGCTCTACTCTGCTTTCAAAGTTTTCTAAGTTTTGCAAAAGAGTACACATTTTTCATTATTTGTTTACCATGCCACAATGGATTAAGAAGCATGTTATAAAGTTTTAGTTCAAATAGTGTTAGGGGTATGGGTGGGTTGCGCTTCGGCGGGTCGGTGTGGACTTGTTGGGCCGAAGGGCCTGTTTCCACACTGTAGGAAATCTAATCTAATCTAATCTAATTAATCTAAGGGATATATCACAGTGATCAATCCATTTGGCATCTATTAACCCTATGCTGGAAAACAAGATAAAGTTGCAGCTGACAAAACTCCACTTGCCATTTATTCCAAAGATCTGTCGAATTCATGAAAAAATTTTGTTGGAACCAGAAAGGGAATTCTAAGCATCATGCGATGGTATTTTGCAGCACAGAATGCAGTTATAGACTGATAGATTACAATTATTTATAACAGTGGAATTATTTTGGCATATATGGCACCAAAGCTCAACCTTCCGTCTCCAAGTTCAAGAAATTCAAAGAAACTGAATAAATGGGACCAAATGCATTTCAATACCACTCCATCAGGCAAGTGTCAACAATTTGCAAGATACAAACATGTTTCACCTCAATATTTAATTTCTTCACTGAACAGTATCTGAATTTGACACATTTTTAAAAGGTTGTTCTGAAATTAAGTATAATCATGACATTTCTGCCAGGAGCTAATCACCTTCTTGGAAGTAGTCACCTGTTTTAACTTAAGATCATGATTATTAAGATCAAATTCATGGTTATAAAAGTAAAATTACCATTTGCCTTTTCTTCTTTCCTCCCTTTTGCCTGTTAGATTCTGCAGAGGCACCAACAGGCCACACTCTCCCTGATTCATCAGATCGAACAAGAATCACTTCCTGATTTTCATCTGCAGTCTAGGTTAGTTAAAGAAAGACAACTTCTTAGGTAAATATTTACATTTATTACAACAACCGGTAAGGGTGCAGCAGTAACAAGATGGTAGTGTCAGTGGAGTAGTGATCTAGAGGCACACGTTAATACTGTTAGGGACATGGCTACAATTCCCTCATGACAGCTTAAGGATCTTAAATACAATCCATAAGTCCAGAACTAAAAAGTTAGCTTACATTATGGTGACCATGAAACCATTGTCAATTGCTGTAATAACTCCATCTGATTCACTAATGGTCTTTAGGGAAAACCAAACTCCTTACCTGGTCTGGCATACACATTATTCCAGATCTACAGCAAAGTGATCAACTCTTAACTGCTCTTTGAAATGGCCTAGATGCTTCAAAGCTGCTAGAGAAATTAAACTGCATGGACACAAGCATCAACCTTGATACCAGAAACAACATACCCAATTGTGTTCACTCTTCGTAGACCCCTTTATCATAATCATCTGGAGGCCTGTGCCAAAATTGGATGAGCTGTCACATTGACAGAACCTGTCTCGGCTCAGTGCTAAATTGATTCACCTAGTCTATATATGGTTTGTAGTCATGTATGACAACCAAGTTGCCCATACTCAATGTTTCTGACTTGATTAATACCATTACTCCACAGTATCAGCACTGTTTGGTGACCTATAAATACCTCCAACTAATACTTGCTGCCCTTTGCAGTTTCTTAGTTTCACCTAAACAGACTCCACACATTATTTTTCTAATTTGAGATATCCCACTAATAACGTACTTATCTCGTTCCTTATTACGAGTGCAACTCCATCTCCTTTTCTTTCTTGCCTGTTCTTCCTCAACATCTGGTAGTTACCTATTCCCTCGATGTCTGAATGTCTCTACTCTGTGGTGTGACCACCTCCATTTACATGCTATCCACATTGTTCTCTACCTTACAGATGCTCACTCTTTGAAACCTGTAGCTGAAGCTTGTGCAGCCCATTCCACTTGGACTGTGATCTGTCATCTCATAACTCTAAAAACTATTTGTAACTCTTGGAATGAGTACGAAGTTACTGTAAAAACACTACAAGATATTTCTCAGAAAAGGATAAAACAATTATTGAGCGACTTAAAATTGACTAAATCTACTCACCAATCAGCTTTTTCTGCACTCATGATGCTATGTCTTTGTTGGTCACAGCACAGGTAGGCCTCTCAACCCATGCATTATTTTGTCTTCTACTCACCTCTCACTCTGCAGACCTTATTTCTTGAAGTTAACTTTAATCAAAATATCTCTTTCTTCCTCTGTCCCGAATTCCCACTTTGACTCAATTATAAAAAATCTATTCACTTGTGTAATGTGGGTGTCACTGTCTGGCTAGTATTTATTGCCTATCTTGAATTGTCATTGAGCAGATGGTGCTGAGCTGCCTTTTTGAACGGCTACCGATGACCCAGAATGCCATTAGGGAGGGAATTCCAGCATTTGGATCCAAAAACAGAGAAGGAACAGCGATATATTTCCAAATCAGGATGGTTAATGGCTTGGAAGGAAACTTGCAGGAAATTGCTCCCATGTATTCTAGGTAGTCACTCCAACTTAGTCACACTCAGGCAAAAAAATCCCTAAATAACTGAAAAATTTATTCCAACCATGTGCTTTTGAACAATCTCTTATTTTAATGAGTCACTTGTTTTTCTTGAACATCCTATAGTTAGGGTTTATTGCACCTTTGTAAATACTTTGCTAAACTACAAAACAAAAGTTCAGTAAAATTCAATGCATTTAAGATCTTTTTCGGGGGAACAGAAACTTCTGATGATAAGCCTCATATTGCACTGCTTTTACTCATGTAACATTTCAAAAGAATTAATTTATGGTACCAAGATATAACTGTTGTTTGCCAGTTTCTTCATGATAGATACACTGAGGATAGTGGATTTTTAAAAATTCACCATCAGTGTTGTCTTACCATATCGTCTGTCCTCTTTGATGCTGTCGAAGTTATTGGGTGATTTTGTCCTTGGTTATTCAATTTCCGAGCTTCCTCCAATTGTTCCTTAAGTTTGGACGCAAGTTCCTTATTAATCAAAATTAAAAGTGTATTCTTTAAAATACACAGCGTATAAGATATTTCAAATGTTCAGACAGACTGCAAACAAATTTACTAAAATGTTAATAATCAAATTAACATCAAGAAAACAATCATGAAGACTTTACATTGATGCTATTGTTACTATATAACAATTTTACTACGTATTTACTTTCTATTCATAATATAATGGAATCCATCTATCACCACTTTCACTTAGGCAGTGTGCTATGAACAGAACAGAATATAGATAGGTTCATTCCAGGTTTAAGTTGAATTCCTCGCAGTGAGGTAGCACAACTGGGTCTCAGCACAGGTATTCACAGATCATTGAACATGGATCCATGCTGGGAAGATCATATATGCAAGCTTTTGCTAAGAACAGATCCTCACTGGATGCACAGGGTACATCCTCTACACACTGGTGGGGGTCTATAAGAGCTCAAAGGAAAAAAAACGAAGAAAATTGAAGTTGTGGAAGTCAAACAAGACATCGGTGATGTATTTTGGACGGATCATCTCAGCTGTTCTAGATGGACCGCAGCCATTTAAGACCTGATTCAAGCCCATTGGTTGGTTAGTTCAGATGGTTGGAGTGTGGTCCTTGTCATGCCAATATCACGGGTTCAATCCCTGTGCTAACCAAACTGTACTGCCCCTGCTCCTGAACCAAGAAACCCAGATTCAAGTCTCAGCTGCTCCAGAAGTGTGTTGATTAGAAAAATAGGACAAATAATTTTTTCAAAAAAATTTGAGGTGTGACTCATCATGAGCATGTCATATGCAATCAAGGATCTGAAACAAATGCTGGACTTGCCATAAGATGTACGAGCAGAAGTCGGCCATTCAGCCCATCAGGTTTGCTCTGCCATTCAATGGATCATGCTGATCTGATAATCTCCAACTCCACTTTCCTGCCTTTTCCACTTAATCCTTGATTCCCTTACAAATCCAAGATGGCAGCAGAGTAGGACATCCCAATTGGAGGTTGTCTATTCGCCAGTCCCTTTCCTTTATCCTTCACTTTTTTTCTCCTCTGCGTAGTTTTTCTTTTTTCCACTTGCCCCAACAGCCCTCTCCGATAAAGAATTCCACAGATTCACTATCTTCTGAGAAAAAGATTCCTCTACTCCTCTGGCTTAAAATGGTGACCCCGTAATCTGGGATTATGCCTGCTGGTCCTGGACTCTCCTACAAGGGAATCACTCTTTTCACATCCACCATGTCAAGTGACCTAGGAATCTTGTATACATCAATAAAGTCACCTCTTATTCTTCTATAATCCATTAGGCATAGGCTCAATTTACTCAACCTCTCCTCATAAGAGGGTCCCCTCCATCTCTGGTATCAGCCAACTGAATCTTCTCTGGATCAGTGGTGCTGGAAGAGCACAGCAATTCAGGCAGCATCCGACGAGCAGCAAAATCGACGTTTCGGGCAAAAGCCCTTCATCAGGAAGGGCTGATGAAGGGCTTTTGCCCGAAACGTCGATTTTGCTGCTCGTCAGATGCTGCCTGAATTGCTGTGCTCTTCCAGCACCACTGATCCAGAATCTGGTTTCCAGCATCTGCAGTCATTGTTTTTGCCTCCTTGAATCTTCTCTGGACTGCCTCCAGTGCCAATATATATTTTCCTTTGCTAAGGGACACAAACGGTTTACAATATTCCAGCTGTTGTTTGACTAATGCCTTGTAAAGCTTTCACAAAGCCTCCCTACAATTAGGCTTCATTCCTTTTGAAATAAAAGCCAATGTTCCATTTGCCTTCCCTGTTAACCAATGAACCCGGATGCTAGGTTTATTTGATTCAAGTCAAATTCCTCCATGCTGTCACTTTCTCAGTCTTTCTCCACTTAAGTAACATTCAGCTCCTCTGTTCTTCCAGCCAAAATGCAATATATCACATTTGCCCACATTATATTACATCTTTCCAACTCCCTCTGCAGACTCTTTGTATCATCCTTACTACTTGCCTTCTCACCTCTTTTTGTGTCATCTGTAAACTTGGCTATAGTACATTCACTTTCCATGCAAGTCATTCATATATATTATGTAAATATTTTAAACACTGAGCCACCGTGCCGCCCAAAGCAAATTTCATAAGTCTCATAGTCATAGTTATTGAAAAAAACAGTCCATGGGATTGTGATAAATATACTAATGTAGATTGAGAATTGTTTAATAAACCAAACAAATTATAGGAATAACGGGTCATTCTTGGGTAAGCTACTACTATTAGGGTACTGCAAGAATAATGTTAGGTCCACAGATGTTCAAAGTCTATACAATTATTTAGCTGTGGAGAACAATTGCAATATTTCCAAATTCGTCAATGACATCAAACTGGGTGGGAATACAAATTGGGAGAAGGATACACGGAGGCTTCAAAAGTACTTGGGACATGGTAAGTGAATAGGCTAGTACAGCCATTCTCAATCTCTGAAGGGCTCTGGCACATTTGCAGGGGACCAGAGACTGAAAACTGTGAGAATGGAAGTCCCAAGGGTCTCTGGGGACCCTGGTAACTGAGGTCGACAAAAAGCACAAGTAACAACCTTCATTGGAGTCAACAGTTTCTCTCCTGCTTTTAATATCTTTCCAACACGCTGTTTGAATTTGGCGCACCAAGTAAATTAATTGCTTAAACTCCTCCCACACAGCCTCACTTCAGAGTCAGTGGCGAATCAGACTGCATCGAGTCAATATATTCAATAAGGGTTCGCGCATCCATTATCGCCATACTTCATTATCCAAAGATCAGCGTGTCTTGCTAGACCTTTTTCATGCTAATTCATTTATTCATTATTTTCCTTGTAAGAAGTGCCTTGTGATTATTTTTATTACTTCAGAAATAAGTCTACCCAGGAGTTCCTTGGTGAAACAAAGTGCCGGCAGTATTCAGTGGAATACTTATCGTATGGTTTCATTGCATCTTTGTAAAACCCATCTTTACCCATACATTTGAACTACATAACTACATTGTTAAATGAAAGCACGAGGCCAAGCAAATTGAAATTTGGATACCTTTGGATACCTTGCATCCTGATAAGAAGGATAAACACTTAAGATTTTGAAGAAATCTTCGAGATCATTTTGAAAGAAAGCCAATGCTGAAACAAATCCTTACTTAAATGTCACAAAAATTAGAGAAGGGTCTTGTTGCATCATATAAAATTAGTAAATGGATTGCTAAAATGGGAAATGCTCACAATGTTAGTGAGTCGCTTATCCTGCCTTCAGTGTCCATAATAATATCTGATGTCATTCATTCGAGTGCCAAAGAAGCAATTCAGGCAATTCCTTTAAGTAATTCTACTGTTGCCAGAAGAATCGATAAGATGGTACAGGATATGGAAGAGGGATTGGTCAGTTCATTACTATCCAAGAAATTATCTTTACAATTAGACAAAATTACTTTACAAGATAACAACACTCTTCTCATGGCTTATGAGAGAATCTGGAACAGAAACGAACTAATGGAAGAGATGTTGTTTGCCAGGTGGATTAAAACAGATACTAAGGGACTGTCCATTTTTGAAGAAGTCAGAGGTTACTTAAGCGAGAACAATATTCCAACGGAGAATATAAATGTTTGTACAAGTGATAATGTTGCTCCTACGGTTAATTGATACAGAGGATTCATCACCTACCTAAAAAGAGTTATACCTTCTGTCTTTACTATTCATTGCATCATTCACAGGGAGCACCTAGTAGCTGAAAACTTAGGAGAACGTCTAAATCTTTCACTTTCAGTTTTCATAAAGGCTGTAAACTTCATCAAATCCCATGCCCGTCAGGATCATCTTTTCCGGCAGCCGTGTGAAGAAAATGAAGATGATTTCCAGATGCTGCTGCTGCATACCAAAGTGAAGTGGCTTTCCAAAGGAAACTATCTTCAACATTTTGTTACACTCTGGGACACCACAGTTTCCTTCATGTCTGATAAAGAGCATGGAGAAAGACTCATTGATACTAAGGTGGATATATTTTATCTGGCAGATATTTTTCAGAAATGTAATTTGTTAAACAAGACCTTACAGGGCAAAAACCGTAATCTCGTAGATCATAAGGAAGCCCATTGCTTCTTTCCTTCAGAAGCTCAAAGTCTATCGGCACAATATGGGATGTTGAGAATTTTCACAATTTCCAACCTAAAGGTGATCGCAGAGGCACTGAAGGAAGAACTTACCGTTTATGTGAAATATCTAAAGCAGATACACAAGCATATGCAAGAAAGATTCAATGACATGGTAAACCTCGGTATCCTGGATTACATTTTGATTCCATTTGAAGTACAACCTACCCAAATTAAGGCAGAAATTCAAGAGGTTGATTGTGATATAACTGCACACCTTCAGTTCAGTCAATTTCAACAAGAATTTTGGATCAAAAGTGATTTGCTGTATAAATTTACAACACTATGGGAAAAAGCCCAAATATTTTTTATTGCCTTTCCCACAACATATTTGGTTAAGAGTGGTTCTGCAAGGTAATTTCCTTGACAAAATCCAGGAATAGAACTGATGTCGCAACAAGAGGTGACCTCCAACTGTCAATGTATAATTTGGAGCCTGATCAAGCTTAAAGGATTGCATTATGCTGATAGATGTTTAATTTCAGTCTTTTTTTTTAAATTTTGTCCAGTATGTCGGAATGTTCAAGTTTTCTTGATGTTCAATAATAAATGATTTTCTGTCTATTTGTTAGTGTTGTATCCTTGTTTGAAACGGGAGCCCTGGAACTGAGAACAGCATGAAGGGGGGCTGTGGCCAAAAAACGGTAGAGAATCATTGGGCGAGAAAACTGCATGTTAAGTGCGTAAACTTTTGTGAAGTTATTCACATTGTTGGAAGAAAACGAAAAGGCAGAATATTGAAATTAAAATTGACAGAGGTTGAGAAGTGCAGGTGTCCAAAGGTACCTGGGTGTCCCTGTTCATGAGTACTGAAAGTAAGCATGCAAGTCTAGCTTGCAACTAGGAAGACAAATGGAATTCTGGCATTCACTGCAGGGAATCGGATTACAGATGTAAAGACGTTTTACTGAAGTTGCATAGGGCTTTGTTGAGACTTCACCTGGAATATTTTGTATGATTCTGTTCCCCTTATCTAAGTGGGTAAAATATATGCCATCCAGGGAGTACAACAGAGGTTCATCAGATTAATCCCCAGGATGGTGGGATTGTCTTTTAGGGGAAAGATTCGAGATACTACTCCTGTATTCCCCAGAACTTGAAAGAATGAGATGGAACTTCTTTGAATCCAATTAAATTCTCACAGGGCATGGGGGTGGATGTTTTCACTGGCTGGTGAGTCTAACACAAGGAAACATAATCCCAGCAAAAGGGTCAAACCATTTAAGACTGATATGAGGATCGAGTTTTTTAAACTTATAGTGGCAAAGCTTATAGAGGACTGCAGAGCTCAATCACTGAACGTGTTTATGACAGAAATCATTAGGTTTTTGGAGAGACAAATGACATCAAGGGATATGGATATTGCACAGAGAAGTGATGTTGGTGGATGACCAGCCTTGATCCAACTTAATGGCAGAACAAGCTCAATGGGCTGAAAGGCCTGAAATTTCTTTCCTTGGAGTGTTGAATGCTGAGGAGTGACCTTACAGAGGTTTATAAAATCATGAGAGGCATAGATAGGTGAATAGCCAAGGTCTTTTGCCAAGGACAGTGAAATAACACCAAGTTACCCTTTATTTACAATAAGTATAATACTTATTATAATATATAATTTGACCCAGCTAACTCAGAACCAGCTCCTAGCGTGAACAGAACCTCTGATACTTCTGTTTACATCTACCAGCCAGGACTCCCTGATTGAGACTGTTAACCTGGGCTAATGAGAGAACTCAATCTAGGACATCCACCTGCCTGACCTCATTACAATCACCTCATCTCTCCCTCTCTAAGTTTTGGGACGTAGGCCCATTCTGTTTCCTATAGCTTGTCCTGGGGGACCAAGTCCAGTTCCTCGCTGACTCTGCCTTGGACACTGGTGGTTTGTACCAGACTGTAGCCTGCCTCTTGCGCCCAGCACATCACAGAATCCCTACTGTGTGGAAACAGGCCATTTGGCCCAACATGTCCACACCAACTTTCTGAAGAGTATTCCACCCAGACCCCTTCCTCTGCCCTACATTTCCCCTGACTAATGCACCTCACCTACTCCCTCCCTGACACTAAAGACAATTTAGCATGGCCAATTGACCTAACCTGTACATCTTTGGACTGTGGGAAGAAACTGGAACACCCAGAGGAAACCCAGACAGACACAAGTAGAATGTGCAAACTCCAGTCTGCTGAGACTGAAATTAAACGGAGCTGAAATGTGAGGCAGCAGTGCTAACCACTGTGCCACATCTCTAAAAAAATTTATCTTCATCTTTAAGCAATAATGGCATCAAGACTGCGACATCTGCTGTGTCAATCTGGTTCTCGGAAGTTTCAGAAGGAGAAACCATGCATTCTGATGGCCTTGCCTAAGTTCTGAGGGGCCGGGTACATTTAGCTCCTGTCCCATTTGCAAGGTTACAGCTTTCATGTGGTCCACGTGCCTGTTCAGGATCACCTCTCATAACTGAACTTTGTACATGACGGGACCTGACCTCGCTTTGACCCTGCCTCTTACCCATATAGGGCCATTCCCATGGTTTCAACACCAAACTTCATCCCCTGAAGTAAACTGTCTCTTTCCTTTAGAGGAGTCTTGGGTCTAGCATTGGCATTCCTGATGCCATTTCATCTTCTCCTCCCCACTCTACATCTGTGAAGACCAGGTTTAATCTGCTGTGGAGTCTTCTCCACAATAGCAACTCTGCTGGAACTGTCCCCATGGTTGCACAAGGGGTTGTCCTATAATCAAGCAGGAACCGAGACAACTTGGCATTGAGTGAAGCTGCAGGCTGTTTCTTTAAGGCTGCCTTTCCCAAGACCATTGAAAGATTGATGATATGGGGCTGCCCTTACATGCCAAATGCCATTTGACTTTAGAGTTATTGGGTCACAGAGATGTACAGCACGGAAACAGACCCTTCGGTCCAACATGTCCGTGCCGACAGATATCCCAAACCAATCTAATCCCACCTACCATCACTTGGCCCATAACCCTGCAAGCCCTTCCTATTCATATACCCATCCAGGTACCTTTTTAATGTTGCAATTGTACCAGCCTCCACCACTTCCTCTGGCAGCCCATTCCAGACTCGCACCACCCTCTGCATGAAAAAGTTGCCCCTTAAGTCTCATCTATATCTTTCCCCTCTCACCCTAAACCCTCTAGTTCTGGATTCCCCTACCCCACGGAAAATTCCTTGTCTATTTACTCTATCGATGCCTTTCATGCTTTGATAAAGCTTTAGAAGGTCACCTCTCAGCCTCCAATGCTCCAGGGAAAACAGCCCTAGCCGAGTCAGCCTATCCTTATAGCTCAGATCCTCCAACCCTGGCAACATCCTTGTAAATCTTTTCTGAACCCTTTCAAGTTTCATAACATCCTTCCGATAGGAAGGAGACCAGAATTGGATGCAATATTCCAAACGTCGCCTAAGCAAAGTCCTGTACAGCCGCAACATGACCTCCCAACTCCTGTACTCAATACTCTGACCAATAAAGGAAAGCATACCAAACACCTTCTTCACTATCCTATCTATCTGCAACTCTATTTTTAAGGAGCTATGAACCTGCACTCCAAGATCTCTTTGTTCAGCAATATTCAAATTCTCTGCTGGCAAACGATAGCTCATTGTCTGTGACCAACATTTCCAGGAGTCCATGAAATGCAAACGTTGCTCGCAGCTTTTCAAACATCAGCCCCATGTTTGTCAAATGAATTCTATGCACATCTAACCATTTTGAATGAGCACCCACCATGACTAAAAACATAGAGCCCATGAAAGGACTGAAGGGTTTTTGTCCGAAACGTCGATTTCGAAGCTCCTTGGATGCAGCCTGAACTGCTGTGCTCTTCCAGCACCATTAATCCAGAATCTGGTTTCCAGCATCTGCAGTCATTGTTTTTTACCCCATAGTCAATATGCAACTGAGTCCAGTGTTTACCTGGCCACTCATGAATGTGAGGGAGCTGCTGGCAGGAATTTTTGTTCTTATTGACACTCTGGACACAGTCTCAGTGTGCCTATGTTGGCATCCAATCCTGGTCAACAGACATAACTTCTCATGAACAGCTTCATTTTG
Source organism: Chiloscyllium plagiosum (assembly GCF_004010195.1). NCBI lineage: Eukaryota > Metazoa > Chordata > Chondrichthyes > Orectolobiformes > Hemiscylliidae > Chiloscyllium > Chiloscyllium plagiosum. Next base: position 73,514,408 of record NC_057715.1, read on the forward strand.
GAATCCCCTGGATGACCCTGATGGAGTTCAGCCTGCATCTGCAGGTGACTTTAGCTAGGGACAATTAATCTTGCTCCCCATAATAATATGCCTTCCTCTGTGGTGGTCTGGTCTTGCCGGGTTCAAAAAAGTTTCTGTTTTGATGGTCTTTTGTTTCCCCCATCACGACCAGATGTTTAATTTTGCCAGCACCGGATCTTTTAGTGCCCACAGTCTGATACTGTCAGCAGTGATTGGAAGAGTGTTCAGAAAGCTTAAAACCAGAACAGATTCTTCTATATTCCACCAGTGGGAGGTAGCTCAAGACATTTGCATTTGCCACTTGGCCTCCTGAACGGTATTCTAACTTGGAATTGTACACACGTAGAATGAAGCCCACCGCTGATTCTAACCTGAAGCTATCGGCAGCACAGCTATGTCCTATTTGAGTAGCCCCAGCAGGGGTTTGTGATCTGTTACTATTACAAATTTACATCTGTAAAGGCATTGGTAAAACTTTCTCACGTCAAAGATGACCGCTAAATCTTCCTTCTCTTTCTGGCCATATTTCTGTTCGACATCAGCCGAAGCACACGTTATCGGGCATTCCTCCCTGCTGGGCCACCGGTGAGCTAACACTACTGCGGTACCGTACTGGAAGGGATCACATGTTAACACATCTCATTTGGGATCACAGTGTGTTAACATCTTACAGGACGATACATGCTTCTTCAGTTCTCTGAAAGCTATGCTTTGGCTAAGAAACTGTTTCCAAAGCTGACCCTTTTTCAATTGCAAATGGAAGACTGCCAGGATGTAGGCCAGGTTACACACTTCTGTAATAATTCACCAACCCAAGGAAAGACTTAAGCTCTAGTACAGATGGGAGAGCTGGGTCACTTTCAATTGCCCGTACTTTATCTTCCAATGGATGTATCCCGGTCTTGTTGACTCTGTAATCTAAGTATGTCACTTGGAATGGCCAAAACACACATTTTTCCATCGTAAGGCATCACCTGCCTTGGAGAAATGTTTAAGCACTATGTCTGTTCTTTATATGCTCTTTATTGGTCTTCCCTTTATTAGGGAATCCCGTCAGAATATCCTGTATCCAAAATAATAAAGAAATATCCAAAATAAAAATAATTCACACACAAAAATGCTATTTAAGAGGTAAGTTCCATGAATTTTAAAGAATGCTACTGACAGAGTCAGAGCCACAATTGTTTACAAATGTACTCAGCTTGAAGACTTCTATCAAAACACACATACGTGGTGGAATAAATAGACAGGAAGTATATTAAAAATCCTAGTAATCATTGATAAGGATTTTAAAATGAAACTATCTACATAAACCTGCTAATAAAACTAAATTTGAGAATAACTACATCTGTTTGTTTATACTAAAAGTATTTTAATGTCGTCACTCTGAAGACATCTACAATTCATGATTTTTGTTTGTCAATTTAACCACACTAACTATTCTAATTCTTACCACGTTTCCCATCAGCTCTGCTTTGATGATCTTTGCTCCAAGTTTATTCATCTCTTCCTCACTGAGGGGTTGTGGAAGTTCTTTTCTTGTAGTAAGAGATCTAATTGGAATAGCAGCACTGCTTCTTGGGAAAACAGGGTAAAACCCATAGAAAAGAAATATGAGTAAGTTTTCAAAATCCACTATCAAAGATATGCAAAGTTTCATAGGATTTGTGTTCCTTTCACAATTTTGAAAAAAGCAAAAATAGCTTTGCTTATTAATTATGCACTATTAAATGGTTTAACAGGCAACCTTGTATTTTAACAATATTTTGGTACTTCATTATAAAGTGCAGTCAAATAACACAGGAATTCAAAATAAATGTTTACAGTGACTGCAACTCAAACTCTATTTACAAAATAATGCTGAAAAACCATGATGTGCTTTGGTTTACCATCATTTCATTTATTTAAAATTTATTTCTGGAAACCAGCAGCTTTACTTGGCTAAAACAGCTACAATTTTAACACGACAAAGTCCTGTACATTGAAATTTCATCAAGGTTCAGTGGTTTAAAGAAAATCTGGCTAAGTGTCACTAAATAGTTTATTTGTCACTTAAGAGTGATCCTGAGAGGAAACAGCAATCTGTTGGTAAGACTGGAGAAAATAAAGCTGAGGATAAAATCAAATTCAGAACACCAGCTGAATGGAGAAAACTGAGAAAGAAATTCAAAGCTGACATCACTGCCACATATTTAACAAATTTGTGGGTAGTAACTAAGGTTTGGTTTGTTTTATCAAATTACTCATTTTTCACCATTGAAATTCACATGAAGGAAGTTTCCACTCTGATTAGATTGATGAATACTATTTTCAATGCCTTCAGTTAACATTCTACTATTTTAATATCCAAGGTCAGTTTCTTTTGTGAGTGAATTTACAGTTTTATAAGACATTAGTTTCTGATTAGTTGAGTTCAATGTTTTGTGTTTTAGTGGTCAATTTTCATAAATTTCAAGCTAAGTGGATTGACCATTACAATAAACCAGCAGTGACCTGATGCATGCCCTCTTCAATGTGGGAGCTCAAGTTCAAGCTTCATGTTTTGAAGTCTGAAAAGAAGCCAGAGTAATTTCAATGTGGTGGTGACAGGACAGCTACAGAAAATGCAGGAGATCAGCAAAGAGGTGATCAGTAGATAGGGTAGAAGATAGACACAGGTAGTGCTAGAACTCCCCAACCCGGCCGCACTTGTTAACCACTTTTCATTTTCGAAGGCCAGGGAGGGTGATAGTTTCTTGAGGTAATAAAAGCTCCAGCAACATGAGAAATTTGACTTCAGGCAAGGAGACTAGACATGCAGTGGCTATAGGGGATTTATAGCTCATAGAATAAGATGGACACTTCTGGAACTGCAATGCAATTCTATAAACGGTCTGCTGATTTTGTTAGAGTAAAGTAAATCACAAAGTGGGAGGAGTCATTGTTCATGTTGGAACCAACAATATAGATGTTCAGGTCCTTCAGATAAAATTTCAGGGACAAGGTAAAATATTAGACCACAGAAAGCAGTAATCTCAAGATTACTCCGTGACTCAAGCCAGTGAGTACAGATAGATAGTGCAGGTGAATGCATGGCTGAGAATTTGATGGAAGAGGGAGACTTGCAGATTTTTGGGTCATTGAGTCTAGTTTTGTTGGATATAGTATCCGTACAAGATAATAAGGCTGCACCTGAACAAACCCAAGACAATGTTTCCACTGAAAGATTAAGAAGAACTGCTGAGAAGAGGGGATACAGTATATACTAGAGTAATAGTCGATCTCATGGAAAAGGCGACCCACAATTTTTGGCTGAGAAATCTGTAATTTTCTATATTTCTTGTGTAAAAGTTGATCCTAGCTCTTCATTGATAACAGATCAATATTTGTGAGTAAGCGTGCCAGCCATCACACTCCACTCCATATTTTCGATCTTACCATAATTCGGTTTTTTACTTTATTCATTTAGAGAACAATTGGGCTTCTGCTAATGATACCATATGAATTTTGACTAGCATCAATTTCAGCCACTCAAAAGCAGTATCCATATAATAGTCAACCCCTTAATTTGACCTTAAAAAGTAGTCAAAAATGTAACTATTATTGTATATACAGGAAACTAGTTTGGCTGGGAGAAAGACACCACAAGACAATTGAAAAAAGATCAGAGGATAGAAAGGTACACCTAGTAATTACAAATAATGACAGGGACAAGACCAAGAAAAAAAATCAAAAATGGCAAAAGAGATATTAAAATTGTGTGCGCATCAGTGTCTGTAGTCTAACTAATAAGGGTAGTGAACTAATTGGGATTATGATGTGATGAACAAGGCCATGCACAGGAGCTTAATATTCCTGATTAGCTGTATTTAAGAACATGAGAGAGGGAAAAAGAGAAAGTATGGTAATATTAATTAGCAATGATATTCAAATTCTGAAGAAGGATTTTAGCACTGAATTTAAAACAAAAACAGAAAGGATTGGATGAATTTAGCAGCATCTGTGGAGAGAGAAAGAGAGTTCAATGTGACGCGCTTTACCTGCTTTTGCTTTTATTCACACTGAATTCATTTGGCCTGCATTGACAAACAGAGGGAGAGCAATTGCACTGTTCTGAGGACTTTTTTTTGAATTACAAACAAAATGAGAACATTTTTCACCAAATTTAAAAAGTATTTAACAAAAAGGAATTGCAATAAGATGATATTTAATCTTAATACAGACTGGTATATTCAAAGGGTTAAGAAGAATATCTGTTGTGTATAGGAGGAAAGTATATCTGCAGTCCAACAAAGGGAAAAAGCAATTTTGCATCTGGTTCTCAGAAATGCAGCACTGTCGGACGTCATTTGGATAAGTGACCACAATATCACTCTCCTTAATTATGGGAAAGGATCAGAAAATGTTAAAGGTAAATTTCTGTACTCGGAACAGCCAGTTTTGATGGAAATATCCAGGCAAATTGAAGGGTAAAGCCTTAAAGAGGAAAAATGTCTATTCAAGATCAAATTGTGGTGTTAGAAACACATGAAGGAAGATGCAGTAGATTAAAGGGAAAGATCAATGCTATAGACCAAGACAACAATAATGGTAACAATAATCAGAGCTTAACACAAGAAAATAAAGCATTCAAAATTAAAAATGTACCAGCAGGTAAGGCCAGAGTTTGCACAAATAGTAAAAAGGAATAACTAATTATGGAATTTGCACAGCACTGAGAACAAAACAGCTCAAATAGAAAATACTTGGGACTTGGTAGCTGCAACAGTGACATGTTTACAAGTGAGCAAGCTGGAACCTGAATATTCAAGGGAAACTGACATTTCACAAAGTCAGGAAGCTTGGAAAAGATACATTAACTGGGATAGATATATTAATTAAGCTAGAATACAATAATCATGGATAGCACAACAGTAAAAGATGACCTTAATTCTAAAGATCAGCATGTAGAGTCAATTTGGGTACAGATAAGAAAGAACAAATGTAAGAATTCATTCATGGCAGTAGTTTAGAGGTTCCCCACCAGAAACTACATTGGAAAACAAGAGTATACAGGAAGAAATAAAAGGGGTCTTGTTAGAAAGCCACCGTGGTAATCATAGGCAATTTTAATCTACATATAGATTGAATGGAGCAAATTGACAAAGGTAACCTAAAAGATGAGTTTGTAGAGTGTTTTTTGAGACAATTAGAGCAGCATGTTCCAGAACCACCCAAAAGGCAGGCTACTCTAGAACTGGTACTACATCACCACACAGTGAAGAGATCTCTAGGTAGCATTGATCATTATATCATTGAATTTCACCATCAGTTTGAAAGTACAAGAGTGAGAATAAGACCAGCATTTTAAACTTAAATAAATTAAACCACAAGTTATGATGACAGAGGTGCTGAAAACAAACGGTGAAATTACATTAATTGGGTGAGACAATAAAGATGCAGAGGAAGACATTTAAGGAGATATTTCACAAGACTCAAAGATACATTTCGTGCGAAAGAGAAGGATGCTCCTGAAGGATGCTTACAGAGAAGATGTCATTAAGATGTTTTCTTTTGGGAGATACAAGAACTCGAGGACAAAAAAAAAGGAATCTCCCATTTAAGATGGAGATGAGGAGAATTTCTTTTTCTTTTGCAAGGTTGGTCATTTATAGCATTCTCTTCCTGAGACACCAGTGGAAGCAGATCAGTGATGTTTTGTTAAGGCTGAGTCAGATAGATTCTTGACTGACAAAGGATTCAAAAGGCAACATGGAGCAGATAGGAATGTAGAGCTGAGGTCATTGTCAGATGAATCATGATATGATCAATATGAATCACCATCTCCTCTATCAACTTTGACTGTACATCTAGAGATGCAAACTGGAAGAAAAAAGCTGTAAAAATCACAACTAATGTGTCCTGTATGGCAAAAGATATAATAGTTAAAACAGAAATGGATGTCTCAAAACAAACACCAGGAGCAAAATTCAGTCATTATTAGAAAGATTATTGGAAGAACTGGAGGGAATATTGTTATGGAACAGGCCAGATCCACCTCCACCTCCCCCCACCCCTCAAAATATTTTAAGAAGGTAGCCTAAACCCTAACTTTTTCTTACTTTAAAGGCATATGTGAAATGGATATTCCAGGTGTGATGCAGGTGAATAAACCACTCAACTTTAAGCAAAACAATATATTTGAACACTTCAGTTGAAACACGAACAAAAGAAAGTGGAATTTAGAATAACTTAACAATTAGAAAACTTAACTGACTCGACATAGGAACTTAACTAAGGAGTTGTTCCAATTCCTGCAACATCCCATAAACACACCCCTTGGCAAAAGGTAAATTCAAACAGTTTCTTATTGGCAGGAAAGATTTGAGAGAGAAGTCAGCCAGGGATTATCCGTTAAAGCTTGGAGCTTTTTCTGCTATAACTAAACCAAGCAGCTTCTCACTGTTACAACTGAACCAAACTATAAAAAACCTGAACTGACAGGACTGACCACACCGCTGCCATTATTAAAATAGACATTTCCAGACATTTCAGCACCTCTGCCTTTACAATCTCTTGAAAAAACCCAAGGACAAAAAAAAACCTTGTTAAAGTGACACCATTGACATATTATGCTTTAAAAATGATTTAATACAGGAGCACTTAGAAAACAATGACATTGATCACAGAATTAGAATGGGTTTACAAAAGTGAAATTATGCTTGACAAATCAACTAGAATTGAAACTTTATTGCTGGAACAGCACAGCAGGTCAGGCAGCATCCAGGGAACAGGAGATTCGCGTTTCGGGCACAGGCCCTTCCTCAGGAAGGGCCTGTGCCCGAAACGTCGAATCTCCTGTTCCCTGGATGCTGCCTGACCTGCTGTGCTGTTCCAGCAATAAAGTTTCAACTTTGATCTCCAGCATCTGCAGACCTCACTTTCTCCTCGAAGAAATCAACTAGAATGTTGAGTGGATGTAAAGTCAGCTGTTGGTTTAGTTGTTGATAAAGAATAACCAGGGGAATGTAGGTTATTTGGACTTCCAGAAGGTTTTTGATAAGGTTCTACAGAAGAGATTAATATGTAAAATTAAAATCATCGGATAGGGATAGTGTACTGGCACAGACAGAGAACTGACAGGTAGGCAGGAAATAAAGGGTAGGAATAAAGGGTAGGAATAAAGGGGTCTTTATCCGAGTGGCAGCCAGTAACTGCTGTGGTACAGCAGGGATCAGTGCTTGGATCTCCATCTATTCACAATACATCTTAGTGATTTAGATGAGACTACTAAATGCAGTATTGCCAAGTTTACAGACGACGCAAAGCTGGGTGGGAGGCTAAGCTGTAAGGAGGATGTAGAGGGGCTTCACTGTGATTTGGAGAAGTTGAATGAGTGGGCAAATATATGACAGAAAGAAAGAAAAATGAACTATAACATTAGTAGCAAAAACAGAAAAATAGATTGTCTGAATGGCAATAGATTCTGAAAAAGAAAATATGCAACAAGACCTGGATCCTCGTACACCAATTGCTGATAATAAGTTTGCAGGTGCAGAAGGCGATAGAGGCGCAGTATAGAAGCAGGAAGGTCATGTGCAATTGTTCAGAGCCTGATAAAAGCCATACCTGGGGTATGGTGAGCAGTTTTGGTCTGGATGGATGTCCTGGCTATGGACAGAATACAATGAATGTTTAACAGACTGATTCCTGGGATTTAAAAAATCTGGATTAGTTAGGACCAAATTCACTGGGGAGTGTAAGAACAAGGAGAAATCTCATAGAAACCTAGCTGGATGTTTGGTTTGCAATGCAGAGTGATGTCAACAACATGAATTCAATTCCTGCACTGGCTCAGGTTGCCATGAAGGATTCTCCTTCTCAGGCTCTCCACTCCCCGGGCGTGGTAACCCTCAGGTTAAGCCATCAGTTGCCTCTAATGAGGGAGCAGCCCAGACCAGCCCAGACCAGCCCAGACCAGCAAAGACCCTTCAGTCCAACTTGTCCATGCTGACCAGATGTCTTAGATTAATATAGTCCCATTTGCCAGCATTTGGCCCATATCCCTCTAAACCCTTCCTACTTATACCCATCCAGACACCTTTCAAATGATGTAATGTTTCAGCCTCCACCACTTCCTCTGGCAGCTCATTCCAAACATACACCACCAAATGTATGAAAAGTTGCCTCTTAGGTCCCTTTTAAATTTTTCTCCTCTTATCCTAAACCCATGCCCTCTAGTTCTGGGCTCCGCCATCCCAAGGAAAATACCTTGTCTATTTACCCTATCCATGCCCCTCATAATTTTGTAAACCTCTACAAGGTCACCCCTCAGCCTCCGACACTCCCGGGAAAACAGCCCCAGCCTAGTGGGCAGCACGGTGGCACAGTGGTTAGCACTGCTGCCTCACAAGTCCAGAGACCCGGGTTCAATTCTCGATTCAGGCGACTGACTGTGTGGAGTTTGCACATTCTCCCCGTGTCTGCGTGGGTTTCCTCCGGGTGCGCCGGTTTCCTCCCACAGTCCAAAGATGTGCAGGTCAGGTGAATTGGCCATGCTAAATTGCCCGTATTGTTAGGTAGGGGGGTAAATGTAGGGGAATGGGTGGGTTGCATTTCGGCGGGTCGGTGTGGACTTGTTGGGCCGTAGGGCCTGTTTCCACACTGTAAGTAATCTAATCTAATCTAATCTAATCTAATCTAATCTAATCTATTCAGCCTCTCCCTACAGCTCAAAACCTCCAACCCTAGCAATATCCTTGTAAATCTTTTCTGAACCCTTTCAAGTTTCACAACATTCTTCCAGTTGGAAGGAGACCAGAATTGCACACATTCCAAAAGTAACCTAACCAATGTCCTGTGTAGCCGCAATATGACCTCCCAACTCCTGTACTCAATGCTCTGACCAATAAGGCAAAGCATACCAAACTATCCTATTCTTCACTATCCTATCTACCTGAGACTCCACTTTCAAGGAACTATGAACTTGCACTCCAAGGTCTCTGTTCAGCAACATTCTCCAGAACCTTACCATTAAGTGTATAAGACCTGCCCTGATTTGCCTTTCCAAAATGCAGCACCTCAAACTTATCTAAACTAAACTCCATCTGCTGCTCCTTGGGCCCATTGGCCCATCTGATCAAGATCCCGTTGTACTCTCAGGTAACCTTCTTCACTGTCCACTACACCTCCAATTTCAGCGTCATCCGCAAACATACTAACTATATCTCCTATGTTCACATCCAAATCATTTATATAAATGATCAAAAGCAGTGGACCCAGCACCGATCGCTATAGCACACCACTGGTCACAAGCGTGCAGTCTGAAAAACCAGCCTCCACCACCACCTTCTGTCTTCAACCTTTGAGTCAGTTCTGTATCCAAATGGTAGTTCTCCCTGTATTCCATATGATCTAACCTCGCTAACCAGTCTACCATCAGGAACCTTGTCGAACGCCTTATTCAAGTTCATAGATGATCACGTCCAGCGCTCCGCCCTCATTAATCATCTTTGTTACCTTTTCAAAAAACTCAATCAAATTAGTGAGACTTGATTTCCCACGCACATAGCTATGTTGACCATCCCTAATCTGTCCTTGCCTTTCCAAGTACATGTAAATCCCGTCCCTCAGGATTGTGGGCGGCACGGTGGCACAGTGGTTAGCACTGCTGCCTCACAGCGCCAGAGACCCGGGTTCAATTCCCGCCTCAGGCGACTGACTGTGTGGAGTTTGCACGTTCTCCCCGTGTCTGCGTGGGTTTCCTCCGGGTGCTCCGGTTTCCTCCCACAGTCCAAAGATGTGCAGGTCAGGTGAATTGGCCATACTAAATTGCCCATAGTGTTAGGTAAGGGGTAAATGTAGGGGTATGGGTGGGTTGCGCTTCGGCGGGGCGGTGTGGACTTGTTGGGCCGAAGGGCCTGTTTCCACACTGTAAGTAATCTAATCTAATCTAATCTAATCCCCTCCAACAATTTGCCCATCACCAACATCAGGCTCACCATTCTATAGTTCACGGGCTTTTCCTTACCACCTTTCCTAAATAGTGGCATTTTGTCAGCCAACCTCTGGTCTTCCGGCACCTCACCTGTGACTATTGATGATCCAAATAATTCTCTGCCGTAGAAAGCAGTTGAGACCAAAACATTGCATCTTATTTTTGAGAAGGAATTAGATGTAATTCTTTGGGCTAAAGGAATCAAAGAGATGGTGAGGAACAGGGTAACGAGTACGATAACCAGTCATGACTGTACTGAATGGTGCAGCAGGCTCAAAGAGCCAAATGGTCCATAAGACCAGTGTATGAAAAAAGTTAGCAATCAAACTTCAAGCACACTGGACAAACGAAGGACGATGAGAAAAGGGCCGGTTAATACAGGACTGAAGGTGTTATATCTGAATGTACACAGTATAAGCAATCAAGGTAAATGAACTTGTGTGCAGATCAAAACTGGCAGGTATGACATTGTGGTCATCATGAAGAGATGACTGCAAGGGGATCAGGACTGGGAGTTGAATATTCAAGATATACATTTGATCGAGAAGATAAGTAGTTGGGTAGACAGAATGGGGTTGCCTTATTAGCAAGAGATTAAATTTAGTCAACAGTAAGAATCGAAATAGGGCTAGATGGTGTAGAATCTGTGTAGATAGAATTGAAGAACCGCAAAAGGTAAAAAAAACATAATTGGAGTTATTTACAGGCCTTCAAATACTAGTCAGGAGCTGGGGTGCAAGAAACACCAGGAGATAGAAAAGATGTGTAGTAAATGGAAAATTTGCAGTGATAATGGGGGATTTCATTATGCAGGTGGACTTGGAAAAACAGGTTGGCAGTGGATTGCAAGAAAAGAATTTGTAGAATGTCTACAAGATGGCTTTTTGGAGCAGCTTGTGATGGAGCCCACTAGGGAACAGGCAGTACTGGATTTAATGTTGTGCAATGACGCAGACTTGATAAGGGAGTTTGAGGTAAAGCAACCCTTAGAAGGCAGTGATCATAATATGATTGAATTTACTCTGCAATTTGAGAGGGAGAAGATAGAATCAGAGGCAAAGATATTACAGCTGAACAAAGGCAACTACAGAAGCATGAGGGAGGAGCTGTGTACAACTGACTTGGAGAGGAGCCTTGCAGGAAAAGCTGTGGAATGGCAATGGCTGGAGTTTCTGGGATTAATTCAGGAGACACAGCAGAGATTCATCTTGAGGAAAAAGAAGCATGGTACAGGGAGGATGAGGCAGCCATTGCTGACTAGGGAAGTCAAGCAAAGCATAAAAGCAAAAGCATATAATGTGGTGAAGGACTGTGGGAAACCAGAGGTTTAGGAGGCTTACATAGACCAACAAAGAAATAAGGAGGGAGAAGATTAAACATGAAGGGAAGCTAGCCAGTAATATAAAGGAAGACTTTAAGAGTTTATTTAGATATATAAAGGGCAAAACAGAGGCAAAAGTGGGCATTGGGTCACTGGAAAATGACTCCTGAGTTAGCAGTGGGTAACAAGGAAATGGCTTAGGAACTGAATAACTAATTTGCATCAGTCTTCACAGTGGAAGACAAAAGTAATATTCCAAAAATTCAACAAAGTGAGTGGACACAGATGAGTATGGTGGCCATCACCGAGGAGAAGGCTAAAAAAAACTGAAGGTGGATAAATAACGTGGACCAGATGGACGACAAGTTCCTGACGAAGGGCTTTTGCCCAAAATGTCAATTCTCCTGCTCCTTGGATGCTGCCTGACGTGTTGTGCTTTTCCAGTAGCACACTCTCTACTCAGATGGACTACACCCCAGAGTTTGAAGGGAGATAGCTAAAGCGATAGGGAAGGTGTTAGTGGTGATCTTTCAAAATCGCTAGAACCAGGGAGGACTCCAGAGGACTGAAAAATCGCTAATGTGACACCTCCGTTTAAAAAAAGCAGTAAGGCAAAAGACGGAAAATCACAGACTGACGAATCTAACCTCGGTCATGGGTAAGACCCTGGAATCCATTGTGAAGGATGAGATTTCTGAATACTTGGAAGTGTATGGTAAAATAGGGCTGAAAATGTGTTGCTGGAAAAGCGCAGCAGGTCAGGCAGCATCCAAGGAGCAGGAGAATCGACGTTTCGGGCATGAGCCCTCAGTTCCTTCATCTGGATTGTTAATGTATGAAGTGAGAAGTTGTGTCCCAATGCTGAGCATTGCGAAACACCACTTGCCATGGCTGCCATTCTGAGAAGCAATCTTTTACCCCCAGTCTCTGCTTTCTGCCAGACAGCCGGACTTTTATCCATTCTCGCACTTTGACACCAAGGGCCCTTGGAATGAAGAAGGGCTCATGCCCGAAACGCCGATTCTCCTGCTCCTTGGATGCTGCCTGACCTGCTGCGCTTTTCCAGCAACACATTTTCAGCTCTGATCTCCAGCATCTGCAGTCCTCACTTTCTCCTATGGTAAAATTGGGAAAAGTCCGCATGGTTTCATCAAGGGGAGGGCATGTCTGACAAATCTGCTAGGATTCTTTGAGGAAGTAACCTGCAGGTTAGACCCAGGAGAGCCAATGGATGCTATCTACCTGGACTTCAAGAAGGCCTTTGACTAGGTCCTACACAGAAGGCTACTGAGCAAGATAAGGGCCCTTGGTGTCAAAGTGCTAGAATGGATAAAGGTCTGGCTGTCTGGCTGAAAGCAGAGACTGGGGGTAATAGATTGCTTCTCAGAATGGCAGCCAATGACATGTGGTGTTTCGCAATGCTCAGCATTGGGACACAACTTCTCACTTCATACATTAACAATCTAGATGAAGAAACTGAGGGCATTTTGGCTAAGTTTGCAGATGATGCAAAGATAGGTAGAGGGACAGGTAGCATTGAGGTGGTGGGGAGACTGCAGAAGGGTTTGGACAGGTTAAAATAGTGGGCAAAGAAGTGGCAGATGGAGTATAACATTGGAAAGTGTGAGGTCATGCATTTTGATGGGAGGAATAGAAGCATGGACTATTTTCTAAATGGGGAGACAATTCAGAAGTCTGAAGTGCAAAGAGACTTGGGAGTTCTAGTCCAGGATTCTCTCAAGGCAAACTTGCAGGTTAAGTCAGTAGTTAGGATGGCAAATGCAATGATGGCATTTATTTTGAGAGGACTGTAATAGTCCCTGTACAAGTAGGGTAGTAGGGATATTCCAGGTAACTATAGACCAGTGAGCCTGACATCGGTGGTGGGGAAGTTGCTGGAGAGAGTACTGAGAGATAGGGTCTATTTATATTTAGAAAAGAATGAGCTTATCAGTGATAGGCAACATGGTTTTGTGCGGGGGAGATCGTGCTATACCAACTTAATAGAGTCCTTCGAGGAAGTGACCAAGTTGTTAGATGAAGGAAGGGCTGTTGATGTCGTATACGTGGACTTTAGTAAGGCGTTTGATAAGGTTCCCCATTGTAGACTAATGGAGAAAGTGAAGTCACATGGTGTGCAGAGTGTTCTAGCTAGGTGGGTAAAGAACTGGTTGAGCAACAGGAGACAGAGAACAGTAGTTGAAGGGAGTTTCTCGAAATGGAGAAAGGTGACCAGTGGTGTTCCACAGGGGTCAGTGTTGGGGCCACTGTTGTTTGTAATATACATAAATGATTTAGAAGAAGGCACTGTTGGTGTGATCAGCAAGTTTGCAGATGACACAAAGATTGGTGGAGTTGCAGAAAGCATAAGTGACTATCATTCAGTTTTCGGTATGTTTCAATTAGAATTGGGCAGAAAAGTGGCAGATGGATTTCAATCCAGACAAATGTGAGGTGATGCATTTAGGCAAGTCTAATTCTACAGCGAATTATACAATGAATGGAAGAGCCTTGGGAAAAGTTGATGGGCAGAGAGGTCTGGGAGTGCAAGTCCATTGTACCCTGAAAGTTGCTGCACAGGTGGATAGAGTGGTCAAGAAGGCATATAGTATGCTTGCCTTGATTGGACGGGGTGTTGAGTATAAGAGCTGGCAAGTCATGTTAAAATTGTACAAGACGTTGGTTCGGCCGCATTTAGAATACTGTGTACAGTTCTGGTTGCCACATTACCAAAAGGATGTGGACACTTTGGAGAAGGTGCAGAGAAGGTTTACGAGGATGTTGACTGATATGGAAGATGCTAGCTATGAAGAGAGGTTGAGTACGTTAGGTTTATTTTCACTAGAAAAAAGGAGATTGAGGGGGGACCTGACTGAGGTTTACAAAATCATGAAGGGTATAGACAGGATGGACAGAGACAAGTTTTTCCCCAAAGTGAAGGATTCAATAACGAGAAGTCATGCTTTCAAGGTAAAAGGTGGAAAGTTTAAGGGAGATACACGCGGCAAGTACTTCACACAGAGGGTGGTGGGTTTTTGGAACGCATTGCCAGCAGAGGTGGTAGAAGCAGGCACGGTAGATTCATTTAAGATGCGTCTGGACAGATGCATGAGTAGGTGGGGAGCAGAGGGATACAGATGCTTTGGAATTGACCGACAGGTTTAGACAGTACATTTGGATCGGCTCAGGCTTGGAGGGCTGAAGGGCCTGTCCTGGCCGTAAATTTTCTTTGTTCTATAAAAGCAGGGATGTACTTCTAAGGCTCTGTGAGGTTCTGGTCAAACAACATTTGGAGTATTGTGTGCAGTTTTGAGCCCCAAATCTTACTGGCCTGGGAGTGCACTCAGAGGAGGATCATGAGAATGGTCCCAGGAATGAAAAGCTTAACATATGAGGAATGTTTGAGGACTCTTGGTTTATACTCGATGGAGTTTAGAAGGACGAGGGGGGATCTAATTGAAACATACCGAAAACTGAATGGCCTGGACAGAGTAGATGTTGGGAAGAGGTTTCCATTGGTAGGAAAGACTAGAACCTAAAAGACATAGCCTTAGCGTAAAGGAAAGACCTTTTAGAATGGAGATAAAGAGAAACATGTACAAAATTGGGTGACACAATGGCTCAGTGGTTAGCACTGCTGCCTCACAGCGCCAAGGACCCGGGTTCGATTCCAGCCTCAGACGACTGTCTGTGTGGGGTTTGCACATTCTCCCCGTATCTCCGTGGGTTTCCTTTGGGTGCTCCAGTTTCCTCCCACAATCCAAAGATGTGTCGGTCAGGTGAATTAGCCATGTTAAATTTCCCAAAGTGTTAGGTGCATTAGTCAGGTGTAAATATAGGGTACTGGAATGGATCTGGGTAGGTTATTCTTTGGAGGGTCAGGGTGGACTTGTTGAGCCGAAGGCCTGTTTCCATACTGTAGGGAATCTAATATAAACGCTTGCTAATATTTAATGACAGATAATCAATAAAAATGTGCCTCTATAAAAGAGCTTTAACATTGCAAACTAGGAGCAGGAGAAGGCAATTCAGCTCCTTCAGCCTGCTCTGCCATTTGATACAATCATGGCTGATCTCATCTCGGCCTCAACTCCACTTTCCTGCCCACCCTCCAACCCATCACTTAGTAAAAAAAAACTGTCGAATTCCTGCTTAAATTGACTCATTGCGGTAAGCATCCATCACACTCTGGGGTAGTGAATTTCACATGTTCACGACCTTTGAAAGAAGTAACTTTTCCTCTGTTTTAAATCTACTACCCTTTATCCTAAAACTGTGACCTCATATTCGAGATTGTCCTGTAGGAAGAAACACCCTTTCTACATCTCTACTGTCAATCATCTTTTGCATACTGTATATCTCAATTAAATAACCTCTCATTCTTCTGAACCCCAGAGACTATCAGCCTTAACTGTTCAATATCTCTTCATAAGACAATCTCTTCATAATTCCTCTTACCTGAGGAATCAAATCTAGCAACCCTTCTCTGAACTACCTCAAATTCCACCTCATCACTCCTCATTGGGACCAAAGTTACACGTTACTCCAGATGTGGTCTCACTAATGCCTTCTATAATTGCTATACTTCACTACTTTTACATTCTATTCCTTTAATAGTAAGTGGCAGAATTCCATTTGCTTTCCTTATTACTTGCTCTCACTGCTTGCTAGTTTTCTGCAATTCATGCAGAGACACCCAGCTCCTATGGACCAAAGCACTCTGAAGTTTCTCTCCATTTAAAAATATTCCCCTGACCAAAATAGATTACCTGATGTTTCTCCACATTAAACTTCATCTGCTAAATTTTGGTTCACTCACATAACCTATCCATATCCATTTGTAATTTTTTTTATTTCTTCATCATAACTTACATTCCCACCTATTTTAATGTCATCTGTAAATCTGACTAAAGGACTTTCTATCCCTGCACCCAAGTAATTCATACTGGGGTCCAATTAATAATTGGGGACCAAGAACCAAATCCTATATCACCTCACTAATTACATCTTGCCAACCAGAAAAACACCCATTTATCACAACTCTACCCAGGTTGTTCACAGAAGTGGTAAACGACATAATATGGCAGGTGACCAAAAGGTTGAGTCAATTGCTAATGTAGGTCAGTAACCAGTGTGGATTCAAGCTAAGATATGCAGATCAGAGTTTCAGATGAGTTCAAGTTTTCCAGTCAGAAGAATAATGGAATAGATGAGTGCAGAATAACAAAGCCATGGATGAGGGTGTCAGCATCATGTCAGCTGAGGCACAAATGGGCAGTTATAAGGTCACAAGCAAATTGTAATCTCTTCACTTCAACAGGTAACAATGTTTCTTCTGTTTCTAATACTAAAGCTTTACATAGGTAACCTAGTTAGGTGACCACATACATTAACAAATAAGTTGCTCAAATAAAAATGTGTAGACAGGAGAATTTTTCTCACAAACTTGTAAAAATAGCTATAAAATTATGACAATGCCTTTGCCTATTATATTTTCAATGAAATTCTTATGCTCTAACTTAAAATTTGTGAAGTTAAATATATAACATACATACGTATTTTAGAGAACTAGGCTTTATCGGTATATTGACAAGTGGGATTCAGAGAATAAAACACTTCCTATCGGAAAGATGTTGTGAAACTTGAAAGGATTCAGAAAAGATTTACAAGGATATTGCCAGGGTTGGAGGATTTGAGCGAAAGGGAGAGGTTAAAACAGGCTGGGGCTGTTTTACCTGGAGCGCCAGAGGCTAAGAGGTGACCTTATAGAGGTTTTCAAAATTATGAGGGGCATGGATAGGATAAATAGGGGGAGTCCCGAACTAGAGGGCATAGGTTTAGGGCGAGAGGGGAAAGATATAAAAGAGTCCTAAGGTGCAACTTTTTCACGCAGAGGGGGTGGTATGTGTCTGGAATGAGCTGCCAGAGGAAGCGGTGGAGACTAGTACAACTGCAACATTTAAAAGGCATTTGTATGGCTATATGAATAGGAAGGGTTGATAAGAATATGGGCCAACTGCTGGCAGGTGGTACTATTTTGGGTTGGGATATCTGGTCAGTGTGGACAGGTTGGACCGAAGGGTCTGCTTCCGTGCTATACAATTCTATGGCTCCATAATGTTAATGGCACAGTGGTGACTGACTGCAGCAGTGTGCATTGCAGTGTTACCACATTATGCGTAGCAATAATATTAAAAATGGAAGTGAGGATGGTTACGCTAATGATATATGAATTATGGAGCAGTGGAGAAACCATTAGGACTTAATTCAATAAGTAATAAATATATAAACAATAGTTATAGAGTCAATTAATAAATATTTAAAATTACACTTTATTATATTTCCTTTAAAAACTAACATAATCTGAAAGTTCTAAAATTAAATACTTTTTTAAAGCAATTGTATGCTTCAAATTTTATGAGTAAATCATATGCAAATCAGCGAGCAGACCTTGCTCATCGTCTTGGCAGAACTCAAAATGGAAAGAGATTAAACAGTGCACTGCATTCAAAAGATAAGAATTCCTTTTCAAAAAATAAATTAATTGCTACAGAAACTAAATTGCTTCAGAGATCCTTCTACAATAACTTTTCATAGTCTGCGATCAATGTCAAAAATGCTAATAGAGTTTTGGTACAAATATATCTGTCATTATATGCTAAAGATTAACAATGGTTTTAATAGAAAGGGGTTCTTAGCTTGGTGATCTAAAATTCTACATTTAGAAAAAGTACTTATTGCAGAATGTTCAAAGATATTGGATATTACTGAATGAGATGTTATACTTCTAGTTGATTTGTTGACACCTTTCTTAAAATAGCTAAAGCCCATCTAAGCTCTTATACTTGTCCCTTGCACTTTTTATAGAATCAAAAAAGAATTTGCAACAAGCAAACAGTTGGCCTACTGCAGTCTGCTAATGTGTATCAACCAGTCAAATAGTTATCCTACTTCCATATGCTTGTCCTGTATCTAAATCCCACTATGTTCTACAACAAAAACAAAAATTGCTGTAAAAAGTCAGCAGATCTGGCAGCATCTGTGGAAAGAAAGCAGAGTTATGTTTCTGGTCCAGCAATCCTTCTTCAAAAAGGTTCTGTTTTGTTGCCAAATCTACTGAGGTTTTTCCAGTACTTCCTGTTTTTATGTCTGACTTCCAGCATCTGTTTTTTTTTCCCCTGCTATGCTCCACCTCTCCAAAATCCTGGAATGCACTAGTGCTATCTAACTTTAAGCCCACTTTTTCCATCACTCTTCAGTCTCTAACTCTCAAGTTTCTCCAGTCTGCATTAAGCGTTGACAACAAAACAATGACAACAGATGTTCTATGTCGCAAATTCAGCCTCAAATCCCAGAGGCAACTGACAGCAAGATAGAATGACAGAAACATACAGCACAAAACAGACCTTTGAGTCCGACTCATCCATGCCAACCAAGGTTCCCAAGCTAAACCAGTTCCATTAGCCTGCGTTTGGCCCATATCCCTCTAAACCTCTCTCATTCATGTACCTTTCCAAACGGCTTTTAAATGTTGTAACTGTATCTGTACCTACAGTTCCTCCAGCAGTTCATTCCATTTACGACTACCCTTTGCATGAAAATGTTGCCTGTCAGGTCCCTATTAATCTTTCCCCCTCACCTTAAAAATATGCCCTCTGGTTTTGAACTCCCGAGCCCTAGGGGGAAAAATACCTTTGCTCGTCACTTAACTATGCCCCTCATGATTCATTAACTTCCATAACATCATCTGCCAACCTCCTATGCTTCAGTGAAAGAAGTCCCAGCCTATCCAGCCTCTCCTTATAACGCAAACCCTCCAGTTCCAGTGACATCCTTGTAAATCTTTTTTTGCACTCTCTTCAATATAATATTATTCTTCCTATAGCAGAGTAACCAGAACTGGACACAGTATTCCAAGAGTGGCCTCACCAACATCCTGTAAATTTCAACACAACATCCTAACTCCTATTATCAATGGTCTGACCAACAAAGGCAAGTATGCCAAACACTCCTTCACCATCCTGTCTACAGGTGATGCAACTTACAAGTAACGAGGTATCTGAATATCTAGGTCTTTCTGTTCAACAACACTCCCCAAGGCCCTACCATTAATTGTGCAAGTCCTGTTCTTGTTTATCTTATTAAAATATAACACCTCTCATTTTTCCATATTAAACTCTATCTGCCAGTCCTTGGCCCATTAGTCCAATTGATCAAGATCCCTTTGTCATCTTAGGTAGCCTCCTTCACTATCCACGATACCACAAAGTTTGGTGTCATCCACAAACATACTAATCATGCTTCCTAAATTTCACATGCAAATCATTTAGATAAACAATAAACAAGTGATTCTTGAGGAACACAACTAGTCACAGGCCTCCACCATCACTCCCTGTTTTCTAATGTCAAGCCAGTTGTGTATCCAATTGGCAAGCTGTCCCTGAATCCCACATGATCAACTTTACTAAGCAGTCTACTGTGTGGAACTTAGTCAAAGGCTTTACTAAAGTTCACATAGACATCATCTACCACTCTGCCCTCATCTATCATCTTGGTCACATCCTCAAAAAACCTCAATCAAGTTTGAGACATGATTTCTCATACACAAAACCCTGCAGACTATCCTTAATCAGTCCTTGCCTCTCCAAATGCATGTAAATTCTGTATCTCAAAATCCCCTCCAACAATTTACTCACCACTTACGTAAGACTCACTGGTCAATAGCTCCCATGCTTCTCCTTACAGCTGTTCTTAAACAAAGGCATAACATTAGCCACCCTCCACTCCTCCAGCACCTCACTCAGGGCGTAGATGACACAGATATCTCGGCGAGAGGCCCCACAATTTCTTTCCTAGCTTCCCACAATGTCCTGGGATACACTTGATCAGGTATTGGAGATTTATCCACCCATATACCTTTTAAGACATCCAGCACCTCCTCTTTTGTCAAGTGGAGTGTTTTCAAGATATCAATATTTATTTCCCTGAGTTCCCTAGCTTCCATATATTTCCCCACAGTAAATATTGATGAGAAATATTTGTTTAGTATCTCTCCCATCTCCTGTGGTTTCACACTTAGATGATCTTGTTGATTTTCAAGAAGCCCTATTCCACCCCCTCCCCTCCCCTCTCCCCTCCCCCACCACCTCCACCACCACCACCACCACCAATTGCTCTTAACCCTATCTGGCAAGGCTATCTTGTATCCCCTTTTTGCCCTCCTGATTTCCTTCTTAAAAATGCCCTGACTCACTTGATCTTATTTATCCAAACTGGACATAAGCCTACCTCTTATTCTTAACCTGAGCCTCAATTTCTCTATTCATTCATCATTCCTTAGTCCTATCTGCCTTACCTTTCACTTTAACAGGATCATACTGCTTCTGAACCCACGGTGTCTCACATTTGAAAGCCTCCACTCGCCAGTTGCCCTGCAAACAGTCTATCCCAATCAACCTCTGAAAGTTCCTGTCTCACCGTCAAAATTGGCCTCACACCAATTTAGAATTCTAACCTTTATACAAGGCCTATCCTCCCAATAACTGTTTTAAAACTAATAGAAACTAGCCAGAAGAGGCACATCCAAAATCTTCCCTTTCCTCAATGATGAGGTAGCCCAGCACATCAATGCAAAAACAAGACTGAGACATTGATGATAATGTCCAACAGTAGTGCCAAGTGAATAAACTATAGACCACAAGATGCTAGAGCAGACATATCCCATTTGGCCTTTCAAGTCTGCTCCACCATTCAATTAGATCATTGCTGAGCTTAAAACCCTCAATTTCACTTGCCCGCCTTATGCCCTAAACCCTCTATTCCTGATTAACAATCTCAACCTTGAACATACTTAATAACCTGGCTGAGACTACTTTCTGCAAAGAATTCCACAGATTCATGACCGCAAAGCATTCTTCCTCATGGGTCTTAAATGGGTCACCCCGTACTTGGAGACTTCTTCTGCCAAAGTGCATAATGCTATATTTTCAAAACTATATTTCATCATTTACTTTCACCTTTGAAAAATCTGTGCCTTTGTCACTTCATGTCTTGATTACTGCAATGTATTCCTCGCAAGACTTTACAATCACACCCAGCACAAGCTCCAACTCACTTCGAACTCTGTAGCCTTCAGCCCAAAGTCCTACACTTCCAATTTCCATTGCTCATCTCACTTTCCTGTACACATTGTGCTCAGGTAATTTAAGGCATTTGAGCAAAAACATTAGCGAGCGTTTGTTCTGCAATTTCATTGTATCCACCCATGGGACGTGGGCATCACAGGCTGTGCCAGCATTTATTACCCGTCCCTAATTGCCTTTGGAAAGGTGGTAGTAAGCTGCTTCTTGAAGCACTGTAGTCAATGCGAGGTAGGTAGACCCACAATGCTGATAAGGAGAGAATTCCTGGATTTTGACCCAGTAATAGTGAAGAAATGGAAACATATCGCAAAGGCAGGATGATGAGTGGCTTGGAGAGGAACTTGCAGATGGTGGTGTTCCCATGTAACTCTGCCCTTGTCATTCTCAAAGCAAGTAGTCTAGTTTAGTAGATGCTGTCTGAGGATTTTTGGTAATGTGCATTTTGTAGACAGTATATACTACTGTTACTGAGCATTGGTGGTGGAGGGAGAGGATGTTTATGGATGTGGACTGCTTTGGATGGCGTGAAGCTTATTGAGTGTTGCT
This sequence comes from Chiloscyllium plagiosum, assembly GCF_004010195.1. Classification (NCBI taxonomy): domain Eukaryota; kingdom Metazoa; phylum Chordata; class Chondrichthyes; order Orectolobiformes; family Hemiscylliidae; genus Chiloscyllium; species Chiloscyllium plagiosum. The sequence continues at coordinate 73,536,393 of NC_057715.1, forward strand.
AGAGCTGCACTCATCCAAGCAACTGGTGAGTATTTCATCACACTCTGTACTCATAGCACAATAAGAAAAAGTAAAACTCAATAAAACCTAGCCTAGACAAAAAAAATTCCAAAGTTGAACACCAGTCAAAACCGCATTCTAAAGCTGTAAACTTAAAAAGAGGAGGAAATCATTGCTTCAGCAACCAGCATAAAGCATCTTAAAGACATAATCCTAAAAGATAATATAACGGAGGCTGGGACAATTCTGATTTTCTGGACATTTCTTTATGAAATATTCCAACAAGTGAGAATGAGTACAGAAATCCTCATTTGAGCCCAGCACACTAATTACACCCCAGAGTATGATGATGCTTCCACCAGTCAGGATAACTTCAACCCTGATGAATACTAACATTTTATTTCTGTAGCATACCCTTCCCAATTAATTTAGATTAGATTAGATTACTTACAGTGTGGAAACAGGCCCTTCGGCCCAACAAGTCCACACCAACCCTCCAAAGAGCAACCCACCCAGACCCATTCCCCTACATTAACCCATTCACATAACACTACGGGCAATTTAGCATGGCTAATTCACATAACCTGCACATTTTTGGACTGTGGGAGGAGCACCTGGAGGAAACCAGAATATGCAAACTCCACATAGACAGCCTGAGGTGGGAATTGAACCCGGGTCTCTGGCGCTGTGAGGCAGCAGAGCTAACCACTGTGCCGCCCACGTCAATTAAACATTATACAGCTCATAACCAGTGCATATTGCTATAGCCACATGATTGCTTTTTGGCACAGATATCCCATAACACAAAATGGAGAGAAATTGCATCTCATCTTCCTTACTTATTCAAGTTCACCTACCTAGAAAGTGGCTCCTGATGATCTTGTGAAGATTGTGTTTGTACAAGGCTGCTTTGTCTGGGCTTAGTCTCTGTCGATTTGTTCATAGAATGGGGGCCTTCCTCGTGTTCTGAAACACTGCTCTGACATTTAAATGATGTCGACGCTTCTGGTGGCTTGTTTCCATTATAGGTTTTGTACCAGGTTGACATCATATGACAATCTTTGCTTGGCTTTTGAAAACCACTATGAAAGGAATCGTGTGATTCTGGCATATAATTAGAAGTGTTCAAAAGGTTTACATCCCATTTGCTATTAAAATTCCCTTCATCCTCAGGTTTCATAAACTTAGATTTTAAGTTGTTTAAAGATTTCTCTTTTTCTGGATCATGAAAATTGTAACTTTCCAAACCTCTGGCACTAATATTTCTTCCCTGCGTCTCTTTGTATTTTTCTTCACTGGTTCTGTTAATTTCTCCACTTTTATCTGTACATTTATCTTTGGTACGTTTCATTTCAACCTCTCTGTCACTAGATGTGCATTCATTTTTGTATCTACTGGGAATGTCTTTTCTGCCGTTATCCCTTTCTTTGCAAATGATCAGGTCCTGGAAACTTTCTTCTGATCTTTCCCTTTCAATATCTCTGTCATCTTCCTTGTATCTGTCTTTGTTTCCACTCAGACCCCTTTCAGAACCACATCCTTTTGTTTCATTTCGATCAGAACTCCAGTTTCTTGACTTTTTCCAATTCTCTTTTCTATTCCTTTCACGGTCATCTTGATAGTTTAACGCTGCAACTTTTTCAGCTTCTTGTAACTTCTTTTGGAATAAGTCCATTGACTAAAGAGAGAAAAAACAAAAATTTTCAGCATACTAAATCTTTGGTTTGATTGCCTTATAGTCACTTGAATCTGAAGTGTTAAATCTTCGCAACTAAAAGTTAACCTGTTCAGATCACTTTAAACACCACTTTCTTCACAAATATTAATACACAAAATCCCAACAAACATTAATGCACATAAGTACTTTCTTAAAATGCTACTTTCAGATCTGAAATGAAACTGAAAGCTATTAAATATTGATGCAAAACATGGTAATGCAGAATTTAAACATTGCTAAAAGGAGTGTAGATGATGAAGTTTTACGCCATGCGCTCATTAGGACTAGGATAAGGAAACAAACATAGAGAGATTTTATTTTGTACAAAATGAAAAGATGGCTGTGATTGGATGGACCATAATTGTAATTCTTAACACAGTTCAGATTATTTAATAAACAATTTCCAATAGCAGAACCATATTTAATAATGGATATATTTTTCTGTGGTTTACAAACACAGGTTAGTTGCGCATGAAAGGCTTTCTGCTAACTGAATGGCCCACTGGACATGCTGTTTAGCATGGTCTGCCAGTCATTAGGACATACAACTCACATACTTGGCATCACACCACCATACAGCTATAGAGATGTACAACACGGAAACAGACCTTTCGGTCCAACTTTTATGCTGACCAAATATCGCAATCTAATCTAGTCCCATTTGCCAGCACTTGGCCCATAAGCTTTTTTTTAGGAACATGGAACGTGCTGCCTGAAAGAATGATGGAGGTAGATACTGTTGCAACATTTAAGAAGCATTTGGATGGGCACTTAAAAAAATGCCAGTGCATAGTATGCTGTGGAATAGTGCAGGCAAATGGGATTGACATAGTTTGGTGTTTGTTAGTCCACAGGTCTATTTCTATGATGCAAGACTCGATGATCCTCTATAAATGTACATCACAATGATGATGTTTTATTGTATTTTAACAAAAGGAATTGTATATGCTAGTGGTTTCCATCAAATAAATTTTCTGCTACTAGTAAGCGCTCATTAGTTTGATGTCTGGAAATTAATTGTAATTCATCACATAATTCAATCTTAGGGCAAAACGAAGTTTCAAACTCATTCCCTTGTCTAAGTGTGGGGAATATAGAACCTACTGTCAGTGAAGCTCATTTACATTGTTGTCCTACACATCATAAGGGAACATTTATATACTGAAGTTTTCAGAGTGATTAAGTATTAGAAAGCTTAACAGGAAATTCAAGCACACTTAACACAAATCTGTCAAATGTAATGTGGTGCACAAGGTCAAATTACTAGCTTTAACTTCACTTTATTGGGAAAGTATCTGCATAAATATGGCATTATATCCAAACAAGGAGAAATCAAAGGCATAGCAAAAGTTTGGTAAGTGTAAGTTGAAGTTTAACAGACTGTAGCAATTCAACCAATTTCAGCTACTTGCTTTAAAAAGTCCTTACTCCATATCTTGCAGCAATTACATCTTCGAGACGGCACTGTTGTTTCTCAGCCTGTTCCTTCATACGCTGATAGGATTTTTTCAGCCAGCTCAGCCCACCATCTTCAATCATAACAGCTATTGGTTCAAAAATTTTAAAGAATAAGTTTTAAAGTTTAAAGACTTACAAAATGAACCATGGATATATTTACATTAAAATAATAATGGTCATTATAGCAAACATTAAGCTGCTGACAAAATTCACTAATTTATTGTGTAAGTGCAAAGGGGTAACATAGGGTATTGTGAAAGTGTCTCTAGCTCTGGTTCAAGTCCCATCTGAGAATAAATGCTCTGGAAGTGTTGAAACATATTCAAACATGCTGATTAATTAAGGGGGAGAAACGGGGTGGTACTGAGGGATGTGCTATGAGCTGTCTGCCTGCTTAGTCGATAATCTCCACAACAAGGAATAGGTGTTTTGAGATCTACTTTACCAACAAGTTTTGATCAGAGATAACAACCATTTTATTATAATTTGCAGAACTTTTAAAAAAAAACTTGTGTAGCATTACTAACATTTACAGGTGACCTTTTGCCCATAGCATGGAACCATTTGCTTAATCTACTAATTCAAATACCTCTTAACTAACCCATATTTGCTATTTAATTTTTATTTCCTGGCAGAAAGAACAGGGAAAAAAAAACAGAAGTGTGGAGATTATCAATTGTCAAGACAAGTTAAAGCCCTTGTGTGTTTACAGGCTATCCAGAAATCTTTAAAATTTTGGTGTATCGTCCATAACTCAGTTTGTAGAGCACTCACCTTTGGTCCATTCGCATTCTAGAGCTAAAGCAGAAAACAAAAACCAAAGTCTAACATTCCAGTGCAGTACCAATGGCGTATTATTCTGTTAACATGTCATCTTTCAGGTGAATCATTTCTGAGAAATCCAGGGATTGTTATTACTAGTGTCTTGGTCAAAACTTACTCTCAATTAACCTTGCCAAAAAGGCAAGGTATCTGGCCATGATAATCTTGCCCTTTATGGGAATTTGTTGAGTGCAAAGTAAATGTCATGTTTTCGACAACAGTGACTATACTTCAAAAAAATACTTCACTGATTGTGAAATGTTTGAAATGTCTGGTGGTTATGAAGAACAATATACAAATGCAGTTTTCTTTCTTTCTTTTTCCCATTCATAATTTTACCAGCTATTTCAGTGCCTTTTTAAAAAGTGCATGATTACACAAAGAATTAGAAACTCCATATTCAAAAGTTACTTTTTTCTATATTAGTCTGCAAAAATGGTTAAAACATCTTGAGACATTTCAAATAATGTGAGCCCAAACATTTTTAAAAACCTGATGGTTAACTATTCAGTCATTTTTACATCTAGGGTTACAACATCTTGAAATTTATTTTATCGCAAGATTTTCTGAAAATAGTTTAATAAACTAGCTAAGAGCAACATGGCAAATTTCCAAACATAGAGTTATTTCTGAAGTGAGCTGCTGTTACAGATATGCAAAAATATTCCACTCAACTACATGGCACACAGCATTACATATAAAAGGAGAGAGGTTTGCGCAACAAGAGTCACAGGACTAGGAGAGACACAAGTTAATGCTATAGGCATACAGGTTTGAATCCCATAGCATCCTGTGGAATTTAAGTATAATGAGATTTAATAATCTGACCATTAATGTCCTTTAAGGAAGGAAATATGTCAACTTACTTAGTCTGGCCTTTATGTGACTCCAGATCCACAGTAATATGCTTGATCTTGAACTGCCCTCTCAAATAATCTAATAAATCATTCAGTTCAAGGACAATTAGAGATGAATAACAAATGTTGCCATGCCCCCATCCCACGAAAGAATAAATAATCTTAGATTCTCACAAATGCATAATTGGCTTCCACTACCTCAACATTTTAAAATAAATGTTTAATTTTGAAAAATACATTGAACTAAACATCATGCAACCAACTTGGCAGCCTTCAGCAAATTGGCATTAATTAGAGCAATCAGTACATGTGTTTGATTTTATAAATTCAGGAACAGAAACAGAATGCTGAGTCTAATACTGGACCAACCACTCCATCTTGTTGATATGCTGCTTACTATTCGCACCGAACCTTTCTTACACAGGTCATGTTTGCATCCCAACTCATCCTATACAGAAAATATCATGTTTAATAACTACCATGTTCATTTTATAATAGACATTTTTATGATTGTTCATTATATGTCTATGCTGTTTGTTACAACATCACTTGGTTTCCTTGGTACATAAAAGCAGTTAAAACAGAAGAATGAAGAATTGTGAGCAAAAGGACACACTATGTTTAAATTAGATTGGAAAATAATGAGAAACCAGTGAATCAACAAACAGATCATTCACTTTCCAGGGAGATTTACAACAAAATTAAAACGCAAACTTTGCGCTGTTGTGAAATATTCCCTGCTTTTTTCTGACGCAAAACGTGCAAAAGTAGTTAATGTAACTCCAAAGTCTGACTTCTGAGACCATCTTGTGGAGATGATCTGAAACTACTCACATTTAATACTTAAATTATAACTAATGCAAGTCTACTTTATAAACAGATCTTGTTACCATTCTGATGTTTGAAATTTCACAGAGAGTTGTACATGTGTTTGTGCACATAAGTTCAGAAATAACCTTCCTCCCACAGTCAAAAGTGCCCATGCTGCTAGCCTGGATTGTTTTAAAATCAACTAACTTTCTCAAATGATACTTGCAACATTAAATTTATAATCATGGAGAGATGTGAACTACTTTCTCAAAGTTTACAATTAAAGAATTAGTACACATTTTAGCCTAATCAAAATAAACTCTACTTCGATACTACTCATTGCTTCACCTTTTGATAATTTACTCTTGATCTGATGATCTTGTAGTCAGTCAAACTACTGATTTTCTGTACTGTCATATACAGCAGGAAAAATATAAATTTCCACTTCTTAAACATCAAGAACTCGTTAAGACTCTTAATTTTGTTGGAAAGTCTATTCAAATTCAATATCTAAAATCCAATCATTCTTGTATTTTTAAATTTCTATACCATGCTTAATCTTTACTGACTTTTACTCCTGCACAACCCACCATCAACATTGCTGTTCGATATCTCGTCCCACAGAATGGAAGATTCTTCATGTTTATAATCAACAAGCATGTTGATTTTGAATGGCAGTGAAGAAAAATGGTTATGCCTTTTGTTTTAAATAAGTCACTTCTGGATTTAAGGTGAGAAAATAGTCATATTTGTGTCCAATTTTTATTTTAGAAAAATGATTTTGCTTCTGCGATTCTAACCTAAGTCTGTTCCATAAGTTCCTTATTCTTTGCTTGAACTTCTATGCTTACCTGCTGTCCACTTTAAATTAATGATGAGGATTTGATGTTTCTGTACCATCAATCAAAATTTCCAATTGTGTGATCACTGGCCACAAATTTCACTTGTTCATTTTAATGAACCGCCCTGCTCTTTTAATGCATGCGACAATTGATAAAAGCAAGCATCCCAAATGTTTTCTTAGCTACCCAATTAACCTGCCCTGCCACCTTCAGAGATCCGAGAGCTATAGAGAGTTAGTCTGGACTATCTTCTCATGCCTCATTCAGACTGTATGCCAGTCATAAACTATGAAATAAAGACAAAAATAAACTGAACACTTTAAGAGTACAGATTTTGAGTATTGCTGAAAATGCCACATTGTGTGAAAGCCATTTGTCATGGAAGAATGCACTGGTTTGATGATCACTGACAGTTAATGGCTAAACCTATTTAAATTTTAAACCAAACAGGTTGTGTCTGATTGGTCAAGACAATGCCTTGAGAAATAAACCAGGGAATGGCTGTAATCTATGTTCTGTCTATAAATGTTCTTTCTGTGGTAATGTCTCCACCAAAATCCATTTACCAACAAGTAGTACTATAGTCTAAATCCTACTTGCCTTTACACTGGTATTTTTTGCGAATTATCCTGACACATGCAAGACAAAAGCTTCAAAATGTCCTTTTTGAACTTATAACTTATTTCATATCAAACAAATATTTGAAATCAAGTCTCATAAGGAATGAGGAATTTAGATCTGAATCCCTATTACCACCATCACTAAAAACATGGTTTTAACTTGGTAAATTATAAACATTGGAGTGGGTCTTAAATCAATCTAACATGGAGACACTTAGAACTAGAACACGGGGAAAAATGTTTATGGTGGAAGGATTAGATTCTGCTTCTTTTTTAACACTTTGTCCAACTTTCCTTTGTTCGAATTGTTGCCTTATGTATAAAATAAGAGATTATTTCAGGAAGAATGCTTTTTTAACTTTTAAGACAGAATAACAGGAGGCTATAGAACAGATCAACCATTAAAACCAAAGGCTTGCAGGATAGATCAAGAGATCATGTTTTCAGAACCACATGCCTTCAACACTCAAGCTTCAATAATCCTTTCATTTACAGTTGATATTTGGTAACCTCATTGTTTAAGATATTAATTTATTATAAAATTAAGAGCTGGGACGAATTTCCTTAAATTATTATTGCTAAAGTCTGATGGCTGCAAACATTCATCATATCTGGGTGGGCTGGATCCAAATGCAGGCCTCAGGGCATAAAACAGTCTATTAACCAATAGTAAGACAGTCTCTACAATTCAGTGTTTCTAGTAACTAAACATGACAATTAAGAACTTTTATATTACATTTCCCAGTAAAATGATTACAAACTTAAGCATAATAATAGTGAACAGCAGCAAAATAGGATATCCCAGAGTTTTACACATTTAGATCTTTAGAATTAGGCAGTATAAAAATATTTATATCGCTACATCTAGCACTGCAGATGTTTTATGTATAGAAAAAAAGCAAAACAGAGAAAGTCCATTAGGCTTAATTAACTGGAGGTGTCTAAGTTCAGTTATAACTGCACTCCAATGCAGACTTAAACCTAAACCATTATCAGAATATAAATTGAAATAAAAGAAGAGCAAAATTAATTAACTGAATATTCTGTTTTTTTAAAATATCTTAGTAAGGCAACAGTTTACATAGAATATAAAGCATATATACAAGTTATTTAATTCAACTAGTCTGTGCTGGGTTTTATACTTCACGGGTCTACCTCATCTTAGCTATTCAAGACATCATTGTAAACCCTTTTCTCACATGTATTCATTCATATGCCATTCACAAATATGTAAGCCATTGGCCTCAACAATTTTTTATGGTTATTATGTCCTTGTGGGTGAGTCTAGGACCAAAGGGCATAATAAGGAGTTGTACATTTAACACTCTTCCTAACTATTGTTCAGTTTTTATTATTGGATTTATTTGCAATTCTCTCATTGTTATTGCTGAAGTTTCGGATTCACCCACAAGCATAAACATTCTTCCCATATCTGCCCTGTTCAATCTATTGTGAACTTTAAAGATTTCTGTCAGCTCAGTTCTAAGTTTACTATTTTCTTAAGAAAAGGTTTCAATCTATGTAATCTTTCACAAAAGCAGCGACCTTCAGTTCTGGTACTATTTATTAAGGTATGTAAAATTTGAAAACCTAAATGTCAAACATCTTGAACCTCTTATCTACTTTTCAAAGTATTCTATCAGGTTAGTTAAGCATGGCTTACCAACACTGACTATTATTTCATTATGGAAGAAGTGGATGGAATAGATTTGGATTTTCAGAAGGTTTTTAATAAGATACCATACATTAGGCTGCTTAATTTAAGAGCCCACGGTGTTGGAAGTAGTACATATTAGCATGGATAGAGTACTGGCTAACTAATAAAAGAGAGAATTGGAATAAGAGTGGAAACCTGTAACTGGTCATGTGCCACAAGGATCAGTGTTAGGGTCACAATTGTTTACAATATATAGTAAAGACTTGGATGAGAAAAGTGAATGTACCACCGCCAAGTTCGTGGATGATACAAAATAGGTGGGAAGGTATGTGGTGACGATGACACAATGAGTCTGCAGAGAGATATAGACAGCTTTAGTGACTGGACAAAAATATTTTGCTGAAACTTTTCATTTTAGCAGATGGAATATAATGTGGTGAAATATGACGCTATGCATTTTGGCTGGAAGAGTAGAGGAGAATATTGTTTAAATGGAGAAAGACTGCAGAAACTTGTGGAACAAAAGAAATTGTGACTCGGCCATGAGTCACAAAAAGCTGGCATTCAAGCTCAGTGAGTAATATGCAAGCAACTGGAAAGTTGACAGCTATTTCAAAGGGAATACAGTATAAAGGTAGGAATGCTTTGCTAAAACAATACAAGGCACTAGTCACTCAAGAACAAGTTTGGGCCCCTTATCTAAGGGAAGATACACTGGCATTGGAGGCAGCCCATAAAAGGTTCGGGAGGCCAATACCAGAGATGGAGGGACTGTCTAATGGAGATAGATTATGGGAGTATATTAGGCCTGTACTCATTGGAATTTAGAAGAATGAGAGGCAATCTTATTGAAACTGACAAGTGTCTCAAGGGAATTAATAGGGTTGTTGCAAAAAGAATATTTCCACTTGTGGATGAGTCTATGACCAGATGGCATAACGTCAGAATAAAGGGTTGTACATTTAAGACAGAGTCATAGAGTCATTGTGGTTTAAAGCAGAGGAAAAGGGCGTTGGCCATCAAGTCTGTGCCAAAGATAAGCACCTGAATTATTCTAATCCCATGCTCCAGCATTAGGCCTGTAGCTTTGCATGCTAAGCACATCAAAATGCTACTTAAAATGTTTTGAGGGTTTCCGCCTCGACAGAAATGAATTGAATATTCCCATTTTCTCCTCATACTTCCTAAAAAAAAGTTCCACGCTCATTCAGTCTCAAACAAGGTATGCCCCTGTAATTTTATACATCTTAAATCATGCTCCCTCCTCAGTCTCATCCGCTCTAATGAAAACAACCTAGGCGGAGGTGGATACTGCAAATCCTGGAGATTAGAAGAAAAGGTTGATTTTCCTGCTTCTTGCATGCTGCCTAACCTGCTGTGCTTTTTCTGCACCACTCTAATCTTGACTGAAGACAACCCTAGTCTATCCACTCTCTCTTCATAATTAAATTCCCCCAGCCCCAAGTAACATCCTGGTAAATCACCTCAACTACAATCACATATTCTTATAATGTAATGAACAGGATTTTCAACCCTGCAAGCATAGCAGATCTGTGGATTTGGATTTCTTTCCAGCAAAGGGCTGATGAGGTTGGATCATTAAGTACATTCAAGTCTGATATAGAAAGATTTTTAATCTTCACAAATCTTCTTGAAACTCGCTAAGATTTTTAATCAGTAAGACCATGAAGGGTTATAGAGGAAATAGCCTACTTCAACTCCTATGTCTTATGGTCTTAAAGACAAATATAAGTCCATTATAGGCAGAAGCCACAGATGTGATAAAGGGGAATGAATAAATAAATGGCAAAAGAATTAAACACATAATTTCATTCTACCTTCATAAATAGCCTCCCACAAATGTACGGAAATTAAAGGTCCAAAGGCAGGGCAGAATTGAAGAAAATCAGTATTAGTAAGAACATGGCACAAGGAAAATTATTGGGGATAAAGTTTGACAGATCTCCAGGCTCTGATAATCCACGTCAGACAGCACAAAACAAACTACTCTGGAAGTATTGAATGCATTGATGGTCATCTTGCAAAATTGTGTGAACTCTGCAGCAGTTCTACAGATTGGAGGGTGGCAAATGTAACTCCATTATTTAAAACAGCAATGAGAGGAAAAAAAACCCAGATAATTGGAGAGCAGTTAGCTTAACATCAGTTAGCAGGGAAAATGCTAGAGTCAGTTATAAGTTGTGAAAACAGAACACTGGGAAAGCATTAACAGAATTGGACCAAGCCATCAAAGGTTAATGAAAGGCAAATCATGCTTAACAAATCTACCGGAGGTTTTTGAAGTAACTAATGGAATAGTCAAGGGAGAATCAGTCAATGTGGTATATTTTGATTTTCAAAAGGCTTTTAATAATGTCGACTTAAGACGTTAATGGACATAATTCAAGAGGGGATATGAGATAGCATTGGCAGATAAAGTTATGGATAATCCAAAGAGATTCTACGTATACATTAAGAGCAAGAGAGTAACCAGAAGAGAAGTCATCTTTGTGTTGAACCCCAGGAGATGGGAGAGGTACTAAATGAATATTTTGCATTCGTTTTTCCTATGGAGAAAGTAATGGAGTCCAGAGAACGCAGAGAAATAAACAATGATGTTTTAAAAATAGTTTAGATGACAGTGTTACAACACCAGGTAAACCTCCCCGCTTAACTTAAACCAGCAACACAGAAAAGATTTATCCCATACAGTAATCTGTGAAAATGCGAGAGGCCAAGAACTATTTAAAGTAAAAATTAACTTATTTTTAAATTTATTAAATTAAATTTATTTTTTAAAAGTGTAACAGAGAATGATTAACTAACAACTATTTACAACTCCTTCTAACCTATCTTTTACTTTCCTTTCTATAATACTAGTTTGATAAAACCCCCATTAATATTTACTAAAAACTCCAATTACAAAACCAGACATGTTTTGAATCTTCCCTTTTTATCAAACAAGGTTTTTAATGTTGTCAATATACTAAATTCAAACTTGATTGGAGTTTGGTTTTTTTGGGGGGTATAATTTAAACTGATTGGCCTAATTCAAATTTGTTTTTGTCTCCAGGCAACCAGTTACTCTAGCTACTGCACCAAAAGGTTACATTGTATCTTGTCAGAACACTCGGTACTGTCAATAGTTCTGCTAGCTTTTAACTTTCTTAAAGGTAGTGTACTCTACACCTTCATAACAACAGAAAAGGAAGTGCAGGAGGTCTTAAAGAAGATAAGTGGATAAACCTCCAGGACCTGATCTAATGTACCCCAAAACATTGTGGAAATTAAGGAAGGAAATTGTGAGACCCTCTTACAGAAATATTTGCATCGTCTACAACTACAGGTGGGGTGGAGTGATGACTGGAGGGTGGCTAATGTTGTACTTTTGCTTAAGAAAGATTGTAGAGAGAAACCAGGGAACTGTAGACCTGTGACTTTGGTTGTGGGTAAATTGTTGGAGGCGATTATAAAAGATAAGTTTTATGGACATTCAGAGGCAAAAATGGATTAAGGATAATCAGCATGGCTTTGTGCAAGGATAATTGTGTCTCACAAACTTGATTGAATTTTTTGAGTACGTTATTGATGATGGCAGAGCAATAGACATTGTTTATCTGGATTTTAGTAAGGCCTTTGACAAGATTCTGCATGGTAGACTAATTAGTAAAGTTAGGACACATAGGATTCAGAGCGACCTTGCCAATTGGATGCATATTAGTTTAATAGCAGGAGACAAAGTGTGATAGCGGAGGGCTGCTTTTTGGACTGGAGGCCTTCGACCAGCAGTGTTCCAGGGATTGATTCTGGGTCCTTTTTTTTGTCATTCATATAAATGAATTGGATGAGAATATAGAAGGCATGATTAGTAAATTTGCAGATGATACCAAAATTGGTGGCATAGTAGACCATGAAGGTTTTCTAAGATTACAAAGGGATATTGATCAAATGGGTCAATGGGCTGAAAAATGGCAGTTAGAGCTCAATGTGGATAAATAAGAGGTATTGCATTTAGGTACAACAAACAAGGGTTGGGCTAATACAATTAATGGTAGGACCTTGAGTAGTGTTGTAGAACAGAAGGACCTGGGGTGCAGGTACATAATTCTTTGAAGTTTGTGTCACATGTAGACAGGGTGGTTAAAAAGGCGTTGATAGCATGCTTGCCTCATTGCTCAGTCTTTTGAGTATAGGAGTTGTGAAGTCATGTTGAAGTTGTACTGGACATTGGTGAGGCCTCTTCTGGAATACTGTGGCCAGTTCTGGTCACTCACCCTGTTATAGGAATGATATTGTTAAGCTAGAGAGGGTTCAGAAGAGATTTATCAGGATGTTTCCACATTTGACAGGTTTGACTTATAAAGAAAGGCTGGATAGGTTGGGACTTTTTTTTTTACTAGCGTGTAGGTGGTTGAGAGGCGACCTGATAGAAGTATATAAAATAATGAGAGGTATAGACAGAGTTAATGATAGTTGGCTTTTCCCTAGGATAGGGGATTTTAAGACTAGGGGGCACATTTTAAAGCTAGAGGAGAGAAATTTAAAAAAGACAACAGAGGCAATTTCTTTTTAAACGAGGACAGTTCATGTATGGAAAGAACTTTCTGAGGAAGTGATGCATGTGGGTACAATTATAACATTTAAAAGACATTTGAATAGATATATGAATAGGAAAGGTTTGGAAGGATGTGGGTCAGGAGCAAGCAGGTGGGACCAGTTCAGTTTGGGAGATGTTCGGCATGGACTGATTGGACCAAAGAATCTGGTTCTCTGCTCTATGGACGTAATATATTGGCGAGGACTGAGAATTGGGTGACAGAAACAAAACAGTGTGGGAAGAAATGGCCTTTCTCCTGTTGGCAGACAGTAACCAGAGAGTTACCACAAGGACCAATGTTGGGTCCAGCTCTTCATGATTTATATAAATGACCTGGATGAGAGAATCAGATGCAACATCTCCAAGCTTGCTGATGACATAGCTCTATTGAGAAGGATGAGTGGAAATCTCATTGTAGCATATAACATTTTAATAGGGTTGGTGAGACTACATGCTGGGAGAATGTTTTCCCTGGTTGAAATGTCTCAAACCAACGGTCATATTTCCAAGGTATGGTGTTGGTCATTTAGGACTAATATGAAGGAAAACGTCTTCACTCAAAGGGTAGTGAGAACCTGTGGAATTATCTACCACAGGAGGCTGTGAAAGTCATATCTGAAAATATTCAAGAAAGTGATTGACAAGTGTTTTAGAAATGAAAGGCATCCAGGAATATGGGAAGAATAGAATATTATAATTTTGGTCTCTTTATTTGAGGAATTATGTTCATGAACTGGACAGAGTGCATTAAATGTTTACTAAACGGATTCCTAAATTGACAAGATTGACATTTGACAGATTTAATCAGTCAGGATTGTATTCACTTGAGTTTAGAATAATGGGGGGAGATTTCATAGAAGCCTATAAAATTCTAACAGGACTAGACAAGTTAGATGCAGGAAGAAAGTACCATGCTGGAGGAGCCCAGAACCACGAGGCATAGCTTAAGAGTAAGGGAGTCAACTTTTTAGAACTGAGATGAGGAAAGATTTCTTCACACATAGAGTGACGAGCTTATGGAATTCACATAACAGAAAACAGTTAAGGCCAAAACTTTATCTGCTTTCAAGAAGGTGGTAGATGCAGGTCTTGTAGAGGGTAGATATAGGAGCAGCACAGTGGCTCAGTGGTTAGCAGACCTGGGTTCAATTCCAGCCTTGAGTGACTCTCTATGTGGAGTTTGCACATTCTCTCCATGTCGGTGTCAGTTTCCTCCCACAGTCCAAAGATATGAAGTTAGGTGGAGTTGCTATGCTAAATTGCGGATAGTGCCCAGGATGCACAGGTTGGATGGATTGGCCATGGTTCACGCAGGGTTGCAGGGATAAGACAGGAGGGATGTTCTTCGGAGAGTTGGTGTGCACTGATTTGGCCAAATGGCCCGTTTCCATACAGTAGGGATTCTATTCTATTGCAGCTGAAGGGATCAAGAGATATGGAGGGAGGGTGGAATTAAGGTAAAGAGCTTGATAATCAGACAAGATTACACTGATTCTCCAAGTTGGCATGACGGGTCCTATTTTCTATGGAACTGAGAGAGAGAATAAACCATGACCATATTGAATGACAGAGCTGGTTCAGAGCTCCGAGTGACTTACTCCTGTTCCTAAAATCTACAGTTTTCTTTAACCCCTTAGCATGGCTGAAGACTTAGCAAATACAAACTAACTTACGTTGTGATGTGGAGAAGCCAGTGTTGGACTGGGGTGGACAAAGTTAAAAATCACACAATGTCAGGTTGTAGTCCAATAGGTTTATTTGGAAGCACTAGCTGAACTTTTGTTAATTGAAATGTTTTGATCCAACATCAAAAGACTGCTGCAGTTTTTACCAACCTCTGTCTTGAACCAATCCATATAATAGCTCATTCTGGCTAGAATCTGACATCTGAGGACAACATAAATTCTCAATAGAAAATGCACTTTCAGTCCAGGTTATGAAAAGGAATCTGTCATTGAAACTACTAGCAAGGCAACAATTTATTCACCTTTAATTTCAAATAAGCAAGAAGTGTGATGACAAATAACAAATGAAATTGAAATAAAAGCAAAATTAACCAAAACACTAAAATGAATTTTACTTTACATTTACCTTTTTGAACTGGCACTGAACCACTTTCCTCAGATGGCAAGCCAGAACCTCCATCTTTCCAATAGGGATTCAGTTCTCTTTTGTGCATCTCAGCCTATAATTGAAGAAAGCAATGAAAGAAATTGCAAACATACTTAGAACTATGGTATATAAAATAACTATTGCATTGCCCATTGAGTATATTTGGGAATTATTTTTGAAAATTTGCATTCAAATACATCAAAGAAGAAAACCTGTGCTGTAGTTTTAGTTCCTCCTGCTACAGATTTAAAACTTGCACTTCATTTTAGCAGAGCCTATTTTTATAACAAAATTTAGATAACTAGGGAATTTAAATGGAATCAAATTCATTACAATACGGGACCATTCAGCCCATCAACCCCAATCCAGAGATCAATTCAGTGAATTGCATCCCCCATTTTATCATCACGGCCCTACAAATTTGTTTCATTCAAGTAAATATCTAAATTCCTTTTGAAACAATTGATCACCTCCACTTGCAGGTAACAAGTTCCACATTATCACTATAGTAAAAGAGAAAGTTTTCCTCATATGCACTCTGCACTTGTCCAAAGCCCTAAATCTTTCACATAAGAACATAGTAACCAGCGTAGACTGTTCAGCCCATCATGCCGACTGACCATTCAGTTCAATGGTAGCTGATTTAATATCTCATTGCCTTTTACCCTCCCCAACCCCAAAGTCCTTTGCACCGTTGGTAATCAGAAATCTATCAATCAATCTCTACCTTAAACATACTCAAAGAATAAGTTTCAATAGCACTATGTGGCACAGAATTTCCAGGTTTCACAGACCCGAGTAATATAATTTCTCCTTACCTCAGACCTAACTGGCATTCCTCTTATTCCAAAATTGTGATCCCTGGTTCTGGACACCTTAACCAGCAGAAACATCATATCTACGTCAGGTTAAGTGATTTGACTGATGCTATATAATATGGGGAAATGTGATGTTATGCACTTCAACAGGAAGAGTGGAGAACTGAATATTACTTAAATGGAGAAACACTGCAGAAAACTACCGAACAGGGGAACTTGAAAGGCCTCAGGCACGAATTCCAAAACTCTAGCATACAAGTTCAGCAGCTGGTAAGGAAATGAAATGCTGGTCTTTATTCCAAAAGAAATAGAGAATAAAACTACACAAGGCACTAGTCAGACCACTGCTGGAATACTGTGAACAGGTTTGGGCTTCTAGTCTAAGGAAAAGTATGCAAGCATTGGAGGTAGTGCAGAAAAGATTCACCATAGATGGAGGAACTATCTTATGAGAAGTTGAGTATGTTGGGCCTTTACTCATTGACAGTTTAGAATAATGAGAGGTGATCGTATTGAAACATGTAAGACACTTAGAGAATTTAACAGAGTAGTTGCAGAAAAGTTGTCTCCCCATATAGGAGAGTCTAGGATCAAAGGATAGCATCTTTTAAGACTCAAAGGGGAAAGTGGAAACAGGAATCAGAGTTTAATAATCAGTCATGACTGCACTGAATGGCAGAAAAGGCTTGAAGGGCTGAATGGCCTACTCCTGCTCCAATTTTCTAGGTTTCCATGAGGTAAGGAGGAACTTCTTCGGAGGGTCGTGTAATTCCGTGGAATTCGTTATTTCAGAGGCAGCTCAGGTTGAGTCATTAAGTGCATTCAAGACAGAGATAGAAAGATTTTTAATTAGTAAGAGAATTAAGGGTTATGGGGAAAAGGCAGGAAAGTAGAGTTGAGGATTATCAGATCAGGCATGGTCCCATTGAATGGTGGAGAGACTTGATGAGCTGAATGGCTACTTTTGCTCCTATAACTTATGGTCTTACTCTATCTATCCCTGCAATCTACAAAGTACATTGAAATGAGATCACCTCTCATTTTTCAAAACTCTAGAAGAATAAATCTATATTGTCTCCACCTGTCTCTTGAACCAAAATGCATCACCTTACACTTATCAGCCTTAAATTCCATTTTCCACCAGTCTGCTCATTCTATAACATTGTCCAACACGTGACCTACCAAGAGATTTGATCAGGCTATTAGACTAATGTTGAAAATGTAGGTAAGTCAAATTGACAAATTCTGCAAGAAACTGATTGTCCAATCTCAGGTAGCTTCACTGCTGCATTAGGCTCACTAGTGAGTGGGAGCATTCAGCAGCAAATGCACAGAGAAAATGCCTGTGATTTCAGAAGCAGGTGTGATGGTAAGTTGCTTCACATCTCATAGCCATCATGTATTCTGGGTATTGTAGTCAAGTCTTAGTCATGCCCTCACCTTCTTCTGCGCAAGTGCCAGCCCCCTATTAGGAGTATAAGAATCAGGATGGTACGGCTGGCCACGGCGGCCACAGCAAGCAGAACTTGCATCAATAGCTCATCAGTCTAAAATGGAGCAGAGAGGAAGCAACTTCAGCAATGAATTCTGCTGTGTTAAAATCTCTGAATTTGGGGAGGCTGAGGTAAGTCAACATCTGAGAGGGATTGTTTGTAAATGGGCAAATTTTCCACAAATGCTTTCTGGATTGACTACATGAAGCATTTTCTGATTATATTTCAGATTTCCAGTATGTGCAATACTTCGCTGTCCTATTGTACACTTCATGCTGGATATTTTTAAGTGAGAGTTAGTTTCAACTTAAAGAAAGAAAATATTCATCACTCAGTGCAAAATGTAATTTTTATTGTAACAAAATATACTAGGATGCAATATAATAAGTTCAATACTTCAATTTGTACTGCCTTGGATATCTGCATGGCATGGAGTAACATAATTTTCATTAAGTGAGGACTGCATTTACAAAATCTCAGTCTTTAGGTCATGTTTTACTTAGGTTGGTTTGAAAACAACATTTCGACGATATCTGGATGCTCTTTTTTTTGTTGCATTCAGTGTCTAAATTATCTCTGATTTTGATTTCAGCATGACAGAAACTCATCTTCTCCATACCTTTGCAAACCTGAATATAAGATGCAAAATAACTTACTAATGCTGGGGGAAGGATGAAGAAATCACTGTTTTATTAACATAAACTGTTTTAACATGTTTATACCATGTAATATTTAAGTTCCTGTGACTATTTACTTATTATTTTCCTTATCAACATTCAGAAGTGCTGTCTTAAAATAGGCACAATGTTCTAGGAAGAAAATTGGCAGAGCAGGTTCAACGGGCCAAATGGTCTACTTCTGCTACTATTTTCTATGTTTTCCATGAATAATAGAGTCTCAGTATGTGCTTTGGGGAGGAGTTGATCTGATCTCATCAAAACATAGAGCCATAGAGATGTATAGCATGGAAACAGACCCTTTGGTCCAACTCATCCAGGCTGACCAGATATCCCAAGCTAGTCTCGTTTGTCAGCACTTGCCCATATCCCTCTAAACCCTTCCTAATCATATACCCATCCAGATGCTTTTTAAATGCTGTAATTGTACCAGCCTCTACCAATTCCTCTGGCAGTTCATTCCATACATGCACCACCCTCTGCGTAAAAATGTTGCCCCTTAGGTCACTTCTATATTTTTTCCCCTCTCATCTTAAATATATGCCCTTGTGTTCTGCACTCCTCCACCCCAGGGAAAAGATTTTGTCTATTTACCCTATCCATGCCCCTCATGATTTTATAAACCTCTATAAGATCACCCCTCAGCTTCTGATGCTCCAGGGAAAACAGCCCTAGCCTATTCAATCTTGCCCTATAGTTCAAACCCTTCATCCCTGGCAATATCCTTGTAAATCTTTTCTGAACCCTTTCCAGTTTCACAACATCCTTCCAATAGGAAGGAGACCAGAATTGCACGCAATATTCCAAAAGTGGCCTAACCAATGTCCTGTGCAGCCACAACATGACCTCCCAACTCTTATACTCAATGCTTTGACAAATAAAGGAAAGCATACCAAATGCCTTCTTCAGTATCCTATCTACCTGAGACTCCACTTTCAAGGAACTATGAACCTGCGCTCCAAGGTTTCTTTGCTCAGCAACACTTCACAGCACCTTCCCATTCAATGTATAAGTCCTGCCCTGATTTGTCTTTCCAAAATGCAGCACCTCATATTTAACTAAATTAAACGCCATTTGCCATTCCTCAGCCCAGTGTCCCATCTGATCAAGATCACTGTACTCACAGGTGACCTTCTTTACTGTCCACTACACCTCCAATTTTGGTGTCATCTGCAAACTTACTTACTATACCTCTTATGTTCACATCCAAATCATTTATATAAATGATGATCAGCAGTGGATCCAGCACCGAACCTTGTGGCACTCCACTGGTCACAGGCCTCCAGTCTGAAAAACAAGCCTCCACCCCCACACTCTATCTTCTACCTTTGAGCCAGTTCTGTAGCCAAATGGCTGGCTCGCCCCATATTCCATGTGATCTAACCTTGCTGACCAGTCTACCTTGAGGAACCTTTTTGAATGCTTTACAGAAGTCCATATCAATTACATCTGCTGCTCTGCCCTCATCAATCCTCTTCTGCACTTCTTCAAAAAACTCAATCACGTTTGTGGGACATGAATTCCCACTCAAAAAGCCATGTTGGCTATACCTAATCAGTCCTTGCCTTTCAAAATACATATAAATCCTGTCCCTTAGGATTCCTCCAATAACTTGCCCACCATCGATGTCAGACTCAACGGTCTGTATTCCCTGGCTTTTCCTTATCACCTTTCTTAAATAGTGGCATGATGTTAGCCAACCTCCAGTCTTTAGACACCTCACGTATGACAATCAAAGATCCAAATATCTCAGCAAGGGGCCCATCAATCACTTCCCTAGCTTCCAACAGAGGTCTAGGGTACATCCGATCAGGTCCTGGGGATTTATCCACCGTTATGAGTTTTAAGACATCCAGCATCTCCTCCTCTGTAACTGTCCCCAGAAAGCCACCATGCTGGGTTATGCAGGTTTAGATAAATAATTGGTGATTCAAATGTGCAATGGACAATTGGTTAAGCAGCACTAAGTCATTTAGATTTAGAAGTATATAATATTAGCAATTGTACCAAAGTATAGAGAAAAATGGATGATGTAGCCAATTCTGGCCCAATGTTGGAATTACAGAATAACTAATGAATAAATTGTATAAACGGTAAAATACTGAATAAATTAATATTAAATTGGTATTACTAAAATTGAAACATGTTCAAAAGTTCATCTTTCTGTCTCCGCAGATTTCACCCTTTCTGCTCTTCCATTTAGATTTAGAAATTTAGAAATGATTTAGAAATCATCTACCACCTTGATGTCATGACTATATCTCAAGATCAGAGTTCAAAACTAAAACAAGAAAGTGAGCTAATAAATTGATCTCTCCATAAAGCATCTTGATAAAATTTGTGTACATTTTGTCTTGTTTGAGAAGAGCAAACTAAAATTCCGAAGTCTCAGCTTCACAAAATTTGCTTGCTCACGGACGAAGAATTGAAATGTGACCAAACAAAAAGGTTCAATGCTCTTGTGCTAGATTATCCATTTCGTAATATAGTCAAATGATATCATCCTCAGTTTGCAACACCTCCCAATTGGTGGTAGGTATCAGAACTCACTGTCTAGAAGGGTGTTGCACTTGAAATTCTATTACATTGGGGCCAAGTGCTTGAAAGTGGAATCACAAAAGATAGATGTTAGATGACGAGAACAGTCACAACGGGCTCGATGGTCTCTGGCCATGCTGTAAAAGCTCTGATTCTATGACCATGGATATTAGTTTCTACATTAATTAAAGAAAATCAAAAAGGCCCTCAAGAAAATCTTGAGAAGGTTCTTATGTAAAATGTTGTACCCTGCTACAAAATAATACATTAAATAGTATGATACTGCATCTTATAATTGCTTACTAATTAAATATGTTATTTCACATTAGTTGTTTTGTGCTTTCATGTTTTCATATTACCTGTTCCATGGCTTGCATCTTCTCATGTTCCATTTCTTTTTCCTTCAATTTTTCAGCTCTAATTGCTGCAGTGGATACAGTCTTTAAAGACATGAAGTCTAACATCATCCATTCTTCCCTCTAGAGAACAAATACATGAAAAAGATATTTTAATTTATGCAGTTAACACAAGAGCAGGATGCCAAATCAGGTTCCCTTGTGTCTCCCCTTTTCAGTTAGCAATAATAAAGATTTTGATTGATTGATTTCTGGCACAGATATAAATCACGTCAAACAAAAATATGGTTAACTAGAGTAAAGTAAAGCAGCCAATTACAGAGTTTTCTTAAATGAAAAGCAAAATTCGTTACCTATCAATGATTTGGGGGAGGGGGAGTGTGAGAGAGGCATAAGTCAGTCACTTATTAACTATAGAGTTTGCTCTACTCAAATGAAATCATGGCTGATCTCATAATCCTCAATTCCATTCTTGTAACATTTCCCCTCAACCCTTGATTATTCCCTTCTACGTTAAAAATCTGTTTATCTTAGCCTTGAACATATTTAATGATATAGCTTCTACAATCAAAAATGACACAGACTACACTCTGCTCCTGTTATAACACAGGGTAAACGCTCCTGCTTAATTTAAACCAGCAACACAGAAAAGATTTATCCCGCGCGGTAATCAGTGAAAATTCAAGAGGCCAAGAACTATTTAAAGTAAAAGTAACCAACTTTATTTCTTAAAGTATAACAGAAAATAATTAACTCTCAACTATTTGCACCTAACCTATCTTTTACCTTCCCTTCTATAATATTAGTCCGATGAAAACCCAAATTAAGATTTACAGAAAAATCCAAATTTTAAAACCAGCGAACGGTCGAATCTTCCCTTTATCTTCGTCGGTAGATTGGCTCTCCAGGTCAGTGTTGAGGTTTATCCTCTGTGCAAATTCCTTCTCTAAACAAGTACCTCTCAGAGTTCTGACTAGCAGTCTACAGCGGTTGGTCTGTGGCAGTTCTCCTCCCAACTGTTCAATTTTCCGCTGTTTTATACCCAAAGCAATGGATTGTGTTATTGGCTTTTAAGATTGTCAATATACTCAATTTAAACTTGAGTGGAACTTGGTATTTTCAGGGTATAATTTAAACACATTGGCCTAATTCAAATCTGTTTTGTCATTTCTAGGCAACTAGTTACCCCAGTAGTTGGAGCACGTTACATTATGTCTTATTGAGAACATTTGGTGCTGTCACTACTAGCTTTTACTCTCTTAAAGGTATAGTATACCCACATCTTCATAACACTCTGAAAGGAAGAAATTTCTTCTCATCTCTGTCGAAATGGGTGATCCCATACCTTAAGATTTTGGTTCTAAACTCTTCCACAAAACGTTGTCGCATCTACATTGTCAAGTTTTCTAAGAATCTTCTATTTTTCAATAAGGTTGTCTCTCATTCTTCCAAATTTCAATATAAGTACAAACCAACTTAATCAAGTTCTGTTCAAAAGATAGTTACTTCATACCCAGGATCAACATAGTCCAGAGTAGGTTCACTATATCCAATGCCAGTATATCCTTTTTAAATAATGGGAGCAAAACTGTTCACGGTATTCTAGGTGCGATTTCACCAACGTCCTGTATAGTTTTAGCAAACTTCCCTATCCTTATACTCCATTTCCTTTGAAATAAAGGCCAATATTCCATTTGCCGCCCTATTACCTGCTGAACTTCTACGTTAACTTTGTTTGCTTAATGCACTGAGACTCCCAAATCCCTCCATACAGCAGTCATCTATGGCTTTTCCCCCTTTAAATAATATTCAGCTTTCCTAATCTCCCTGCTAAAGTGCATAACCTTACCTCTTTCCTCATTGTATTCCTTCTGTCAAGTTATTACTGACTAACTTAATCTGTCTATAGACACTCTGTGCTATCCTCACCATTTGCCTTCCTGCCTATTTTTGCATCACCCGCAAACTAGGGAAAAGAGTGAGGAGGGTCAGTGCCTTAACTGTTGCCTAGCATGGCACTACGGCATAAGGATTCAAATCCTTTTCCAAACCAAATCTTAAGCAAAGTTTGGGAAAGTGATTGGTCACATTATAAAGAGCACAATGGGTCATTTTTGTCTTCATTTAGTTATATGCAAAAACGGCAAGTACAATACAGTATAAAATTATTAATCACCTATGTCATGGAATACACAGTCTCTTGAAATCAATGGTTATGTCAGCAGAAGCAGGTCAATCCAAACCAATTTGACCAAACAATAATTTTCAAATCTATAAGACTATTTTGGCCTGTTGCCAAAATTCTTTGATGATCTATCTTCAACATTGATGACCAATAGCACTGGTCTGAAGGGGGAATGATTAATAGGTTTGCAGATGACACCAAAATTGGTGAAGATTATTTCAGACTACAACGGGACTTTGATTAGATGGCCCGATGGGTGGCAGATGGAGTTTAATTTGGATAAATAACAGATGTTATATTTTGGTCAGGCAAATTAGGGCAGGACCTACACACGAGAGGTTTCTGGGGAATGTGGCCGAACAAAGAGATCTTGGGGTACAGGTTCATAGCGCCTTGAAGGTGGAGTCATAGGTAGACAGGATAGTGAAGGCAGCATTTAGTATACTTGCCCTTATTGATCAGTGCATTGAGTATAGGAGTTGGGATGTCATGTTGTGGCTGTAGAGCATATTGGGGCTACGGCCACTTTTGGAATACTGTGTTCAATTCTGGTCTCCTTGCTATAGGAAAGATATTGTTAAACTTGAAAAGGTACAAAAAGGATTTACAAGGTTGTTGCCTGGGTTGGAGGTTTTGAGCTTTAAGAAGCTGGATAGGCTCAGTCTATTTTTCCTAATACATCAGAGGCTCAGGGGTGACCTTGTAGAAGTGTATAAAGTCATGAGCAGCATGGAGAGGGTGAATAGCCAACGTAATTTTTCACAGGATAGGCGGGGACCAAAATTAAAGGGCATAGGTTTAAGGTGAGGGGGAAAGATTTAAAAGGGACCTAAGGAGCAACGTTTTCACACAGAAGTAGTGTGTGTATATGGAATGAACTGCCAGGAAAAAAGTGGGATATGGGTCAAATGCTGGCAAATAGGACTACATTAATTTAGGATATCTAGACAATTTGGATCCAAGGGTCTGTTTCCATGCTGTACAACTGCATTACTCTAAGTCAGAGCAGATTTCCTTCCAGAAAGCACATTAGATAGCTCTTCTAGACTTGTTTCAATATTATAACATTGAAGTCCTGAAAAACGTTTCCGTACCTGAGCAATGTCTGCTTTATTTGTAGAACTTAATTGCTCCTCCTGAATTTTCCAGGGCTTTTTAATGCTGCCAGTATCAGAATGGGGAGGAGCTTCAATCCATTCCATCTCTGAATCCTGAAGCATTAAAGTAAAATTCATTCACTGACAATGGCAAATGCTTTCATAGGATCCAATTAGCATAATTTTATACTAGTTTACAGTTAATATATGCATCATAGTGACTATACATTTTCTATTAACAACCTATTTCACCTTTATCAATTCAATGTTGCACGAGTACCTTACATGCACAAAGACATAAGATCAATTATTTCACATACTAGTGCGTTTGATTTCCTTCCGCAATCCTGACTATTCAACAAAGAAATAAAAATCCTTACCTTTTCAATATACTCAATGCATTACTAACCCGTTGCTTTACTTTAAATTTCTAAACTCTAGAATTCACCAAACAAAGATAACTTAATGACTATGTATTCAAGATCACTTTGTCAATTTTAAAATGTAATAATTTCAGAAAATTATTTTCAAAGAGCATTGATTAGATTAGATTAGATTAGATTAGATTAGATTACTTACAGTGTGGAAACAGGCCCTTCGGCCCAACAAGTCCATAAACTCTAGAATTCACCAAACAAAGATAACTTAATGACTATGTATTCAAGATCACTTTGTCAATTTTAAAATGTAATAATTTCAGAAAATTATTTTCAAAGAGCATTGCTTCATGGGTCGTTTTTGATAATAGTTTAAAAATATTTTCCCTGGCATGTAGAAGGCTGAGGGGAGACGTTATAGAAGTTTATAAAATCATGACGGGCATAGATATGGGAAATAGACAAGGTCAATGCATTACTAACCCGTTGCTTTATTTTAAATTTCTAAACTCTAGAATTCACCAAACAAAGATAACTTAATGACTATGTATTCAAGATCACTTTGTCAATTTTAAAATGTAATAATTTCAGAAAATTATTTTCAAAGAGCATTGCTTCATGGGTCGTTTTTGATAATAGTTTAAAAATATTTTCCCTGGCATGTAGAAGGCTGAGGGGAGACGTTATAGAAGTTTATAAAATCATGACGGGCATAGATATGGGAAATAGACAAGGTCTTTTCCCTAGGGTAGGGGAGTCCAGAAATAGAAGGCATAGGTTTAGGGTGAGGGGGAAGAAATTTAAAAGGGTCCTAAGGAGCAATGTTTTTATGCAGAGAATAATGCTTGTATGGAATGAGCTTGCGAGGAAGTGGTGGAGACTGGTGCAATTACAACATGTAAAAGGCATCTGGATGGGTATATGAATAGGAAGGGTTTAGACGGATATTGGCCAAGTTTCTATGACTCTGTGTACATTGATGTTTGTTTCATGAGCAAATATATTATTAAAAATGATGTTTTTGATACTTAAGACAGAATAAGATAATGGCTTAAATGTACTAAATATTCAAATGTAAGCATTATCTTCAGATATTTATTCAATAAGTAAATTTTGGATTTGAATATTGAATGCATATTAAAATATTTCAGAATCACAGAATCCCTACAGTATAGAAAGAGGCCAGTCTGCCCACTGAGTCTGCATCGAGCCTCCGAAAAGTATCCCACTCAGATCACCGCAATCCTGCATGGCATTTTTACCATGGCTAACACAACTAATCTGCAAATCCCTGGACACTATGGGCCAATATTTAGCATGGACAATTCACCTCACCTGGACAACTTTAGACTGTGGGAGGAAACCTACAGAGACATGGAGAGAAAATGCCAACTCCACCAGACAGTCACCAAAGGTTGGAATAGACCTGGGTCCCTGACGTTGTCCCATGCCGCCATTTAAATAACTTTTTTTAAAATTCAAAGCAAGCCCCAAAATAGTGATTCTCAAATTCATACTGTCATGTGTAAATCTATCCATGACAGCATCTTTGCCAATCTTTTGTTATGGACTAGGCCAGACCATTCAAAACACTCGCGAATTTTGAGAAGATTTGCAGCTCAGGTTGTAGGTTTGCTCGCTGAGCTGAAAGTTTCATTTGCAGACATTTTGTTACCTTACTAGGTAACATCTTCAGTGGGCCTCATGCAAAGCAATGCTGAAAATTGCTGCTTTCTATTTATATGTTTGGATTTCTTTGGGTTGGTGATGTCATTTCCTGTGTGATGTTATTTCCTGTGGTGAAATCACTTCCTGTTCCTTTTCTCAGGGGGTGGTAGATGGGCTCTAACTCCATGTGTTTGTTGATATCATGGCAGCCCACAAACCCACCAACACACTAAAACAGCAGCTAATGAACTTGAAAGATTCTATACAGACAATGAGCAAAACTATCGTCATTTACAAAATACCGTGCAAGGACTGTAACAAACACTACATTGGACAAACAGGCAGAAAACTAGCCACCAGGATACCAACTGGCCACAAAAAGACATGACCCTCTCTCACTAATATCCTCTCATACGGATTGAGGAAAGACACCAATTCGACTGGGACAACACATCCATTCTAGGACAAGCCAAACAAAGACACGCACGAGAATTCCTAGAAGCATGGCATTCCAACCGGAACTCTATCAACAAACACATGTAATTAGACCCCATCTACCACCCACTGAGAAAAGGAACAGGAAGTGACTTCATCACAGGAAATAACATCACCAATCCAAAGAAACCCAAACAGAAAAATAGAAAGCAGGAATTTTCAGCATTGCTTTGCTTGAGGCCCACTGATGATGTTACCTAGTAAAGTAATGAAACGTCTGGAAATGAACCTTTCAACTCAGCGAGCAAACATACATCCATTCAAAACATTCTTAAGCAGGCATCCCAGACCATAACTTTGCAATTTGTTTCGGTAAGTGTACAGTGAAAATTAGCCGGTTTAAGTTAGCAAGGTTGACTACCAGGTTCAAAACAGACAAAAAAAAACTTATTCATAAAATTACGCAATGAAATACAAAGAACAGAATAAAGAACCCCTACAAAACTCAGTCTATCCAAACTAGACTTAATTATGCTGTTCCGAACATACACAACAGTCCTAATAAGGAAACTCCCTTTAAAACCTGGTATAAATGGAACACATGCTTACAGGTTGAAGTTGAAGGGCAGACAGAGAGCGCGAGACAGAGAGCGAGACAGAGAGCGCGAGAGATAGTTTCCACACAGCTCACTGTTAAAGTCCTCACCAGTTCAGGACTGAACTAAACTGCTCAGCTAGAGAGCTGACCACTCCCCTTTCATTATACAGATCACTTTCAAAGCATGACCACTTTGGCCTGAAGTCTCATCTGTTTACATATAAACAAAAGGCCTCTCAAAACCCTTTTCATCTCTGTACCAAACCAGACTGATTGGAGCTCGGCCTGGTTTGCTACCCCTCTCAAAAAAATCAAGGACAGAGTATCCTTGAGCCAAGGAACAGCTTTTAGCAAAAGGGACTAGCTTTGTGACACTTTGTAACCTCCTCCAGCCAAACAACCATCTAAGAAATCTGCTTTTCTCCAATGTTAACCTTTTATGTATCCCTCACTTCCTTCCATCCAACCCAAAAGCCATACTGTCAGTTTTCTAGGCCTTAAGCTTAGTCAGTCAATTTTCAAAGAAAATTTCTTTTTTTTTTTAAAAGACATTTCTTAAAACTTCTTTTTCTTTGACCAAGCTTTTGGTTACCTGGTCTAATATCTCCTGAAATGACTAACGTTTCTGTGAAGCATCCTGCAGCATTTTACAATGTTGAAGGCTCCAGAAACACAAGTTTTTGTTATTTCTAGCAACCAAAATTTATGCCAGGCAGAATAAAAAAAAGCTTAGTATTTCTGAGATATATCTGCAAACTCTCAGCCTCCATTTTTAACATCACTGATTTTGGATCAGACCCTCAGGATGCAAAGCTGCAGCATAATGGTATTACTCTGAAGCACAGATCAACATATATTGCTGTGGCACAGTATTTCAAAGGCTCAGTGACATCCAATCCACATATGATCTAACCAACACTTAGGGATTTCATTTTTTTCCTCTTTAATACACCTCTGCAATTGTCTATACTGGCAATCAGGGCAAAGTTGTAACCAGAAAACAAGTGACACCCTCACAATTACTCACGAGTTGCATTTGAGTGTTCTTTTCCATTTAAAAAATTTACTATAAGATGCTCCATGTTTATATCTTAAGTTGATACATACAGAAGAACTTTCACTGAGTTCATTGGACTTTTCCTTCAGTTTTTTCTTTTTCTTTTCTTTTTTGCTTTTCTTCATTTTTTTCTCTTTTTTCTTCTTTAATTTAACAGAATGTTCCTGTTTAAAGAATAACCACTTTGTTAGTTAACCATCAACGATGTTAAGTGTTCAGCCAGTCAATCATGCTTCTAAACAAATTAAAACAGTTTCAAACGTTAACAGGCTTCCATCAAATCTAATGCTGTGCCAGGATCAAAATCTTAAGAGGTGTTTTTGTTCATATTTGTGAATGAAAAATGTTTTGGAATGTAAGTGGCAGAATATATAGGATTAAAATTTACTGAAAATCAAAGCATGTGGTAACATGCCACAGCAGCATTTATCACAGAACATGGTGGGAGACAGGGCAGCTGCATGGGTATAGAACATAGAACAATACAGCACAGAACAGGCCCTTCGGCCCACGATGTTGTGCCGAACATTTGTCCTAGCTTAAGCACCTATCCATGTACCTATCCAATTGCCGCTTAAAGGTCACCAATAATTCTGACTCTGCCACTCCCACAGGCAGCGCATTCCATGCCCACACCACTCTCTGGGTAAAGAACCTACCCCCGACATCCCCCCTATACCTTCCACCCTTCACCTTAAATATATGTCCCCTTGTAACACTCTGTTGTACCCGGGGAAAAAGTCTCTGACTGTCTACTCTATCTATTCCTCTGATCATCTTATAAACCTCTAGCAAGTCACCCCTCATCCTTCGCC